>NC_041385.1:679092150-679175088 GCF_002162155.2 Triticum dicoccoides | reverse complement strand
GCTGTCCAGCGCCCTGTGGGCGGTGGTTCCTGTTCTTCTCCTGCATCGTCGTCCATACCGTCGATGTCTTCGGAGTCGAAGTCAAGCGTGTCGGTTAAGTCATCGACAGTGGCTATTAAGTGTGTGGTGGGTGGGGAACAAATTTCTTCGTCGTCCATTTTCCACTCAAGCCGGACATAGTTCGGCCAGGAGTCTCTTGACAAGGAGAGAGATTTCAGTGAATTTAGCACGTCGCCCAAGGGCGAGCACTGAAAGATGTCCGTGGAGGTAAACTCCATGATCGGTGCCCAATCAGATTCGATAGGCATGGATGTACGCGGTTCAGAGCCTATGGCCGGAGTAGAGTCCGAGGGTCCAATGACACAGACCTTATTGGAAGCAAAGTCTGTATTCATCTCTAACGCTGTTGAGTGTGTGGCCTCTATGGCGGGGTCTATCCACCCGTCCTTGGATGGCGTGATCTGCTTCAGATTAAGAGCCGGGGCAGCTATAGGTGTGATCTCCTGAACACCGTCCGATGGCAGATCTAAGTCATGCTCATCATGACTATTCAGCACACCTGTCATGGGCTCGAATCCGTCGAAGATCAAGTCTCCACGGATATCGGCGGTATAGTTCAGGATTCCGAACCTGACCTGATGGCTAGGGGTGTAGCTATTGATCTGCTCCAGATGGCCAAGCGAGTTGGCCCGCAGTGCGAAGCCACCGAACACGAAGATCTGTCCGGGGCGGAAAACCTCACCCTGGATCGCATCGTGGTGGATGATTGAAGGAGCCATCAAGCCTTACCATGACGACACAGTGGAACTCTCAATGAAAGCACCAATGTCGGTGTCAAAACCGGCAGATCTCGGGTAGGGGGTCCCGAACTATGCGTCTAAGGCTAATGGTAACAGGAGGCGGGGGACACAATGTTTACCCAGGTTCGGGCCCTCTTGATGGAGGTAATACCCTACTTCCTGCTTGATTGATCTTGATGATATGAGTATTACAAGAGTTGATCTACCACGAGATCGTAGAGGCTAAACTCTAGAAGCTAGCCTATGATTCTGATTGTTGTTGTCCTACGGACTAAACCCTCTGGTTTAGATAGACACCGGAGGGGGCTAGGGTTACATAGAGTCGGTTACAGAGAAGGAGATCTACATATCCAAATTGCCAAGCTTGCCTTCCACGCAAAGGAGAGTCCCACCCGGACACGGGACGAAGTCTTCAATCTTGTATCTTCATAGTCCAACAGTCCGACACAAGTACATAGTCCGGCTGTCCGAGGACCCCCTAATCCAGGACTCCCTCAGTAGTAAGGCCGCAGATGAGCGATATTCCACGGTCGGCGGGTCTCCTCCTCCGACTTACGTGAGTCTTTATGCTCTCGAACATCGATGAGGTAGTATGACCCATTGTTTAAGTTCTTGCTGACCACAAAGGGCCCTTCCCAAGGTGGGGATAACTTGTGTGCATCAGTTTGATCCTGGATGAGCCGGAGCACCAAATCACCTTCCTGAAAGGTTCTGGACTTAACCCGGCGGCTGTGATAACGGTGCAGGTCCTGCTGGTAAATCGCCGATCGAGCTGCTACCAGGTCACGCTTTTCATCTAACAGGTCAAGTGCATCCTGACGCGCTTGTTCATTGTTAGCCTCAACATAAGCCGCCACGCGGGGCGAGTCATGACGGATGTCACTAGGGAGAACCGCCTCGGCTCTGTAAACCATGAAGAAGGGCGTATAACCCATAGACCTGTTAGGAGTAGTATTGATGCTCCATATCACAAAGGCTAACTCCTCGACCCAACAACCCGGCGTCCGTTGCAAAGGAACCAACAACCGGGGTTTGATGCCTTTCAAGATTTCCTGATTGGCTCTTTCAGCTTGACCATTGGATTGGGGATGAGCCACTGATGAAATATCAAGCCAAATATGCTCACGTTGACAAAACTCTTCCATGGCGCCTTTAGACAGATTAGTACCATTGTCAGTTATAATGCTGTGTGGAAAGCCGAAGCGAAATATCACCTTCTTCATGAGTTGAACCGCCGTGGTTGCGTCACACTTACTAATTGGCTCTGCCTCAACCCACTTTGTGAACTTGTCAACCGCCACCAAGAGGTGAGTATTTTTATCTTTGGACCTTTTGAAAGGCCCAACCATGTCAAGCCCCCAGACTGCAAACGGCCAAGTAATTGGAATCATCCTCAACTCTTGAGCCAGCACGTGAGCACGTCTTGAGAACTTATGACAACCATCACATTTACTGACCAGATCCTCCGCATCAGCGTGAGCCGTCAGCCAATAAAATCCACGATAGAAAGCCTTGGCCACAAGGGACTTTCACCCGGCATGATGGCCACAATCTCCTTCATGAATCTCCCGAAGAATTTCTTGACCTTCCTCAGGAGAAACAAAACGCTAAAACGCCCCAGTGACACTGCGATGATGCAACTTGCCATTGGCAATTGTCATTGACTTAGACCGCCGGGTTATCTACCTGGACAAGGTTTCATCCTCAGGCAACTCGCCCCGGGTCATGTAAGCCAAGTATGGTACTGTCCAATCTAGGATGACGTGAAGAGTCGCCACCAATTGTGCTTCTAGGTCAGGGACAACCAAGTCTTCCTCTGTAGGTAACTTGAGAGAAGGGTTATGCAGCATATCCAAGAAAGTGTTAGGCGGCACCGGCTTATGCCGAGACCCCAGCCGGCTTAAAGCATCAGCCGCCTCGTTCTTTCTGTGATCAATGTGCTCCACTTGGTAACCCTTGAAATGTCCAGCAATGGCATCAACTTCACGGTGATAAGCCGCCATGAGAGGATCCTTGGAATCCCACTTTCCTGAGACTTGTTGAGCCACCAAATCTGAGTCGCCAAAGCACCTTACTCGGCTTAAACTCATCTCCTTAGCCATCCGAAGACCATGGAGCAAGGCCTCATACTCAGCTGCATTGTTAGTACAGGGAAACATCAACCGTAGCACATAACAAAATGTGTCACCTCAAGGGGAAGCTAAAAAAACTCCAGCCCCCGAGCCCTCCAATTGCCTGGACCCATCAAAGTGAATAGTCCAATATGTGTTATCTGGCTTCTCTTCACTCATCTGCAGTTCTGTCCAATCGTTGATGAAGTCCACCAGTGCTTGAGACTTGATAGCAGTACGTGGCACATACTTTACACCATGAGGCCCAAGTTCAATGGCCCACTTGGTGACTCGTCCTGTGGCCTCTCTATTTTGGATGATATCTCCTAAAGGAGCAGAACTGACCACAGTGATGGGATGACCCAGAAAATATTGCTTAAGCTTCCGGCTTGCCATAAACACCCCATAAACGAGCTTCTGCCAATGTGGATACTTTTGCTTGGATTCAATAAGCACCTCACTGATGTAATAAACCGGCCGTTGAACTGGATGCTCCTTGCCAGCCTCCTTGCGCTCCACCACAATGGCTACATGGACGACACATGAGTTAGCAGCCACATATAACAATAATGGCTCCTTATCAATGGGAGCAGCAAGGACTGGCGGCTCAGCTAGCTGTCTCTTCAAATCTTCAAAGGCAGCGTTAGCAACATCACTCCAGACGAAGTCATATGTCTTTTTCATCATCTAATACAGAGGCATGGCCTTCTCATCTAACCGGCTTATGAACCGGCTTAAAGCGGCAATACGACCCGCCAAACGCTGAACATCATTGATACATGCTAGTTTAGCCAAAGAAGTGATTGCCTTGATCTTCTCCGGGTTAGCCTCAATGCCTCTATTAGAAACAAGAAAATCCAAAAGCTTGCATGCAGGCACGCCAAACACGCACTTGGCTGGGTTAAGCATCATCTTGTAGACCCGGAGATTATCAAAGGTTCCCTTCAAATCATCTATCAAAGTCTCCTTCTCTCTGGACTTTACCACAATGTCGTCCACATAAGCATGAACATTACGCCCAATCTGATTGTGAAGACAGTTCTGCACACATCGCTGATAAGTCGCCTGGGCACTCTTAAGCCCAAAAGGCATAGACACATAGCAGAAGGCTCCGAATGGAGTATTAAAACTCGTCTTCTCCTGGTCCTTAACTGCCATCTTGATCTGATGATAACCAGAATAGGCATCCAAAAAGCTCAAACGCTCACAACCCGTCGTAGCATCAATGATTTGATCAATATGAGGGAGAGCGAAGGGATCAGCCGGACAAGCTTTGTTTAAATCCGTGTAATCCACACACATATGCCAAGTGTCGTTCTTCTTAAGCACCAGCACCGGGTTAGCCAACCACTCTAGATGAAAAACTTCAATAATGAACCCGGCCACCAAGAGCCGGGCCACTTCCTCACCAATGGCCTTACGCCTCTCTTCATTGAACCGCCGAAGAAACTGCTTGACCGGCTTAAATTTTGGATCAATATTGAGAGTGTGCTCAGTGAGTTCTCTCGGTACACCCAGCATGTCAGAAGGCTTCCATGCAAAGATGTCCCGGTTCTCACGGATGAACTTGATGAGCGCGCTTTCCTATTTGGGATCCAGATTGGCATTGATACTGAACTGCTTAGATGAGTCGCCTAGAAAAAAATCAACAAGCTTGGTGTCATCGGCCGACTTAAACTTCATTACCGCATCATGCTCTGTGGTTGGCTTCTTCAAAGGCGTCATGTACGCCGGGTCAACATTGTCCTTGTAGAACTTCAACTCCTCTGTTGTACAGCATCGCCTTCCTCACATTCCAAGGCTATCTTTCGACTCCCATGCACTGTGATGGTGCCCTTATGACCCGGCATCTTGAGCTGCAAATAAACATAACATGGTCGTGCCATGAACTTGGCATAAGCCGGCTGTCCAAACAGGGCGTGATACAGGCTCTTGATTTTGACCACCTCAAAGGTTAACTTCTCAGCCCTAGAATCATGCCCACTCTCCAAAGGCTACCTCCAACTCAATCTTACCCACTGGGTATGCCGACTTACCAGGGACCACTCCATGAAAAACAGTGTTGGAAGTCTTGAGATTTTTATCAGTCAAACCCATGCGATGAAAAGTCTCATAATAGAGGATATTGATGCTACTACCTCCATCCATGAGCACCTTAGTGAATTTATATCCACCAACCTGAGGTGCCACTACCAAGGCCAAGTGACCCGGATTGTCAACCCGGGGAGGGTGATCTTCCCTACTCCATAGAATAGGCTGCTTAGACCATCTCAAATAACGAGGAACTTCTGGCTCAACAGCGTTCACAGCCCTCTTATGAAGCTTCTGGTCCATTTACACAAACTGGTGGTAAACACATGATATTGTCCACTATTCAGCTGCTTCGAATTACTCTGATATCCACCTTGCTGCTGCTGCTGACCACCCTGGCCAGATTGATGATTATAACCACCTTGATTACCCTGAGAGCTTTGAAAATTTGAATTTGAACCACCGCCCGGGCCATGAAAGCCGCCGCCACCTGAGCCGCTGCCCAGCCCATGATTACCGCCGAACATGTTGGAATTCTTGAAAGCCTTCATGATCGTACAGTCCTTCCATAGGTGAGTGGCTGGTTTCTGTAGGGTGTTGTGTCTTGGACAGGGCTCATTCAACAATTGCTCAAGCATGGGGCTTGACCCGCCGGACCGAGGAGGTGGTCTCCCCTTATGTCGCTGATTGTTGCCCTGCGCATTGGTGTTAGCCACAAACTCCAAGCTACCATCATCCTTACGTTTATTATTACCTCCTTGATTTGTCGGGTTATGCTGAGGACCCTTGGCATTGCCGTTCTTCTTTCCCTTCCCTGTCTTCTTATCATCAGACTCGGGATCCTTGGTACTATCAGAGTCAGCGTATTTAAGTACAGCCGCCATCAGCTGGCCCATGTCATTACGATCGTGCTTGAGCCGCCCTAGCTTCATCTTCAGAGTCGTCAAATGGCAATTTTTCTCCAACATTAAGACTACAGAGCCGGCATCCATCTTATCAGACGAACGTATTATGGCTTTGACCCGGCGCACCCAATGGATCGTGGACTCGCCCTCCTCTTGCTTGCAATTAGTCAAATCCACAATTGACATGGGCTGCTTGCATGTATCTTTGAAGTTTTGAATAAACCGGGCTTTTAACTCTGCCCATGAACCGATGGAATTAGGCGGCAGCCCCATCAACCAAGTGCGGGCCATCCCATCCAACATCATGGTGAAGTATTTGGCCATCGCAGCGTCACTGACTTCTAGTAGCTCCATAGCCATCTCATAGCTTTCAATCCACGCCCTAGGCTATAAGTCGGCCGTGTAATTAGGCACCTTTGGAGGGCCCTTGAAATCCTTGGGCAAACGCTCGTTACGCAAAGTCGACACCAAACAAGGGACACCTCCGATCCTAGTGGTCGCGCCTGCCTCAATAGAAGTCGTCTGATAAACCGGAAAATACTGGTAAGCCACCTGCTGAGTCGCCTGCTCAGCCGCCTGCTGAGTCGCCCGCTCAGCCTCTTGACGTATTCTGTCTTGATCAACCAAGTTAAGGGCTCCATCACGCACCGAGTCATGCCCGCACGGCTGGTCATGGCATCGGGCGTTGCTTAAAACGGCCGCTGAATCCATGTGCCTGCTATAACTCGGGCTCCGGCTTGGACGAGGGGTCGAATGAATCATGTCTTGGCTATACGAGTACGCCTCCTGCTGCGCCAAAGCTGTCTGAAGAAGATCTCTAACCCTTCGAGTTTCGACCATCGTCGGAGAGTCGGCTTCCACCGGGAGAGTCGCCAATCGTGCCGCCGCAGCAATCATGTTTTCCAAGGGGTTAGAATAATTACCCGGTGGTGTCGGTACATAATGAGGAGGAGCAGTATTCATTCGGGGAGGTTCCATCATACGTGGCTGAACCGGCATACCAGCCCCGGGCGTTGCAACCCGGTCTATCTCCGGCGGGTTACTGGGCCCTGCACCGGGTGTACAGAAGAGGTTTCGAGGATCATAAACCGGAGGCAGACGGGATTGAGTTTTCTGGTACCTCCTCCTCATGACCTCATGAGCTGGAAAGCCTGCGACTTAATCTGCTGAGCCTGGGTGTCCAGAGTTGCCTGCTTTGCGGTCATCCTGACGTCTTTGCCGCCAGGTCTTCCTTAGCCTGCACTATATCCTGCTTTAACTGCGCCACTTCCGCATCATGTTGAGCTTGATCCACCGGTTGACTACGGCGGTTAATAGAGTTGTCATCTTATCCATGAGATCCATCAGCACCTGAGCCGGCGGGCGCACAGGGTCTCCTGCCCCGGCTACCGCTGACCCGGAGGTTATCGCTGCCGCAGCCGTAGAGTTTTGAACGGGTTGCGTGCCAGCCATGAAGATCCCAACTCTGCTCGGCGGCTCAAGAAGGTCCGGAATACTACTGCCATCGGAACAGCCCCCAAGCCTGCCATCTTGCAATTGATATAGCGAATCCGTCTCACCCGTGGAAGACTCACCATCAGAGTAGATGGTCGTCTCACCGCTGGACACAGATCCTTCAGAAAGTTCCCCTCCATGGATGCATCCCACGAAGGCACACTTCATGGCAGGCTGAGCCCGGGCGGGTCTCGCACGCTGAGCCGTCTTGACGATGTTGGTGCAGATGTCCGGCTTAGGGCCCGGCTCGCTGATCTTGCCGATGAAGACGTGGATTCCGCCAAAGGGGACCCGGTACCCGTACTCAATTGAGCCGGTGTCGGGGCCCCAGCCTGTGTCGTTGATGTAGAGCTTGCTGCGACGAATCTTGGTCATCCGGCCCATAGTGTATACCTTGATCCCTTCGAATCTTCCCTTCAAGAACTCAAATCCACCGCGCGCTGGCCCCATGGTGGGCGCCACTGTCGTGGAATTGTCACGTCAGATGTCCTACTGAAAGGACTTAGTCATGGAGCCATCGCAACTAGGAAGCTTAAAGGGGTTAATCGGGACAAAGGACACGGGGTTTATACTGGTTCGGCCCCTTACGGTGAAGGTAAAAGCCTATGATCTAGTTTTGAGTGGGATTGCTTATGTCTCGATTACCAGGGAGCGAAATCGCTTGACCTAGCTCTCGATCTGATGTTACTTGCCCTGAACCGCTGCCGGGTCGTCCCTTTATATACAGAGGTCGACACTCGGCGGCTCACAGAGTCCCGACCGGCTCATAAACAGTGTCCGGCTCGGTCTCTACCTATTCTTGCCTTACAATACAAGTTATGTACATATGGCGGTTTATCTCTATGGGCCTTAAGTCACCTTTGGGCTTTGGGCCCTTAACTGAACCGCCATCTTCAAGCTTTATCTTGGGCTTCAAGATCCTTTATAGCTATAACCCGGCCCCTCCTGGGCGGGACATACCTAATAGTTATGTCCCCAACAACCGCCGTAGCGCGTCCTTCTCCTTCGCGAGATCTTCCTACACCGGATCCTCCTCGTCCTCCGGCGCGGGCTTCCTCCCCGTGAAGGGGGAGTGGTCGGACGACGAGGAGGAGCCGGAGCCGCCGACACCGTTCACCTTCGTCCCGGTGAAGGAGGAGTCTGAGGAGCCCGCTCTGCTCGGCCTCCGCAGAGTCGTCGGGCCCGAGGACTACGTCGCGGACTTCTATGCCGTCGTAGCCGCCATCACCGAGCGGAGCGTGCACGAGGAGCCAGAGCGCCGACGCCACACCAAGGAGCTCAAAGCCCTCCAGTGGCAGCAGGCGGTCGCTGCCAAAGTCGCCGCCAATGAGAAGGCTGAGGAGTGGCGCCGCATCTGCGCGGAGCAGGCGGCGAAGTACATCGGCCTATGTAGCTCTGGCGAGGAGGATTGAGCATCGCTCGGCCTCCACGGTGTCGTCCATTTTGTCGCGACCTCGCCGTCGTCAAATCCGACCCCCTCTACTACTAGTTAACGTAGCATGTAGTATGATCTATGCTTAGTTTGTTGATCCTGTAGTATGTATGAACTGTGTAGTATGTGATGTGATGAACTATGTTTGTGCAATTTCTCCCGCGAAAGTGTTTTTCAAATTATGCAGGTTTAGATGCGGTATCTGATCGGCGGTGCATGTTTTCGACCCGCAAACGCGATCTTCGTGAAACCGCAAACGCGTTTTGTGGGTCAAATTTTTGCGGGGTCTGCTAGAGTTGCTCTAAGGTTACTCCATTGCAAGGCCAGCATTAACCCTTTCTCTGATCGCCAAAAGTTTAGATTCAAACACATCATTGCATGGGTTTTCCTTTCTGATTCCCCCGTAACCCTTCACTCCTGCCCTCGTGCGAACTCTCATCTAGGGTTTTCTTGCCTCTCGCCGGCGCTGCCGGTGCCGCCGCCGGTCCGCTTCGCCTCCTATGGTCCTTGGACCATGAAGGCGCGGTGGATCCCGACCCTTGCCGGTGGGAGGGCTTCATTTTTTTATATGCTTTTTTGAGTTTTGTTAAGGTTTTTCCATGCTCAAGAAGACGAGGCGATGACGGCTTCTTGAAGATGGAATAAGGTCCTTCCCGCCTAGCCCTGTCCCGGTGATGTTTCAAGCATCGTCGGAAGGCGTGTGGAGGTTTGTTTCTGATGGATCTCGTGGGATTCGGTCGGTGTTTGTCTTTTGTTGATCCGACTGGATCCGGTCTTTGTTCGTCTACGTCTGCGTGTCTGTAGGTTGGATCCTTTCGATCTACGCTTCTCTTCATCGATGGCGGTTGCTGCTCTAGTGCGCTAGTCCTATGGGGCCTTAGCACGACGACTTCTCGACTGTCTACTACAACAATGTTTGTCCGGCTCCAACGAGCCATGGGCGATGACGGCGGCACGTCTTGGGCTCGCTCCATTGCTTGTAGCCGTCACTAGATGGTCTACGGGTATGGATGCAAATTATACTTTTAATGTTCTTTGTACTACCTTGACAGTTGATGAATTAACCGAAAGTTTTCTCGCAAAAAAAACATCATTGCATGAGAATAGGTGTGTGCACGAACAAAAAATATGCCGACAACTCTGCTTCTCACCATGTGTTTGTTGGGAAACGTAGTAGAAAACACAAATTTTTGCCCTACGATCACATAGGAACAATATGAAGATGCATAACGGGTTGTGATCAACGATCATTACCGACTGCGGGAGTGTAGTGGAAGTAGACGAGTCGGTGTAGATCGTGCTTGAAGTCCCTCGGACGTAGATGACTATCCCGCGAACCACCCACGAATGATCCTTTGAACGAAAGACCAAAAGCACGACCTCTCTACTTGGTTGCAAGCGTACAGTCTTCACGATCCGGCAGTGCTTCACCGTCCAGAGCTAATCATCTCCGGAGAATTAGAGGGAGGAGATTAGAACAACACGGGGCTTCTAATTATGAGGATTAGAGGTGGCTAGGGCTAGCTCTAAGTAGTTAACTAGGACCAATAAGAATTAGAACTAGATCAACTAGGGGAGGCTCCAAAACTTGTGTTACATGGGATGGAAATCCTCTAGTATATAGGTTAGAGGGGAGGGAGAGGCCAGCCACCAAAGGGGAAGAATCCCCCTTGGTGCGCCAACCTTGGGGGGAGTCCTACTCCCTCCCCAAGTAGGATTTGCCCCCTCCACCCCCACTAGGATGGGGGCACTTGGGCCCTTGTGGCCCAAGTTGCTTTCCACCTCTTGGCCTTATTAGGCTCATTGATATTAAATTAAATATATATTTGTTCTAAACATTTTCAGAGCATTATATATAGCTATTCTGCAACCCATTCCTGAATAAGCTATTCAGGAACCGTTCCTAACTACGCGAGAACGGACAGCTAACTGTGCTAACTATACAAGTTAATTGTTGGGCGGACTTTTTCTAGCATCATTTTTTTGCACTGTTTTTGGGTCATAATTATTTAACCGCTAATCAGATTGATGCAACTGATATACCTTTGGATAGCTACTGAGGAGGAGCAAAACAACTCATTTTGGTCGTTTTCCCAAAATCGATCCGGTTTTTAAACAAAATTCAAAAAACTGAAAATCCATCAAACGAGTTTTCAATGTTTTTGTGAAAGGAATTTTCAAAGTTTTTGTCGGAATGATGCATATGATATACCATTAGAAAGGTACCGATTAGCCCGAACTTTCGCATATATAACATGTTTTCAGATTTGCTATGGTTTAAGAGCAGTTTTCAAAAAACCAACATCATTTTTGACATTTTTTGCCCGAACTGCTACAGTACACGCTAACTGCTCGTGCAGAATAGCTAACTGACATATGCTGACAAGCTAACTGCTGAGACTGAAGAGAATTGTTTTTTTTTCTTCTATACTGTTATCGTCGGGTCAAGTTAACTTTCGGGAGTGAAATAGCTAACTGACAGGAATCGCAACAGTTAGCACCAAGTTAACTACGAGACTGAAAATGTTTTTTTTCTTTTTTGATTGGGTCACACTAACTGTGGGTATGAAATACCTAACTGCACATGATGAGCAAGCTAACTACAGTGGCCGATAATACTTTTTCCTGCTTCTTTTGTTTTTTATTCTTTTTTTTCTATTTTTTCCCTGGTCAAGTTAACCACCGGGACTGGAATAGCTAAATGTCGAGACTGCAATAGTTAACTGTCAGGATTGAAAATACTTTTTTTTTGTTTTTTTCCCGGTTCAAGCTAACAGTCGGGGGTAAAATAGCTAACTGCCAGGGATTGCGGGAGTTAACACCAAATTAACTGCCGGGATTAAAAATATCTTTTGTACCTCATGCAAGCAGGGGCTTGGCAAACAAACTGAACCCTCTCATTAGATTGCTATTTTTTGTACCTCAGGCAAGCAGGGGCTTTGCAAAATCATAGTTGTGTACATCACTTAAATTTTTTGGACGCAAGATAACTGCAGCCAGTCCCTGAAACTAACTCTAGCTTCTCCATGAAACTGATCATTGGCAAACTACGCACCGTGGATCGCGCCGCTGGCAGCATGGGGGCAAGAGCTAATTGAGTAGTGGTCTCTGTTTCTTGAGAACAAGCATAATGATAAGTCTTTTCAGAACAAAAGGATATTAATAAGCCAAGTAGTGACATGAATATAAACCAAATTTACTGAAAGCACAAGCCTAAAAGAACCACTTTAACTCTCAAACATTCAGTTTATCAAACATTTTCTACCTTGTTCATTGTAAGTGGCTAGTTCAGTGGTCAAGGTATTCAGTTGAGCAACAGACTGAGCATGATCCATCTCTCTACCTTGTTGCAAATCAGCTCCTAGGCACTCTACTTCTTTTCTAAGTTCTCCTTTTCACTCTAATTGCTTGTTTCCTTGGAAGTCTGAAAAAGTATAAAATAGAATATGTCACTATCTATAGTCTCTGTATTTCTGAACGACACTATTTGATGGTTGAACATGTGAAATGATAAACTGATGACTAGAACAATAAGAACACACTAAAAATGACTCACTTTTATTCTCGGGAAGACGAAACAGACACAAAAGATGAAGCAGGAGCATCATAATGCAGCACTGAACACGGTCACTGGTTCAACACCACCAGATGATAAAATGATGAGAAAAGAGTATGCAATTGCTATAATTAACCAGTCACTTGTGCTCTCAATAAGATCAAACAGACATGGAAGGAGTTATGAGCACTAGAAATTAGATTTCTTTAGCAAACTGCAATGCATCCCGGTTATGACCAAAATGTTTGTGTACCTTGCAAGCTAACTGCCAATTTTTTATATCAAGTCTTTGCAAAATCTTCCCATCTGTCGACCTTTTGGATGCAAGTCAACAATACTTTATCTGCATGCATATTTTTGCTCTTTTCGTGAAAACGGTTGCAAAATGTGATTTTAACTACTATAAATTGTAAAATTCAACTTCAAAGTTAACTCACATTTAAAAAAAACATGTTGTTTTGTTAACTGCACTTTTTTTGTAAAAGTTAACTTATAAAATCTACCCAGCTAACTGCTACACGGGTTCTTGTAAAAAAACTAACTGCTATAGACCCCGAACTAGTATACATTTGTAAAGTTAACCGCTGTAAATTATGATGTTAACTTCCTGTTTTTCTGGGTAGAACATTTTTTTCTCAGGAACTACTATCACACTCGAAATTAACTCTTTTTTCTTGGAAGGGATAACTGCTGAATTTTCAAACCCTGTGACAATTGAAACACCCATAGAAAAAACAAATATTTTTAGAACACATAAACCATTAATTTTTTCCCTAACTGTTGCCCTCTGCCTACTAACTTCCACACACACAGAGATAGAGAGAGATTTTTGTGTTTGTGAATCCACTGTTTTGCATGCTAGAAATAAGGGAAGCTAACTGAACAATGCACAAACACATCCGATGGCGTGCGTGTATGGATGAAGACGAACCCCTTTTATCTAGTTAACTGCAGAAGAACCCAAACCTACCCCTATTTTCTTAATAACACATAACTGCTGAACAGAAAATGCCTTGCAAAATATATCACCTATTTTTTACAGGAAACACAATGGCTCCTCAAACTGATGACAACATTAATGGTCCTAGTTGAGAAGTTATCATGAAGACACATCAAGAATCAGACATGTACCTTGATCACCGGCTTTCTTTTTTGCCCTTCTCCCTTGCTGGATTCTTGTCCTCCCCATTCTCCAGTTTTTCTCTTGACTGTCGCTGCCTTTTATAACCGAACTGCTACTGCATCAAAGAAAGAACCATGGCCTAAGCCAACTCGGAAACACACAACATCAGAAAATGAACCATGTCCTAAGCTAACTCGTCATGCACACACACACACACACACACACACACTTCTAACTGGTCTTTCTTAACTGCCGGCATGGCCAACCGTAACCACCTGCTGTGGTTGCTGCTAGCTGAAGCTGTAGAAACAACAACGAGACTGCGATAGTTAACTGTCAGGATTGAAAAATATTTTTTTGGTTTTTTGCCCAGTTCAAGCTAACGACCGGGAGTAAAATAGCTAACTGCCAAGGATTGCGGCAGTTAACACCGAGTTAACTGCCAAGATTAAAAATATTTTTTGTACCTCACGCAAGCAGGGGCTTGGCAAACAAACTGAACCCTCTAATTAGATTGCTATTTTTTGTACCTCACGCAAGTAGGAGCTTGGCAAAATCATAGTTTTGTACATCACTTAGTTTTTTTGGACGCAAGATAACTGCAGCCGGTACCTGAACTAACTGATCCATGAAATTGAGCATTGGCAAACTACACACCGTGGATCGCGCCGCTGGCAGCATGGGGGCAAGAGCTAATTGAGGAGTGGTCTCTGTTTATTTTTTACATAACTATCAGTAATGCAAACTGCTCCTTGAAACTAAGCTAACGTATCCATGAAATTGAGCTAGCTGTAGAGAGGTCGCTCCACCAGTAAATCCCCATCAGGGGTCCTGCACCTCGTCGATCCCTGGCGCAACGGAGCAGAAGTTAACTGCTAACAAGAAAAATAATATTCACTGGATCCCCAAAATAATAAACTGGACAGGGATGTCTTGACTCTTGACACAAAATTATTTTGCAAGCAAATTCAAAAAATTTCTCTTTATCAAAGTCAAAAAAAACATTATTTTGCAAGTAAGAACTGAACATGCTAGCTGTAGATAACCCCCAAATAATTGCCAACTACACAGGCTGGGTCGGAGGAGTAGAAGAAACCCAAAAGCTAACCGCCGGAGATCCACACCATGAACTGCTCGAGGACGAGATCGATCTACGACATGAAGAGCAAGTTAACTGAAGGAGGCAAAGAGTTTTAGCGCTACTGAAGTTAACTGAAAAGCAGGAAGTTACCACCGGAACAAGCTTCTGCGTCTCCACTGGAACGACAGCATGGGGAAGGTGTCACCGGAGCTGGAGCCCGGGATGGGCAGGGCTATGTCACCGGAGTGGGAGTAGGCCACCCACCACGGGCCTAAAGAAGGGTGCGCTCCACCCACATCCCCACGACATCTAGTTAACTGCCTTTTTCGTTATTGAGTAAAATTTTAGTTGTTGTGTACTCCAACTTCCATGTGTATTTAAACCTAAGTGGTTTATCACATAACTACATTATTTAAGCTAACTGCCCCACGGTTTCTAACTCCCTTATGCACTCAACCCTAACTGCTTTGTACACATAACTGCATGATGGTGGAACACCTAACTGCTGATGTTAGCAGAACATCATTTTTGTTATCTTTTTTTGGGTGGCAGAACAACATGCAGTTCTAGATTTCACATAGTTATTTGTACAAGTATCTGCACCTGCCTTATCATCGCTCTGTCCAGACTGGTCTTCTTGAGCTTGTGGATATCACGGACATCGTGTTTTAGGCCTTAGAATAAAGAATTGCTCGAGTTCTCGCTCGCAGTCATCTTGAGGAACAATCTTAGTCCAACATTCAATGTGATCATCATCTTGTGCAGGTCCATCATCCACCTAATTTATTCACAAACACGATTGCTTTTATGAAATTTTACAAGTAAAATGATAACTGCAGAAATTTGAAAACTCTCCTTGTATGCAAAATAAGTACATTGTTACGCAGTTAACTGTCACACTCTACCTCATTGATTGTCTCCAAAACGCTTGATTGGTGTTGATGGTTCTTCAGGCGCGGCACATGTTTGCAATTGCGTCTAGTAACTCTTTCATTCATTGGCGCCTGTGGTGGATACCTTGCAGTTTGCACCACCACTGCTTTAACACATAAACTTGGGTCATTCTGCACGGGGGAGTTTTGTGTGTCGACACATACAGTCCATCTAGTCAGGTCATCATCGTCTTCATCAGGTGCCATTTTTTACTACAAGCAGTGAAGAAAGGTTATCATAGTTAACTGCGCAAATGCAACCAGAAGCCCACAGAGCTAACTGAATGCTTTCTCCAACAACTAACTTCAGATTTCTATACACTTCACCAAGCTGACAGGGACGCAACCAGCTAACCGCATGCAAAACTCAAGCACAAGCAAAGCACATTTTCTAGCTCAAACTACACAAGCCCACAAAGCTAACTGAATGCTGTCTCAAACATCTAACCTCAGATTTTATACACATTACCAACTCACAGGGATGCAAACCAGCTAACTACACGCAAAACTCAAGCACAATGCAACTTGCAGATTTGCCGTCGATGATTCAAACGACAAACATTTGGGGGAATCAAAGAAGAAGAAGCAGTGAGAGATCCAAAGCTTTATTAGGGGGTGGAATCCAGAAGTGATGATCTAACCGAGAATCGCTGGCCTCCATCGTGACGAAGCGAATCGAATCCAGAGCTTGAGGCGGATTCAAAGCTACAGGTTAGGTGGGGTCATCGCCGCCAGTGCCGCGCGCTCCCTCGCGCCGGCTATCGCCGCCGGTCGCTCGCGTGAGGTGGATTCAATGCTACAAGTTAGGTCGCCGCCGGCACCGCACGCTCCCTCGCGCCAGCTATCGCCGCCGCTCCCTCGCGCGAGGCGTCTTCGAAGCTACAGGTTAGGTGGGGGAATCACCACTGGGATCGATGGGATCGGGCGCCGGATTTGTACGGAAGAGGTGGGAGGCGGAGGGATTGGGATCCGGCTTGGATCCTTTTTCTAGTTTCCAAATCGGGGGGGGTTCCTAAATAGCTTATTCAGGAACTCTAAAGGGGGTTTCTAAATAGTCCCACCCTCTATATATATATATATATATATATATATATATATATATATATATATATATATATATATATATAACGTACATGGAAACATTTTCCACCTATATATATTAATCAGTAATACCATGTATTATCCGATATTCATCGAAACCCTTTCGGTGACCCCGAAACGCTTCCGGAACCTCTCGGAACTATTTCGGATATTAATGAAACAATTCCAAAAGTATATTCTCATCACTCCTGTTGGGGATATAACTATTAATTAGGTATGACCCGCCCAGGAGGGGCCGGGTTATACCTATGGCGATTCATGATATGAAGCCCATGAGGATATTGAAGATGACGGTTCACAGGCAAGGGCCCAAGGCCTAAGGGCGACTTAAGGCCCGTAGGAGTAAACCACCATATGTGTAAGAATTGTATTGTAAGGCATGTATACTTAGTCACCGAGTCGGACACGTTGTTTATGAGCCGGTCGGGACTCCGTGAGCCGTTGGGCGTCAACCTGTGTATATAAAGGGACGACCCGGCAGCGGTTCAGGCCAAGAAATAACAGATCGAAAGCTAGGTCAAGTGGATTCGCTCCCTGGTAATCGAGACATAAGCAATACCACCTCAACTGAATTAGGCCTTTACCTTCACGCCAAGGGGCCGAACCAGTATAAACTCATGTGTCCTTTGTCCCTTTTAACCCCTTTAAGCTAACCTAGTTGCGATGGCTCCACGACTAAGTCCTCACACTAGGACATCTGACGTGACTATTCCACGACAGTTGGCGCCCACCGTGGGGCCAGCGCACGATGGTTTCAAGTTCTTAAAGGGCAGCTTTGAAGGAATCAAGGGATACGCTGTGGGACGGATGACCAAGAGTCGTCGCGGCAAGCTCTACATCGACGATGCAGGCTGGGGCCCCGAGGCCGGCTCAATTGAGCACGGGTACCAGGTCCTCTTTGGCGGAATCCACGTCTTCATCGGCAAGATCAGCGAGCCAGGCCCTGAGCCAGACATCTGCACCAACATCATCGAGATGGCTCAGTGTGCGAGACCCGCCCGAGCTCAGCCCGCCGTGAAGCGTGCCTTCATGGGATTCATCCATGGAGCGTAATTTGATGAAGGATCAATGTCTGGCAGTGAGACAACCATCTATTCTGATAGTGAGTCGTCCACAGGCGAGACTACTTCATTGTATCAATTGCAGGACGACAGGCTTGGGGACTGTTCCGATGGCGACAGTATTCCGGACCCCTATGAGCCGCCGAACAGGGTCGCAATCTTCATGGCTGGTACGCAGCCTGGGCAGAATTCATCAACTGTGCCAGCAATGACTTCCGAGTCAGCAGCGGTGACGGCGACCGGGGCAGGAGGCCCTGTGCGCCCGCTGGCTCAGGTTTTGACAGATCTCCTAGATAAGCTGACAGCTTTGTTAATAATGGAGGTTAGCCCGGCAAATCAAGCTCAACATAATGCGGAGATTGCAAGGTTACGTGACGAGGTAGCGCTAGCCAAGGAAAACTTGGCGGCAGAGGACGTCAGGATGGCCGCAGAGCAGGCTGCCCTGGATGCTCAGGCCCAGCGGATTCAGTAAGAAGCTTTCCGGCTTATGATGGATCAAAACGCTTCAAATGAAATCATGAGGAGGAGGCAGAAGTCTCATCTACCTCCGGTTTACGAGGCGAGAAACCTCTTTTGCACGCCTGGAGCGGGGACCAGTAACCCGTCGGAGATAAACCGGGCCACAGTGCCTGGGGCTAGAACGTCGGCTCAACCACGCGTAACGGAGCCACCTTGTCTGAATAGTACTCCGCCTCAGCATGTGCCAACACCACTGGGTCATTATTTCAACCCTTTGGATAACATGATTGCTGCGGCAACATAATTGGCGGCTCTCCCAGTGGAAGGCGATTCTCCGGCGGCGGTTGAAACATGGAGAGCTATGGAACTTCTTCAAACAACATTGGTGCAGTAGGAGGCATATTCTTACAGTCGAGGTAGGATTCACTCGACCCCTCGCCCAAGCCGGAGTTATAGCAGGCACATGGACTCACCAACCATTTCAAGCAATGCCCAGTGCCGTAACCAGCCACATGGGCATGACCCGACGCATGATGGAGCTCATGACCTGGTCGGTCAGGACAAAGTGCGTCAAGAGGCTGAGCAGACGGCTCAGCGGGCGGCTCACCAGCCCCTTCTGGTTTATCCAACAACTTCGGTAGAGGTAGGTGTGACCTCTAGAACTGCAGGTGTACCTTGTTCGGTGTCGGCTTTGCGTAATGAGTGTTTGCCCAAGGATTTCAAAGGACCTCATAAGGTGCCTAACTACACAGCCGACTTACCCCCTGAGGTGTGGATTGAGAGTTGTGAGATGGCCAAGGAACTGTTGGAGGTCAGCGATGCCGCGTGTGCTAAATACTTCACCATGATGCTGGATGGGATGGCCCGTACTTGGTTAAAAGGGATGCCAGCTAATTCCATCGGGTCATGGGGGGAGCTAAAGGCCCGGTTTATCCAGAACTTTAAAGATACATGCAAACGGCCCATGTCAATTATGGATTTATCTGCCTGTGCCCAAGAGGAGGGTGAGTCAACGACCCATTGGGTGCACCGGGTCAAGGCTATTATACACTCATCTGATAACATCAATGCCGACTCTGCAGTTCTAATGTTAGGGAAAAATTGCCGTTTTTGTCTCTTAAGCAGAAGCTGGGGCAGCTCAAGCGCAATTGCAATGATACGGGGCAGCTGATAGCGGCTCTAATTAAATATGCCAACTCTGATGGTACCAAGGACCCCGAGTCTGATGATGACAAGCCGGGAAAGGGAAAGAAAAGTGGCAACACCAAGGGTCCGCAGCATACCCCGATGAATCAGGGGGGCAACAGTAAGCGCAAGGCTAATGGTAGCTTAGATTTTGTGGCTAACACCAATACGCAGAGCAATGGTCAACGTCATAAGGGGAGGCCGCCTCCTCGGACCGGTGGATCAGGTCCCAATCTTGAGCAGTTGCTAAATGAGCCCTGCCCAAAGCATGGCATGAAGGAGAGGCCAGCCACTCACCTTTGGAAATATTGTTCGATTATGTGGGCTTTCAAAAATTCTAATTCATTTCAAAACAACCATGGGCCGGACGGCGGCTCAGGTTTTGGTAGTGGTGGTTCTCATGGCCCGGGTTATGATGGTGGCGGTTCTAATTCCGGCTTCCAAGGTCATCAAAACCATCAAGGCAATCAGGGCGGTTACAATGAACAATCCGGTCAAGGGAGTCAACAGCAACAGTCTGGATATCAAATTCATTCGAAGCAATTGAATAGTGGGCAATATCATGTATTCACCACAAGTTTGTGCAAGCGGGACTAGAAGCTCCACAAGAGGGCTGTAAACGTCGTTGAGCCGTCAGTTCCCTAGTACTTGCAATGGTTTGAGCAACCCATTATGTGGAGTCGAGAGGATCACCTGCCCCGGGTTGATAATCCGGATCACTTGGCTTTGGTGGTGGTGCCTCAAGTTGGTGGATACAAATTCAGTAAGGTACTCATGGATGGAGGTAGCAACATTAATATCCTTTATGATACTTTCCATCGCATGGGGTTAACCGATAAAAATCTTAAGCCGTCCAATACTGTTTTCCATGGAGTGGTGCCTGGTAAGTCGGTGTACCCTATAGGCAAGATTGAGCTGGAAGTGGCATTTGGAGATGAGCATGATTCCAGGGCCGAGAAGTTAACCTTTGAAGTGGTCAAGATCAGAAGCCCGTACCACACTCTGTTTGGACGACCGGCTTATGCTAAGTTCATGGCACGTCCTTGTTATGTTTATTTGCAGCTCAAGATGTCGAGTTACAAAGGGACCATTATAATGCATGGGAGTCAGAAGATAGCTTTGGACTATTAAGAAGGTGATGCTGTTGGGTTTCGTAGTAATTTCAAAAATTTCCTACGCGCACACAGGATCATGTGATGCATAGCAATGAGAGGAGAGTGTTGTCTACGTACCCAACGCAGACCGACTGCGGAAGCGATGACACGACGTAGAGGAAGTAGTCGTACGTCTTCACGATCCAACCGATCAAGCACCGAAACTACGGCACCTCCGAGTTCGAGCACACGTTCAGTTCGATGACGATCCCCGGACTCCGATCCAGCAAAGTGTCGGGGAAGAGTTTCGTCAGCACGACGGCGTGGTGACGATCTTGATGGACTACAGCAGCAGGGCTTCGCCTAAACTCTGCTACAGTATTATCGAGGAATATGGTGGCAGGGGGCACCGCACACGGCTAAGGAATCGATCACGTGGATCAACTTGTGTCAACTTGTGTGTTTAGAGGTGCCCCTGCCTCCGTATATAAAGGAGCCAAGGGGGGGAGGAGGCGCCAGCCAGGAGGAGGTGGCGCAGGAGGAGTCCTACTCCTACCGGGAGTAGGACTTCCCCCCCAATCCTATTCCAACTAGGATTCCCAAGGGGGAAAGAGGGAGAGGGGTGGCCGGCCACCTCTCCTAGTCCTAATAGGACTAGGGGAAGGGGGAGGCGCGCAGCCCCCTTGGGCTGCCCCTTTCTCCTTTCCACTAAGGCCCATGATGGCCCATATGGCTCCCGGGGGGTTCCGGTAACCTCCCGGTAACCCGGTAAAATCCCGATTTCACCCGGAACACTTCCGATGTCCAAACATAGACTTCCAATATATCAATCTTTATGTCTCAACCATTTCGAGACTCCTCGTCATGTCCGTGATCACATCCGGGACTCCGAACAACCTTCGGTACATCAAAATGCATAAACTCATAATATAACTGTCATCGTAACCTTAAGCGTGCGGACCCTACGGGTTCGAGAACAATGTAGACATGACCGAGACACGTCTCCGGTCAATAACCAATAGCGGGACCTGGATGCCCATATTGGCTCCTACATATTCTACGAAGATCTTTATCGGTCAGACCGCATAACAACATACGTTGTTCCCTTTGTCATCGGTATGTTACTTGCCCGAGATTCGATCGTCGGTATCCAATACCTAGTTCAATCTCGTTACCGGCAAGTCTCTTTACTCGTTCCGTAATACATCATCTCACAACTAACATATTAGTTGTAATGCTTGCGAGGCTTATGTGATGTGTATTACCGAGAGGGCCCAGAGATACCTCTCCGACAATCGGAGTGACAAATCCTAATCTCGAAATACGCCAACCCAACATCGACCATTGGAGACACCTGTAGTACTCCTTTATAATCACCCAGTTACGTTGTGACGTTTGGTAGTACCCAAAGTGTTCCTCCGGTAAACGGGAGTTGCATAATCTCATAGTCATAGGAACATGTATAAGTCATGAAGAAAGCAATAGCAACATACTAAACGATCGGGTGCTAAGCTAATGGAATGGGCCATGTCAATCAGATCATTCTACTAATGATGTGACCTCGTTAATCAAATAACAACTCATTGTTCATGGTTAGGAAACATAACCATCTTTGATTAACGAGCTAGTCAAGTAGAGGCATACTAGTGACACTCTGTTTGTCTATGTATTCACACATGTATTATGTTTCCGGTAAATACAATTCTAGCATGAATAATAAACATTTATCATGATTATAAGGAAATAAATAATAACTTTATTATTGCCTCTAGGGCATATTTCCTTCAGTCTCCCACTTGCACTAGAGTCAATAATCTAGATTACACTGTAATGAATCTAACACCCATGGAGCTTTGGTGCTGATCATGTTTTGCTCGTGGAAGAGGCTTAGTCAACGGGTCTGCAACATTCAGATCCGTATGTATCTTGCAAATCTCTATGTCTCCCACCTGGACTAGATCCCGGATGGAGTTGAAGCGTCTCTTGATGTGTTTGGTCCTTTTGTGAAATCTGGATTCCTTTGCCAAGGCAATTGCAACAGTATTGTCACAAAAGATTTTCATTGGACCCGATGCACTAGGTATGACACCTAGATCGGATATGAACTCCTTCATCCAGACTCCTTCATTTGCTGCTTCCGAAGCAGCTATGTATTCCACTTCACATGTAGATCCCGCTACGACGCTTTGTTTAGAACTGCACCAACTGACAGCTCCACCGTTTAATGTAAACACGTATCCGGTTTGCGATTTAGAATCGTCCGGATCAGTGTCAAAGCTTGCATCAACGTAACCTTTTACGATGAGCTCTTTGTCACTTCCATATACGAGAAACATATCCTTAGTCCTTTTCAGGTATTTCAGGATGTTCTTGACCGCTGTCCAGTGATCCATTCCTGGATTACTTTGGTACCTCCCTGCTAAACTTATAGCAAGGCACACATCAGGTCTGGTACACAGCATTGCATACATGATAGAGCCTATGGCTGATGCATAGGGAACATCTTTCATATTCTCTCTATCTTCTGCAGTGGTCGGGCATTGAGTCTTACTCAATTTCACACCTTGTAACACAGGCAAGAACCCTTTCTTCGCTTGATCCATTTTAAACTTCTTCAAAATTTTGTCAAGGTATGTGCTTTGTGAAAGTCCAATTAAGCGTCTTGATCTATCTCTATAGATCTTAATGCCTAATATGTAAGCAGCTTCACCGAGGTCTTTCATTGAAAAACTTTTATTCAAGTATCCCTTTATGCTATCCAGAAATTCTATATCATTTCCAATCAGTAATATGTCATCCACATATAATATCAGAAATGCTACAGAGCTCCCACTCACTTTCTTGTAAATACAGGCTTCTCCGAAAGTCTGTATAAAACCAAATGCTTTGATCACACTATCAAAACGTTTATTCCAACTCCGAGAGGCTTGCACCAGTCCATAAATGGATCGCTGGAGCTTGCACACTTTGTTAGCTCCCTTTGGATCGACAAAACCTTCTGGTTGCATCATATACAACTCTTCTTCCAGAAATCCATTCAGGAATGCAGTTTTGACATCCATTTGCCAAATTTCATAATCATAAAATGTGGCAATTGCTAACATGATTCGGACGGACTTAAGCATCGCTACGGGTGAGAAGGTCTCATCGTAGTCAATTCCTTGAACTTGCCGAAAACCTTTTGCGACAAGTCGAGCTTTGTAGACAGTAACATTACCATCAGCGTCAGTCTTCTTCTTAAAAATCCATTTATTCTCAATTGCTTGTAGATCATCGGGCAAGTCAACCAAAGTCCATACTTTGTTCTCATACATGGATCCCTTCTCAGATTTCATGGCTTCAAGCCACTTTACGGAATCTGGGCTCACCATCGCTTCTTCATAGTTCGTAGGTTCATCATGATCTAGTAGCATGACCTCCAGAACAGGATTACCGTACCACTCTGGTTGATCTACGCGGTTCAGTAGTATCTTGATCTGAAGTTTCATGATCATTATCATTGGCTTCCTCACTAACTGGTGTAGGTGTCACTGAAACAGTTTTCTGTGATGAACTACTTTCCAGTAAGGGAGCAGGTACAGTTACCTCGTCAAGTTCTACTTTCCTCCCACTCACTTCTTTCGAGAGAAACTCCTTCTCTAGAAATGATCCATTCTTAGCAACGAATGTTTTGCCTTCGGATCTGTGATAGAAGGTGTACCCAACAGTTTCCTTTGGGTATCCTATGAAGACACATTTCTCCGATTTGGGTTCGAGCTTATCAGGTTGAAGCTTTTTCACATAAGCATCGCAGCCCCAAACTTTAAGAAACGACAACTTTGGTTTCTTGCCAAACCACAGTTCATAAGGCGTCGTCTCAACGGATTTTGATGGTGCCCTATTTAACGTGAATGCGGCCGTCTCTAAAGCATATCCCCAAAATGATAGCGATAAATCAGTAAGAGACATCATAGATCGCACCATATCTAGTAAAGTACGATTACGACATTCGGACACACCATTACGCTGTGGTGTTCCGGGTGGCGTGAGTTGCGAAACTATTCCACAGTTTTTCAAATGTACACCAAACTCGTAACTCAAATATTCTCCTCCACGATCAGATCGTAGAAACTTTATTTTCTTGTTACGATGATTTTCAACTTCACTCTGAAATTCTTTGAACTTTTCAAATGTTTCAGACTTATGTTTCATTAAGTAAATATACCCATATCTGCTTAAATCATCTGTGAAGGTGAGAAAATAACGATATCCGCCACGAGCCTCAATATTCATCGGGCCACATACATCGGTATGTATGATTTCCAACAAATCTGTTGCTCTCTCCATAGTACCGGAGAACGGTGTTTTAGTCATCTTGCCCATGAGGCACGGTTCGCAAGTACCAAGTGATTCATAATCAAGTGGTTCCAAAATTCCATCGGTATGGAGTTTCTTCATGCGCTTTATACCGATATGACCTAAACGACAGTGCCACAAATAAGTTGCACTTTCATTATCAACTCTGCATCTTTTGGCTTCAACATTATGAATATGTGTATTACTACTATCGAGATTCAATAAAAATAGACCACTCTTCAAGGGTGCATGACCATAAAAGATATTACTCATATAAATAGAACAACCATTATTCTCTGATTTAAATGAATAACCGTCTCGCATTAAACAAGATCCAGATATAATGTTCATGCTCAACGCTGGCACCAAATAACAATTACTTAGGTCTAATATTAATCCCGAAGGTAGATGTAGAGGTAGCGTGCCGACTGCGATCACATCGACTTTGGAACCGTTTCCCACGCGCATCGTCACCTCGTCCTTTGCCAGTGCCCGCTTATTCTGTAGTCCCTGTTTCGAGTTGCAAATATTAGCAACAGAACCAGTATCAAATACCCAGGTGCTACTGTGAGCTCTAGTAAGGTACACATCAATAACATGTATATCACATATACCTTTGTTCACCTTGCCATCCTTTTTATCCGCCAAATACTTGGGGCAGTTCCGCTTCCAGTGACCAGTCTGCTTGCAGTAGAAGCACTCAGTTTCAGGCTTAGGTCCAGACTTAGGTTTCTTCTCTTGAGCAGCAACTTGCTTGCCGTTCTTCTTGAAGTTCCCCTTTTTCTTCCCTTTGCCCTTTTTCTTGAAACTAGTGGTCTTGTTAACCATCAACACTTGATGCTCCTTCTTGATTTCTACCTCCGCAGCTTTCAGCATTGCGAAGAGCTCGGGAATAGTCTTGTTCATCCCTTGCATATTATAGTTCATTACGAAGCTCTTGTAGCTTGGTGGCAGTGATTGGAGAATTCTGTCGATGATGCAATCATCTGGAAGATTAACTCCCAATTGAATCAAGTGATTATTATACCCAGACATTTTGAGTATATGCTCACTGACAGAACTGTTCTCCTCCATCTTGCAGCTATAGAACTTATTGGAGACTTCATATCTCTCAATCCGGGCATTTGCTTGAAATATTAACTTCAACTCCTGGAACATCTCATATGCTCCATGACGTTCAAAACGTCGTTGAAGTCCCGATTCTAAGCCGTAAAGCATGGCACACTGAACTATCGAGTAGTCATCAGCTTTGCTCTGCCAGACGTTCATAACATCTGGCGTTGCTCCAGCAGCAGGCCTGGCACCCAGCGGTGCTTCCAGGACGTAATTCTTCTATGCAGCAATGAGGATAATCCTCAAGTTACGGACCCAGTCCGTGTAATTGCTACCATCGTCTTTCAACTTTGCTTTCTCAAGGAACGCATTAAAATTCAACGGAACAACAGCACGAGCCATCTATCTACAATCAACATAAACAAGCAAGATACTATCAGGTACTAAGTTCATGATAAATTTAAGTTCAATTAATCATATTACTTAAGAACTCCCACTTAGATAGACATCCCTGTAATCCTCTAAGTGATTACGTGATCCAAATCAACTAAACCATAACCGATCATCACGTGAGATGGAGTAGTTTTCAATGGTGAACATCGTTATGTTGATCATATCTACTATATGATTCACGCTCGACCTTTCGGTCTCCGTGTTCCGAGGCCATATCTGCATATGCTAGGCTCGTCAAGTTTAACCTGAGTATTCTGCGTGTGCAAAAACTGGCTTGCACCCGTTGTAGATGGACGTAGAGCTTATCACACCCGATCATCACGTGGTGTCTGGGCACGACGAACTTTGGCAACGGTGCATACTCAGGGAGAACACTTCTTGATAATTTAATGAGAGATCATCTTATAATGCTACCGTCAATCAAAGCAAGATAAGATGCATAAAAAGATAAACATCACATGCAATCAATATAAGTGATATGATATGGCCATCATCATCTCGTGCTTGTGATCTCCATCTCCGAAGCACCGTCATGATCACCATCGTCACCGGCGCGACACCTTGATCTCCATCGTAGCATCATTGTCGTCTCGCCAATCTTATGCTTTCACGACTATCACTACCGTTTAGTAATAAAGTTAAGCATTACATCGCGATTGCATTGCATACAATAAAGCGACAACCATATGGCTCCTGCCAGTTGCCGATAACTTGGTTACAAAACATGATCATCTCATACAATAAAATTCAGCATCATGTCTTGACCATATCACATCACAACATGCCCTGCAAAAACAAGTTAGACGTCCTCTACTTTGTTGTTGCAATTTTTTACGTGGCTGCTACGGGCTTAAGTAAGAACCAATCTCACCTACGCATCAAAACCACAACGATAGTTTGTCAAATAGACTCCGTTTTAACCTTCGCAAGGACCGGGCGTAGCCATACTTGGTTCAACTAAAGTTGGAGAGACAGTCGCCCGCAAGCCATCTCTGTGCAAAGCACGTCGAGGGAACCGGTCTCGCGTAAGCGTACGCGTAAGGTTGGTCTGGGTCGTCTCGTCCAACAATACCGCCGAACCAAAATATGACATGCTGGTAGGCAGTATGACTTGTATCGTCCACAACTCACTTGTGTTCTACTCGTGCATATAACATCAACATCAATAACCTGGCTCAGATGCCACTGTTGGGTTTCGTAGTAATTTCAAAAATTTCCTACGCGCACACAGGATCATGTGATGCATAGCAACGAGAGGAGAGTGTTGTCTACGTACCCAACGCAGACCGACTGCGGAAGCGATGACACGACGTAGAGGAAGTAGTCGTACGTCTTCACGATCCAACCGATCAAGCACCGAAACTACGGCACCTCCGAGTTCGAGCACACGTTCAGTTCGATGACGATCCCCGGACTCCGATCCAGCAAAGTGTCGGGGAAGAGTTTCGTCAGCACGACGGCGTGGTGACGATCTTGATGGACTACAGCAGCAGGGCTTCGCCTAAACTCCGCTACAGTATTATCGAGGAATATGGTGGCAGGGGGCACCGCACACGGCTAAGGAATCGATCACGTGGATCAACTTGTGTCAACTTGTGTGTTTAGAGGTGCCCCTGCCTCCGTATATAAAGGAGCCAAGGGGGGGAGGAGGCGCCGACCAGGAGGAGGTGGCGCAGGAGGAGTCCTACTCCTACCGGGAGTAGGACTTCCCCCCCAATCCTATTCCAACTAGGATTCCCAAGGGGGAAAGAGGGAGAGGGGTGGCCGGCCACCTCTCCTAGTCCTAATAGGACTAGGGGAAGGGGGGAGGCGCGCAGCCCCCTTGGGCTGCCCCTTTCTCCTTTCCACTAAGGCCCATGATGGCCCATATGGCTCCCGGGGGGTTCCGGTAACCTCCCGGTAACCCGGTAAAATCCCGATTTCACCCGGAACACTTCCGATGTCCAAACATAGACTTCCAATATATCAATCTTTATGTCTCGACCATTTCGAGACTCCTCGTCATGTCCGTGATCATATCCGGGACTCTGAACAACCTTCGGTACATCAAAATGCATAAACTCATAATATAACTGTCATCGTAACCTTAAGCGTGCGGACCCTACGGGTTCGAGAACAATGTAGACATGACCGAGACACGTCTCCGGTCAATAACCAATAGCGGGACCTGGATGCCCATATTGGCTCCTACATATTCTACGAAGATCTTTATCGGTCAGACCGCATAACAACATACGTTGTTCCCTTTGTCATCGGTATGTTACTTGCCCGAGATTCAATCGTCGGTATCCAATACCTAGTTCAATCTCGTTACTGGCAAGTCTCTTTACTCGTTCCGTAATACATCATCTCACAACTAACATATTAGTTGTAATGCTTGCAAGGCTTATGTGATGTGTATTACCGAGAGGGCCCAGAGATACCTCTCCGACAATCGGAGTGACAAATCCTAATCTTGAAATACGCCAACCCAACATCGACCATTGGAGACACCTGTAGTACTCCTTTATAATCACCCAGTTACGTTGTGACGTTTGGCAGTACCCAAAGTGTTCCTCCGGTAAACGGGAGTTGCATAATCTCATAGTCATAGGAACATGTATAAGTCATGAAGAAAGCAATAGCAACATACTAAACGATCGGGTGCTAAGCTAATGGAATGGGTCATGTCAATCAGATCATTCTACTAATGATGTGACCTCGTTAATCAAATAACAACTCATTGTTCATGGTTAGGAAACATAACCATCTTTGATTAACGAGCTAGTCAAGTAGAGGCATACTAGTGACACTCTGTTTGTCTATGTATTCACACATGTATTATGTTTCCGGTAAATACAATTCTAGCATGAATAATAAACATTTATCATGATTATAAGGAAATAAATAATAACTTTATTATTGCCTCTAGGGCATATTTCCTTCAGATGCTGCTTATGCTGAGTCTGTCTGTGCAACAGAAGAGTTGAAGTTTTACAAGGACAATGTTGATCCGGTGGATATGACATCTCTAAAAAAGCCTACTACAGAGCATGATCCGGTGCTAAAGTTTAAGTCGGCCGATGACACTAAGCTAGTTGACTTTTTTCCCGGCGATTCATCCAAGCAGTTTAGTATCAGTGCTAATCTGGATCCAAAATAGAAAAGCGCGCTCATCGAGTTCATCCGTGAGAACCGGGACATCTTTGCATGGAAGCCTGTTGACATGCCGGGTGTACCGAGGGAACTCGCTGAGCACACTCTTAATATTGATCCGAAATTTAAGCCGGTCAAGCAATTCCTTCGTCGCTTCAATGAGGAGAGGCGTAAGGCCATCGGTGAAGAAGTGGCCCGGCTCTTGGCGGCTGGGTTCATTGTTGAAGTCTTTCATCCTGAGTGGTTGGCTAATCCGGTGCTGGTGCTTAAGAAGAAGAACACTTGGCGTATGTGTGTGGACTACACAGACTTAAACAAGACTTGTCCGGCTGATCCTTTTGCTCTCCCTCGTATTGATCAAATCATTGATGCTACGACGGGTTGTGAGCGTTTGAGTTTTTTGGATGCTTATTCTAGTTATCATCAGATCAAGATGGCAGTTAAGGACCACGAGAAGACAACTTTCATCACTCCCTTTGGAGCCTTCTGCTATTTGTCTATGCCCTTTGGGCTTAAGAGTGCCCAGGTGACTTACCAGCGGTGTGTGCAGAACTGTCTCCACAGTCAGATTGGGCGCAATGTTCATGCTTATGTGGATGATATTGTGGTGAAATCCAGAGAGAAGGAAACTTTGATAGATGATTTGAAGGAGACATTCGACAATCTCCGGGTCTACAAGATGATGCTTAACCTGTCCAAGTGCATTTTTGGTGTGCCAGCATGCAAGATTTTGGGTTTTCTGGTTTCTAACAGAGGCATTGAGGCACCCAGAGAAGATCAAGGTCATTATCTCTCTGGCAAAGCCGGCGTGTATCAATGATGTTCAGCGTCTGGCGGCTCGTATTGCTGCCTTAAGCCAGTTCATAAGCCGGTTGGGTGAGAAGGCCATACCACTGTACCAGATGATGAAGAAAACAGATAACTTCGTCTGGAGTGATGCTGCTAATGACGCGTTTGAAGCTTTGAAGAAATAGCTAGCTGAGCCGCCACTCCTTGCTACTCCCATTGATAAGGAGCCGTTGTTATTATATGTGGCTGCTAATGCCTGGGCCGTCAGCGTAGCCATTGTGGTGGAGCGAAAGGAAGTAGGCAAAGAATATCTGGTTCAACGATAGGTTTACTATATTAGTGAGGTGCTTATTGAGTCCAAGCAGAGATATCCACACTAGCAGAAGCTCGTTTATGGGGTGTTCATGGACAGCCGGAAGCTTAAGCAATATTTTATGGGTCATCCCATCACTGTGGTCAGTTCTGCTCCTTTAGGGGATATTATTCAAAACTGAGAAGCCACAGGGCGGGTAGCCAACTGGGCCATTGAGCTTGGACCTCATGGTTTGAAATATATGCCTCGCACTGCCATCAAGTCTCAAGCACTTGTGGATTTCATCAATGACTGGACAGAGCTGCAAATGCATGAAGAGAAGCCAAATAACACATATTGGACTATTCACTTTGATGGGTCCAGGCAATTGGAGGGCTCGGGGGCTGGAGTTGTCCTAGCTTCCCCTCGAGGTGATAAAATTTGTTATGTTCTAAGGTTGATGTTTCCATGTACTAACAATGCAGCTGAGTATGAAGCCTTGCTCCATGGTCTTCGGATTGCTAAGGAAATGAACTTGAGCCGGGTGAGATGTTTCGGCGACTCAGACTTGGTGCCTCAGCAAGTTTCAGGCACATGAGATTCTAAGGATCCACTTATGGCGGCTTATCGCCGTCAAGTTGATGCTATTACTGGACACTTCAAGGGTTATCAAGTGGAACACATTGATCGCAGGAAAAATGAGGCGGCTAATGCTTTAAGCTGGTTAGGGTCCCAGCGTAAGCCGGTGCCACCTAACACTTTCTTGGATATTTTGCATAACCCTTCTGTTAAGTTGCCTATAGAGGAAGATCTGGCTATTCCTGACCCGGAAGCACAATTGGTGGCGGCTCTTCATGCTATTCCTGATTGGACAGTTCCATATTTGGCTTACATGACCCGGGGCGAGTTACCTGAGGATGAAAATTTGGCCAGACAGATAACCCGGTGGTCTAAGTCAATGACAATTGCCAATGGCGAGTTACACTATCGCAGTGTCACTGGGGCATTTCAGCGTTGCGTCTCTCCTGAGGAGGGCCATGATATTCTTCATGAGATTCATGAAGGAGATTGTGGTCATCATGCCGGTTCAAAGTCTCTTGTGGCTAAAGCTTTTCGTCGTGGATTTTATTGGCTGACGACTCATGCTGATGCAGAGGATTTGGTCAGTAAATGTGATGGTTGTTAGAAATTTTCACGGCGTGCTCACGTGCCGGCTCAAGAATTCAGGATGATTCCAATTACTTGGTCATTTGCAGTCTGGGGGCTTGATATGGTTGGTCGTAAAGGTCCAAGGATAAAAAGACTCACCTTTTGGTGGCGGTTGATTTAATTCACAAAGTGGGTCGAAGCAGAGCCGGTCAGTAAGTGTGACGCGGCAACGGCGGTTCAATTCATCAAAAAGGTGATTTTTCGCTTTGGCTTTTCCCACAGCATCATAACTGATAATGGCACTAATCTGTCCAAGGGTGCCATGAAAGAGTTTTGTCAACGTGAGAATATTCTACTTGATGTGTCGTCAGTGGCTCACCCCCAATCCAATGGTCAAGCTGAAAGAGCCAATCAAGAAATTTTGAGAGGCATATCAAGCCCCGGCTTATGGTTCCTTTGCATAGGACGCCGGGTTGTTGGGTGGAGGAGTTACCTTCAGTACTATGGAGTATCAATACTACCCCCAACAGATCTACGGGCTACACACCTTTCTTCATGGTTTATGGAGCAGAGGTAGTTCTTCCTAGTGACATCCATCATGACTCGCCCCGCGTAGCGGCTTATGTTGAAGCTAATAATGAAAAAGCACGTCAGGATGCACTTGACCTGTTAGATGAGGAGCGTGACCTTGCGGCGGCTCGTTCGGCGATTTACCAACATGACCTACACCGCTATCACAGCCGCCGGGTTAAGAATAGAACCTTTCAAGAAGGTGACTTGGTGCTCTGGCTCATCTAGGATCAAACTAACATGCACACGCTATCCCCGGCTTGGGAAGGACCCTTTGTGGTCAGCAGGAATTTGAACAATGGGTCATACTATCCATCGGTGTTCGAGACCACAAGGACTCACGTCAATCGGAGGAGGAGACCCGCCGACCATGGAATATTGCTCATCTTCGGCCTTACTACACTTGAGCCACCGACTCTTATGATGTACATACTTTGACAATGTATACATTATGATGTTTATAATAAAGTCGGCATCCCTGACAAAGCAGGGCCTCTGTCGTTTCATTTCCCAGAATAATGAGTCTTTTTCATCATAATTTCATGGTCATTTGGGGGCTTCCTGTTCAAACATAGGTGTATTCACCAAAGAGAACATAGCTGTCGGTACCCTCTTGATTGGCGCAATGCCAAAACCTCATGGTCATTTGGGGGCTTCCTGTTCAAACATAGGTGTATTCACCAAAGAGAACATAGCTGTCGGTACCCTCTTGATCGATGCAATGCCAAAACCTCATGGTCATTTGGGGTCTTCCTGTTCAAACATAGGTGTATTCACCAAAGAGAACATAGCTGTCGGTACCCTCTTGGTCAACACAATGCCAAAACTTATGGTCACTAGGGGTCTTCCTGATTGTATTTGAATCATAGCTGTCGGTACCCTTTTGATTGGCCCAAGGCCACAAACCACTTGGGGGCTTCCTGCTCGTATTCGAAGCATAGCTACTAACCCTTTTGGTCTGGCTTCTTGCTCGTATTCAAAGCATAGCCTCGTTTTTCTCATTTGGCTTGATTTTTTGAACATTTTTTCGGTTTTTCTTGATACTATCTCGCCTTATGTTTTAAAGTGATTCAGGACATGTAGCCTCAATTCTCACAGCTCATATTTGAAGCATACCCATGGTTTCTATTAACCCGGCCTGGCTCTGGATGATAAGTCGCCAGTCCATGATGATATTAAATACCTGGAAGTTTTGGCTTCTAAGTTTTGGGTTATCACCCTTACTGCACAGGTATCATAAGCCGACAGTACAACTCAATATCACAGGTATGATATTTTTGTTATGATTACATCTAATTATGACTAAACCAGCCATGTCTATAAACTGTTTTAAAACATCAGTGGCTTTATATGGGTATTATGACCCGCCCTGCGGTAAACCGCCAGGGCTCTTGTGATTTACTTGTGTGCAGGTTAAACCTAAGTTTCATCTGCACAAATCAAATGTCATGATAAGTGTTAAAGGATATTTATCAAGTGGTGGCTCAAACAGCGTCGGGCAAAACATCAAACGTGCACGATGGCACGACAGAGCAAAGTTTTTTCTAGCCTATTACATGACTCAAGGAGCCAAAATGGTTAAGTGTTTTTTCAGAAGATCACACATGTGAACCGCCCAATGGATTAATCTTCGTGGCTTTGATGGCTTGAAGCTTTTGGGTCATCCTTCTCTGCTTCTTCGTCCACCAGTCAATGCCACTCAAGGCTTGGAATTCAGCTTCATCATCTATAAGCTCGGATGGGTCAACTTCAGGAGCAAAAGTGTTCTTGCGGATTGGGGGAATCAGATCAGTCACTTTATAAGCCGGCGTAGGCAGCTTTTGATTTTCCCTGTCATAAGCCGGCTGATATTTTGAAAGATCTGATTCATTAGCAATAAGGCTGGCAAGGGGACGTATCTCCTTCATGCAGGAGGCAAAGTCTTTCTTATCAAAAGGAGTGCCATCATCTTTCAAACTTGGATACCCGGTTGATATATCGACCGGGTCTAGCTCTGGTAGCCATGCTTTGGCCAGGCTCAAGGCTGTTACAGCGCCAGCTCTTGCAGATGATCGCTTCATCTCATTAAACCTCTCAGGCAACACAGAAAGCTTCCTCAAGACCTCAAATAAGATAGTAGGTGCTTGGTTGGATGGAGAAATTGTGGCCAATGCGCGTTGAGCCCCAGTATAGAGCTGCTCAACAAGTGTGTAAACCGCCTTCAGCTTCATAAGCATATCTTGGTTAAGATTGGTGCTCCTGGGGCCTGCATAATAATCATGGATGGGTTAGAGGTGGTTTATATCATCAAGGAAGAAATTCAGAATGGATACTAATGAGGTGACTTACCAAAGATAGCAGAAACCATCTGAGACACATGGCGTTTTAAGCCGGTAAGTTTAGTGGTCGCTTCCTGAAGAGTCGCCTCTGCCTTCTCAGCCCGCCGTGTCAAGGCAGTTTTCTCTTCAGCCCAAGTGCTTCTTTCAACTTCAAAATCAGTTTTCAGTTTCTCCATTTCAGCCACACTAAACTGGAATTTTGAGTCGGCCTTTCGGGTCTCAGATTCTTGCACCTCCAGCCGGGCTTTCACGTTAGCTAATTGAGATTCAAGTTGAGCAGTGGTGTCCTATACATAGGCCGGTTCAAAATTATGAGTCACAAAAAGGAAGTCCCAAGCATTTTGCAAGCAACAACACTTGGCACTTGGGGGCTAATGCCTGCCGAAAATTTATTTATCCAAACGGCTCAGGTGATTAAAGTCCCAAGCACTTTACAAGCAAGAGTACTTGGCACTTGGGGGCTAATGCATATTGCTTGTATTTTTCTGGTTATCTTATGATGACCCAGATGTGCTATAAACAAACACAACCGGCTCATGGGGGCTACACAAATAAGCTTTTGATTCATAAACAACAACAAGAAAGACCGGCTCATTCATGCTGATTAAACCAGCCCTTGGGGGCTACGAATTAAATATCAATCATTAACAGATCGGTTTTAACTCGGATGGTATAAGCCAGATTTTGAAGGATTTTATCAAGTCTACAAAATATTCAATTCTATCTTATACAATAGACTTGGGGGCTGACATGATGTTTATAATTCATTAAAGGAGTTCATACCTCGATTTTTTGATGCATCTGCTTTACCATCTCAACTTCAAGATCACGGCTGGAGTGCACTTGACTGAGATAGCCAGAATATACTTCACCAATGCTCAATTGGGAGTATTTGGCGACATCAAATCTCACTTTTCGCTGTTCAATGTATTCTTCCTTGGCAGAGTGTTTGGCCAAGACAGTAGGCCTGCCCGGCTCTCTAAAGTCGGTGATGGTAATCACCACATCATCATCGTGTGTCTCAGCCGTTTTTACTGGACTTGATGCTTCAATATTCAAAGTATCATCATTTGCTTGATCGTTAGGAGGGTCAGGAGTCACTGGTGGAACGTCAAGAACCAGCTTTGACAATTGAGGAGTGGAAGTCTCAGGCGCTGGGATTTGTTGCTCTGGCTCATTGACTTTTGGCTCTTCGGCCGGTTTAGTCACTTTTGCCTTTTTGCTAGGCTTGGATTTTCCACTCCATGAATCATGATAGGTCGGTATAAGTATAAAGGAGCATAATGAGCAAAATAATAAGTAATTGTTATTACCCGGGAGCAGTCTTGAAAGCCGGCAGATGAGACTGGGATGAATCGCCGGAAGAGGAATGAGACGTCTCCTGATAATTTGAGTCGGAAGAATTAAGTGGTTGGTGGATGAGACCCGCCAGAGGATAAAAAGAGTTTAAATCAGGGATGACCTCGTTTCGACGCTTCTTTGGAGTGTTCGGTAAGCCGAAAGATAATTCTTCGCCTCCGCTAGCCCGAGTCTGTCGCTGGCTCTCATGCTGCTATTGCTTCAAAAGAAAGTGAGGATCCAGATGAGCTAAAGGGTGTGAAAAGCTTACTTCCCGGGTTACTCTTCAAATTTTCTGTCTTGGCAAGGGCTCGGAGTCGGAGGAAATGATAGTTACCTCTTTTTCGATTGCTTGACTGGTCCCCGTGTCATCCTGATGATAATTAATGTCAATAAGATGGTTAAAAAAGGAGCCAAGGGAATCAAGGGCTACCTCTGACTCAGAGCTGTCGTCCAGTTTAAACAGCTCGGAAGTACTGGATTTCTTTCCCTTCTTCTTGGCGGTTCTCTTGGCGTCTTTCTTGGCTTTCCTGACCCTTTTGGCAGCTTCATGGTCATATTCCTTCTTCCAGAAGTCATCATCAGCCCTTGAAAGTCATCAGAGTTGAGTTAAACAAAGTATTTAAGGATGAAGGTTAAGTAAGTAATTTAAAGACTTACTTTTGGTGCCGGGTTAGATGTGCAGAAAGGGCTTAGGCCCACCTTGCTGCAGTCTATCGGGCTTTCATGCAGAAGGCACTTCGTCATTTCATTGATGGCGTCGTTAGTTAAATCCATGGAGTTGTGGCACAGTGGATCCTTTTTGCCACCCGTGTAGGTGCACATTAAACCAGTGCGGCGACTCAAGGGAATGATCCGCCATGCAACCCAGCATCGAACCAAGTCAATGCCAGTTAAGGCGTTTCCCAATAGAGCCTTAACCTTGGCAATGGTGGGGGTGAGTTTTTTGCGTTCAACAACTGTCAGCTTGTCAGGGAGAGGATGTTTTGAGTCAAGACGCAGGGCACGAAAGCCGGGCAGCCGGAGAGGTATCCTTGCAATAGAACCATATCTGATTCCAATCCTTGGGATGACTCGACAGGCGTGCATAAGGGAAGATAGCATCTCTCCTTCGTGTTTGAATACTCGTTTTGGCAGTTCAAATAAAAGTATTCCCTGAACAGTTCCACACTGGGCTCCTCTTGAAGGTACACCTCACAGAAAACTTGAAAATTGCATATGTTTGACCCGGAATTGGATCCGATATCTTGAGGATGAAGATCCAAAAAGTGCAGAATGTCTCAGAAGAATTTAGAGCCGGGTGGTGAGAAGCCTCGGTTCATGTGATCAGTAAAGATAATGACTTCATCATCCTTTGGCTGAGGTTTCTCCTCTTCCGGCTTGGGGGCGCGGTAATGCATGTCAGTCTTCTCTGGCAAATAGCCAGTTTTCACAAAGTCCTGGAGCGTATTCTCAGTGACAATGGAGGGAACCCAGTTACATGAAGTGGTTCTCTTCGATGGCATGGTGAAAAAAGAAGCCTAAAAGAAAGAACAATGTAGCCGTTTTAAGTTAAGCCGGAGGAAAAGCACTACAACGCATATTCAGAATGGCGGCTTAAAAAGGGGCCTAATGGTATATGACTAGCTACAGCGGGCTATGTAAGCCGCCATGAACAGATCGATATCCATCAAAAGTGAAGCTTGCTAATGTGTTCAATCTAGCTACAGCTAGTGGGGTAAGCCGCCATGACCAGATTGGTATGTATCAGGGAGAAAATTTTGCTAAGTACTGGATAATCATGTTTCGTAGGCTGAAGCTATAATTTTGGATCAGTGGCAGTTCAGAAAAAGAAAATAAATCAAAACCTAAAGCATGGCAGCAATAGAGGAACTAGCACAAGGGCGAGATTTATACATCTGCGAAGCAAGCTTTGAGACAACAAAAGGAATGGAAACAGGTTTCGCGCGTCCTAATAGACATGTTCAGATCTAAAACAAGGGTTGTCTAGAAGAACAACTATGAACTACTAAGAACTTCAAGAACTACATAAACCCTAATGTGATCTGGAGCATAGGAGGAGGAACGCTTACAGAGGCAGGTGAACTGTGGTGGAGCGCCGGCGTTCTCTGATCCCGTTCAGGTTAATGCAGCGACCAAGGGCGAGGAGGACGGTGAGTTTTGTGGCGGCGGCGGAGCTCGATGTGGTAGATGAGTCGCAAGAGGAGGAAGACGAGAAGAAGAAGGGGAGAATGACATAAGAGAGGTTCGGCCCTATTTATAAGGAGAAGGTTAATAAGTGGGCGCGAAAAATGAGGAGACCAGAAAATGGTTATCCAGCTGCTCGGTCACCTCGATTCTCGGGACAACTATTAAAGATAAGGATCCATTAAGATATATCGGATATTGTGTAAATTAATGACATGTGACGTCATGGCGGGTTACCACAAGCCCATGAGATGACGTCATGGCGGGTTATAAATTCTCGCACACATGAAGAAGGGAAGATTTTTTCTAATGTGGAAGATTGACATGAACCAGTTCAAATTAATCTGGGGCCTAATGTTGGGGATATAACTATTAGGTATGACCCGCCTAGGAGGGGCCGGGTTATACCTATGGCGATTCATGATATGAAGCCCATGAGGATATTGAAGATGGCGGTTCAAAGGAAAGGGCCCAAGGGCGACTTAAGGCCCGTAGGAGTAAACCGCCATATGTGTAAGACTTGTATTGTAAGGCATGTACAGATAGTCACCGAGCCGGACACATTGTTTATGAGCCGGCCAGGACTCCGTGAGCCGCTGGGCGTCAACCTATGTATATAAAGGGACGACCTAGCGACAGTTCAGGGCAAGAAACAACAGATCGAAAGCTAGGTCAAGCAGATTCGCTCCCTGGTAATCGAGACATAAGCAATACCACCTCAACTGGATTAGGCCTTTACCTTCACCGCAAGGGGCCGAACTAGTATAAACTCCTGTGTCCTTTGTCCCGTTTAACCCCTTTAAGCTAACCTAGTTGCGATGGCTCCACAACTAAGTCCTCACACTAGGACATCTGCCGTGACTATTCCACAACAACTCCCGTCCTACTAACACTCAGCGGATCGTGATTACCTTAAGCTTGTGACCCTGTAGGTTCGGTAACCATAGACATAAATGAAACCCCTTCGTTCAATGACCGATAGCGGAATCGTGGACATCCATATTGGTTGCTATGATTACATGAATGTTATTCGAGTGAACCTTTGGTTATCATGTGATGTTCCCTTTGCTTTGATATACTTCACAAAACCCAGTGTGCATCGGTATCATCTACAGTCATCACCATGCTCAATAAACCGTTGCTCTCGTTACCAGTTTTGTTCTTCTTTCTCGTTGACGTGTTCCGACACCCCCATGACGTAGTCACTTGCGTCTGGCCAGACGATGATGGATGCCGTCACACTGAGAGGGCCCTAAAAATATCTCCCCATCGTCGAAGGAGCAAATCCCACTCTCGATATGTCCGGTCACTTGTCAAAGTTTTTGGTGTGCCTGAAAGTTGCCGTTATGATCACCTTGTTACAGATGACATTTGAGCAACCCCAAAGCCCACCGTCCGGTAGGAAGTGACCGAGACACTCTCATGGTCCGAGGAACTAAAACACATGCTAACACCCCGTGTTATAACAGATGATTTTAGATGATATGATCACATAGTATAACAGACAAGTATTGGGTTGATTCAATACTATTGTTCTTCTAACGGCATACCCTCAATGTTGTTTTAGGACCATCGTTACACTTAATGATACCCTAAGATCTAGAAAACATGATCACCAAACAACACTTGAGCCGGTATTAGAGGCGAGACAGGGAACCTATTGTTTACCTTTTATCATTCCACACGTGCATATGAGTTCTGTTTTCCACTGAATTGTATATTCCAGGATCAGAGCAGTTATAGCATGGAATATAAACTCTTATCTACGAATAATGGAAATATAATAATACAATATTATTGCCTCTAGGGCATATTTCCAACAATGTTTACCTCTTTCAAACAGTCCTACTCCACATCAATTGCAAGGCCAACCTTAATCCTTCTCTGATTGCCAAAATTTCAGATTCAAACACATCATTGAATGAAAATAGGTGTGTGCATGAACAAAAAATGATGCCACCAGAAGCATCCCTTAAAATCATGCTTGTCCCTCCAATACCATCCAAAAAGGAACCATCAATATTAAGTTTGACCCGGCCATCTATTGTATGTCGGTATGACATGTGGATAGCATGTTTGAACACGAGCTTTTCCTTTTGCATGGTCATCATGAAGTAAGTACCAACATCTAGGTAACTAAACATATGGAAGAGCATTATTAGGATGCCAATTTTGGAGTAGAGAGAAATAAGCCATAGAAAAAAATTACTCGCAAAAAGGGGAAAAAGTATTGGAAGAAAAAAATATCAACGCCCGAGAGATTCAAACTTTTCAAAAGAAAGTGCTCCTATCATATGTTCCAAAGTGACCTTTTGATAATTATGAAGTAAGTACCAACACCTAGGCAACGAAACACTGGAAAGTGGAAACGTATTATTATGAAGCCAAATTTGGAGTAGATAGAAATAAGCCACAGAGAAAACAAATATTACTCGCAGAAAGAAAGGAAAAAGTATTGGTAGGAAAAGTTACTTTTTGATCATTATGATAGTGGTCTAAATGCTTTTATATCCAGCACCTAGGTAACAAAACATTGGAAAGTGGAAATGTATTTATTATGAAGCTAAATTTGGAGTAGATAGCTTTCTTTCTTCCCGTGGAAGAAAGAAGACCCTTTAACTAGGGTTTCTCGTGTCTCCCGCCGGTGCTACCGTCGATCTATCTCGTCTCTTGTGGTCTTAGGGCCATAGAGGCTTGGTGGATCCCGACCTTTGCCGGCGGGAGGGCTCCACTTCTTCATGTTTTTTGAGTTTTTTAGGGTTTGTGTCCTGCTCAGAGAGGCGAGGTGGCGGTGGCTCTCTCTTCGGTGGATCCACGTGGATCCTGCCTTTGTTCGTCTGTGTTCGTGCGTCTACATGTTGGATCCATCCGATCTACATTTCTCTTCACTGGCGGCGGTTGCTGTTCTGGTCTGTTGGCGCTATTGGGCCTTTGCACGATGACTTCCCGACTGTCTACTACAACAAGGTTTGCCTGACTCTAATGAGAGAGGGGCGAAGACGGCGGTGCGCCTTCCGCTCACTTCAGTGCTTGCAGTCGTCTCTAGGTGGTCTATGGACTTAGATGTATTTTTTACTTATGATGTTTTTTGTACTACCTTGACACTTGATGAATAGATTAGAAATTGTTCTCGCATTTTTTTGGAGTAGGTAGAAATAAGCCACAAAAAAATATTACTCACTAAAAGAAGGAAAAAAATATTGGTATGAAAAAAATATATCGACGCCTGAGAGATTCGAACTCTCAGAGAGGCGAGGTGGCGGTGGCTCTCTCTTCGATGGATCCACGTGGATCCTGCCTTCGTTCGTCTGTGTTCGTGCATCTACATGTTGGATCCATCCGATCTACATTTCTCTTCATTGACGGCGGTTGCTGTTCTGATCCGTTGGTGCTTTGGACCTTAGTACAATGACTTTCCGACTGTCTACTACAACAAGATTTGCCTGACTCTGATGAGGGAGGGACGAAGACGGCGGTGCGCCTTCCACTTGCTCCAGTGCTTGCAGTCGTCTCTGGGTGGTCTATGGACCTAGATGTATTTTTTACTTATGATGTTTTTTTGGATCCATCCGATCTACATTTCTCTTCATTGACGGCGGTTGCTGTTCTGATCTGTTGGTGCTATGGACCTTAGTACAATGACTTTCCGACTGTCTACTACAATAAGATTTGCCTGACTCTGATGAGGGAGGGACGAAGACGGCGGTGCGCCTTCCACTTGCTCTAGTGCTTGCAGTCGTCTCTAGGTGGTCTATAGACCTAAATGTATTTTTTACTTATGATGTTTTTTTTTGGAATAGATAGAAATAAGCCACAGGAAAAAAACATCACTCATTAAAAGAAGGAAAAAAATATTGGTACGGAAAAAATAGATCGACGCCTGAGAGATTCGAACTCTCGCGGGGAAACCCCATGTACTTAGCAGGCACACGCCTTAACCACTCGGCCAAAGCGTCGTTTTTGTTCCTAGAGCTACTTCTCACTTATAAAACAGACCACATCTGACTCCGATTCGTTCCCCGAAACCCCCCACCAGCCAAGACACAACAATCAGACCATGGACAGCGGCGGCGTGCGGCCATCGCTTCCGTCCGCGGCTGCAGCGGCGGGAGGAGCCTCCGTCCCGGACGAGCCTCGCGACGCGCGCGTGGTGCGGGAGCTCCTCCGGTCCATGGGGCTCCGCGAGGGCGAGTACGAGCCGCGCGTCGTGCACCAGTTCCTGGACCTGGCCTACCGCTACGTCGGGGACGTGCTCGGCGACGCCCAGGTCTACGCCGACCACGCGGCCAAGCCCCAGCTCGACGCCGACGACGTCCGCCTCGCCATCCAGGCCAACGTCAACTTCTCCTTCTTCCAGCCGTCGCCCCGCAAGGTAAGAGTACGACCAATCTCACCAAAAAAACCTAGTATATTATATCCTCGTTAGATTCCGAAATTTACTAGGTTTCGTAGCTTCATCATACGACCTGGTGCACGACGCGCAACAGCTCTGCTGCTACCTTCTTCAGCTGGTGAATGACGAAACAATCTCCTGTGAACCTATCAGATTCGGACGGAGTAATGTTGTGGACTCCCGTTGGGGAAATAGTAGGAATAGTAGAGGATGTGCAGATGTGTCACGGAAGAAATAATCTCCATACAAGAAATGATGTGTGCTGTTGAGATTGCAGTTAATTGCTGGTTCTTGTTCTTGGCCGAGAGATATTTCTTGGGATAATTTAAATTTCAAATAAGGGTGGATTTATTAATAGAAAGCATTATTCAATAAGAACATATCAATTAAAGCTTCAGCCATGGTGGTTAGAAGCCACCATCTGCAACGAAGAGATTCGGTTTCGAATCCTTCAGCTAACAAAATGTCGTTTTATCTACACTTGTAGCCGTCCGAGGGACCAACATATCAGTCAGCGTTATACTGAAATTTTGAGGAATGCATAGGAGGGAGTGTGGGAATTGAACCCAGATTCATCCTCAAATTCTCAACTTATGGATGTATCTAGCACCAAATTAGTGCTAGGTACATCCATTTGAGGGACAAACTTGGGACAAACTTTTTTGGACGGAGGGAGTAGTACTCTAGCACCCTACCACGAGGACCAAGATGACTCCTTTATCCTTTAGGCTTTGTTCGGTTACGGGGATCGGTAATCCCCTTCAATCCCTGCCAAACCCCCCTCAAACCCCTGTCAACCGAACGCAGCCTTAGGAGGTTGGAACCGACCGAACTTTTGCCAGTTTGGTGGGTAATCAGGGAGTGCGGACAGGTAAATCCCTGGGTGGTGCTAGTATCAGAGGATAGAAGTCCAGTGGCAGAAGATTGACGTTCAATTTAGTCCATGTGTTGTTAGGAATGTTCTGCTGAACCCATGCCTTATTTGGAAGGTTGAATGCTTATCTGCTGAAGGGTCCAAAATCTTAGGAATCATGTGCCACTAGTAGTTCCATATAGATAATGTAACCTTTGAGAAGAGAAAGCAAGCAAGAAATACCCTCTTCTGTTAGTGCAGATATGCTGCTGGTACTGCAGCAGCTGTCTTACTGTTGGAATGGGAAACAACAAGAATACTCGGTTTCCTTATTAGTTTGCTTTACTCTAGATATATTATGTATTATCGTTGGATTTAAACACTCTTCATGGGATGGGTCAAATCAAATAATAACATATAAGGGAGAGCATTTGTTAGAACCTCTAGACCAGAAGGAATTCCTGTGGCCAGAAGGTGCTAGAGAGTTGACGAAGTAGTCAGCGCAGATCAGAAAGGTAACGGGGTAGTGGGGAATAGTGATTAGCGAAGACTTCTTTATTGATAACTTGCATCGGTCGCTGCAGCTAGGGGACCTTTATATAGGTGACTCGACTAGTGTCCTGGATGGGTACATACTCAAACTGCTGCAGAACAAGACTGCTGCTGGTTCTATTGAAACAACTCTTAACTTAGGGAGCAAAATATCCTTTCGTTAATAGAACTCTTAGCGTATTCCAACTCAGGTGTGGCTGTTATGGCCTGTGGGCTTCCTCAGAATCTCCCACATAACATTCCGTAGTAGAAAACAGTTTTTGGGAATGACTTCATAACAAGAAGAAACGAAGGGTATGATTCTTAATGTGTACGTGGCTGGCATCTGAAGATATACCTAAAATGTTGATGAATCATACTAGGTAGTACAAAGATATTAGAGATTGAGGGCCATGCACAAGTGTACTCACTTGCGTGTTAGCTGCTAGGTGCAGCTAAAGAAGATCTTGCGTGGATAAAGGCTATGAGCAACTCATGCAGTTATGCTTATTTTATGTTTTATCCAAAAAGGACAAACCCAGTGCATAGAAGCTCCCACACAAGGTGGGGTCTGGGGAGGGATTATAGGAACCTAGTCTTACCCCTGCAAAGTGCAATGCAGAGAGGCTGGTTCGAACTTGTTTTATGTTTTATCAGATCCCTGGAAATTCAAGCTGACACAAAGTACTTTGTATGCATAGGTGGATGACAAATCATTTTGCTGATGTCACAGGTTCTACTTGAATTGGCACGCAGCCGGAACAAGATCCCGCTGCCCAAGTCTATTCCTCCATCTGGCTCAATTCCTCTGTCACCTGAGCAGGACACACTGTTGAGTGAAAACTACCAGCTCCTACCCACACTGAAGCCACCAACTCAGACTGAAGAAATAGAAGATTTTTGAATGTTGAAGAAATAGAAGATGACAACGAGGGAACCGACACAATCCCTGCCAATCCTAGTCCAAACTATTCGCAGGATCAGAGGGGGAGCGAGCAACATCAGCTTCAGAGCCAGAGCCAGAGGGTTTCTTTCCAACTGAACGCGGTGGCTGCCGCGGCTGCAAAGCGTCCTCTAATGACAATTGATGAGTTGAACATGGGCTAACTAACCTATGCTTGTGTAGCTTGCTGGGACCGCCCTTTCTGGCTAGCGCCCTCCTATTTCACCATGAAAAAATGCTGATTGTTGAGGAAAGGGGGCAGCCTTGCAAGTAGTGTAAGTAGTAGCCGACCTCTGGTTAATTAATTTCTGTGCATTATTATCAACTTATTGATTTTGTATATCTTTGTCGAACTTGAGCTGTCCCGTAGTTGTTTCTGAATGCTAAATCAGTGTTTCTATTGCGACTGTGTTCCCATTATGCTTTTGGTAGCATGTGGCACATATTTGGTTGGTTAAAACGAGGACCTAGCAAGTGTACAATATAGAAATAATTTTTGTCATTTTATATCAGTGTTTGCCTTTTTGTTTGTGGGGAGTAGTAGGAAGGACTGATACCTTCTGTGCGTGTCACATGGATCAGTTATTGTAAAATCAAAATAGAAACAGCACAGCCCGTCTAGCTCAGTTGGTAGAGCGCAAGGCTCTTAACCTTGTGGTCGTGGGTTCGAGCCCCACGGTGGGCGACCTCTTTTTTCCCCTAGTCCCCAGAAATCGATTTCCATGTGCGATGCATGATGATGAATCAGCTTGTAATTTGTACGCAGGAACCTGTCTGTGTTTCTTTTTTTCAAAATACTTCTTGTATTACTCAATCAGGGAATACAATTACGTTCCGAACCTGACCCAAGCCACACAACAGTTTGAACTTGAGATCTATCAAAATTTGCCAAATCATGACTATAAAAAATCTAAGTGCAGTGTATATGAGTATGATGATGAATCAGCTTGTAATTTGTACGCAGGAACCTGTCTGTGTTTCTTTTTTTCAAAATACTTCTTGTATTACTCAATCAGGGAATACAATTACGTTCCGAACCTGACCCAAGCCACACAACAGTTTGAACTTGAGATCTATCAAAATTTGCCAAATCATGACTATAAAAAATCTAAGTGCAGTGTATATGAGTAATGCACAAGAACTAGGGGAAAAGCTCTCCTTGATATATTTATTTATAAACAAAGCGTACTTCAATCTGTTGACATCTCTGCTTCTCTGCCACATATAGGGCACATGGCGTAGGTCTCCAATCGACACACCTTTTTGTTGCACCGGGTACCCAATGATTTAGTTATAAGACGCCAAGCAAAGGTAAGCACTTTTGGAGGCGTGGAACAAGACCAAATAGCTTTCCAAATAGCACACCTATCATCGGGGTGGGAGCTAGATGAAGAGCTATCGCCATTATGTAATTCATCTGATGCCAAACGATAAGCACCGTGAACTGAGAATATGCCTGATTTCTCTAGAGCCCAAGAAATGAAGTCTTCACCAAGTCCATGAGAAGGTCGGATCTCACGGACGTCAACATGGAGATAAAAGTGATGAAGCTCCCCAGTTACCATTGTGGTCCATAAGCTCAGAGATCCACTTAATCTACACTGACCCTTTGCTGAAATCAACCCACTAGTAGGCTCCTGTGCAATCCAACGATTGGTCCAAATCCTTTTTTTACCATTGGCAATCTTCCAAACAAGACATTTTTCAGGAGTTCAAGACCATGACAAATAGCTTGGTGAGTTTGACTTGCAAGTTCTGAAATTTACCTTTAGACATTTTCCATCATGTGTGGGCAATCCAAGATACTTCTCTTCAAAACCGTATGTGACAACATGGAGGTACATTTTTCAGGAGTTCAAGACCATGGCAAATAGCTTGGTGAGTTTGACTTGCAAGTTCTGAAATTTACCTTTAGACATTTTCCATCATGTGTGGGCAATCCAAGATACTTCTCTTCAAAACCGTATGTGACAACATGGAGGTCACCCTTAACAGAATACATGAAATCTTCCGGACATGAGTCACCAAACAGAACATGACATTTGTCAGGGTTAATGAGTTTCCCAATGGCAAGTCCATAGACATCCGATATGTGTTTAATATGGGCGGCCTACTGAACACATGCTTTAAAGAACAACACAGTATCATCGGCCAATAGCAAATGTGAAATACCCGAAGCCTATCTTGTGATTTTCAAAGGAATAATATTATTTTATGCAATTCCTTGGTTTATGAGCGCAGAGAGACCATCAGCAACAAGCAAAAACAAATAATGGGATAATGGATCACGTTGCAGAAGGCCACGCATCAGTGCAAAAGAATTCAAGATGGTTCCATTAATTTTTGGGATAATTAATTTGGTGCCATTAGTTGTGTCTCACTCAGCAGGTTTACCCCTAGTTTCCAAAAACACTTGTTCCTGCCCAAACCACTTTGCTCCTCTTATGCTTTTGCCCTTTGACCGTTTGACCATCACTTTGAAAACTTCATAAAAAATTCATACTAACTCAGAAAAAATCTCTACTCCTAATGGACGAATTGGTTGAATAGTCCCCCCACTTTCAACCGGTTTATTTTCAACCGGTTTATTTTCAACCGGTTTTTCTTCGTCCCACCTCCCACCAGCCCCTCCCACCGGTTTTTCTCTTTTCTTGTCTGACCGGCAATACCCAACGTATTTATGGTAATCAATCTCTACTCCTAATGGACGAATTGGTTGAATAGTCCCCCCCACTTTCAACCGGTTTATTTTCAACCGGTTTATTTTCAACCGGTTTTTCTTCGTCCCACCTCCCACCAGCCCCTCCCACCGGTTTTTCTCTTTTCTCGTCTGACCGGCAATACCCGACGTATTTATGGTAATCAATCATAATTAATCCACGTATAGTAATAAATCAATCCAGGTATGGTAAGGTCATAACTCAGGAAATTTTGAATATGGCAATTATATGGTAATAAATTTAAATTACCTCAAAGGCTATCAATCCAGATATGGTAAGGTCATAACTCGGGAAATATCGAATATGGTAATAAATTTAAATTACCACAAGGTATGGTAAGGCTATCCACGTATAGTAATAAATCATAATTAATCCACGTATAGTAATAAATCAATCCAGGTATGGTAAGGTCATAACTCAGGAAATTTTGAATATGGTAATAAATTTAAATTACCCCAAAGGCTATCAATCCAGGTATGGTAAGGCCATAAATCGGGAAATATCGAATATGGTAATAAATTTAAATTACCCTAAAGGCTATCAATCCAGGTATGGTAAGGCCATAACTCGGGAAATATCGAATATGGTAATAAATTTAAATTACCACTAGGTATGGTAAGGGTATCCACGTATAGTAATAAATCATATAGTAATAAATCATAATTAATCCACGTATAGTAATAAATCAATCCAGGTATGGTAAGGTCATAACTCAGGAAATTTTGAATATGGTAATAAATTTAAATTACCCCAAAGGCTATCAATCCAGGTATGGTAAGGCCATAACTCGGGAAATATCGAATATGGTAATAAATCAGCGATCCGTCCGCATTACTAGCTCATCCGATAAATCAGCGATCGAGTAATTAAACCGTGCAGTAATTAGTTCCGTATATGGAAGGAATCGCCGGAGTATTCCATAGATTAGCCACAGGATTTTGGCAATCTCGCTGTGGCATCTCGGATTTCGGAAATCACGCGCCCGCAGACGCCGCCGTGCCCCCCCCCTGCAACCACCGCCGGAGTCAGAGGCGAACGCGATCGCAATCGCGACGTGTATATATATACAAGGACGTACTACGTGCACAAGGGCCTGCAAGCAAACCCCAGTGCTCCTGATCACCATGCATTTCTTCCAGGTCGTCATGGCGTGGATGTTCCCGTGCGCTGTGTGGGCGGCGATGGCGCCGGCCGTGGCGATGGCAGCGACCACGGACGGCGCTTCGAGCGTTGAGCAGGGCAGCTCCTCGTCGCCGGCGTTCGGCCCTGGCGACGCTAAGGTGGCCTCCGACCCGGGCTCCTCCCCGGCGTCGAGGTCGTCCCCCTCCTCCTCCTTGCTCGGCGCCCGAAGCAGCTCGTCAAAGAGCGCGCGCTCACCGGTGAGGGAGGGCGGTGACACGGCCGCACGGAAGGGCCACGTGCTAAGGCGGTGCCTGCACAGGTTTGCCAGAAATCTGCAGCGCGCCGGTGCTGCGGACGAGCGGCCAGACGGGCGCGGGAGACGGAAGGGCCGGGCGACGAAGCCAGACGGGAGGGTCGCCGCCGGCGAGGACGGCACCGCCCGGGCGAGGGAGGAGGCCGTCGCGAGCGCGATCGCCTACTGCAAGGAGTCGAGCCGGCAGCGCTGCAGGTCGCCGTTGGCTCCCTCGCCCAGCTTGGACGGCTGGCTCCTCGTTCGTCCGAAGGAGGAGATCGGCACCAGCGCCACGAGCGCCGTCTCGCCCTGCGAATGCGAGGCGCAGGGCACCTCGAGCGCCGCCGCCCCCCACCACGACCACGCGGCCTGCGACGGTACGTGTTGTCAACCGATCCGTCGGTCGATCTGGTCTGCTGCACCCGTGCACGTCTAAACCGTCGTTGATCTCCTTCGTGCAGCAGAATGCGGCGGCGGCAGGCCGTCGACGGTGGAAACTCGGCGAGGTCCAGCCAGGGAGATGGAAAAGGGTGACGCTGTCGACGGGCTTGACGGGGACGTCCTTAGGATAACGAGTTACTTCGCCGCCAAATATGTGCGCGCGGTGCGCCATTGAAGAATAGCTCGGGGTCCGTCTCACATGAGGCGAAGCAAACAGTTTTTCGTAATCTATAGGACCTTGTCTTACGTACCTTCGATCTTGTATGATCTGTCCATATCAGTGTGCGAGTAGTAGTAATATGATTGTAGTAAGATCTGTCCATATCAATTGTCGATCTTATTCTTATATGATATGATGGCTTGCAGCGTTCCTAAGATCTAACGAGAATCTCCTGGAGTTAACGACACAATCGTTCGATTGTTGCTACATTGCCGTTTCACACACAACCATTAATGCAAAAACAATTTAAAAACCAAGTGCTGAATCAATTTCAAAACCAAGCCATTAATGTAATTAGTTAGTCAGGCAGTTAATTATGCGCAATTAATTAGGTCTATTTAAATAAGTTTTTTTTTCGCGCTGAATCAATTCAGAAACCGGATCATTAATTCAACTAAATAATTATACATCCGGTTAATTAGGATTGTGTACAATTAGAAATAGGGATTCTTTTTGAATTAGACAGATAATTAATTAAATAGGCATGCATGCAAATAATTAGGCATGTTATTAATTAATTAGGCAGGCAGTTAATCATGCCGAATCAGTTTGAAAGCGTTTGTGGGCGAGGACGGCCAGTAGCTAGGCTATCGCTGTCATTGGTGACTACCAACAGGCTCTCAACGACATGGTTGGCCAGCGTTTGCCAACATATATAACGGCCACCACGCCTCGTGACATGAGCGACCAAGCATTCGTAAAGATGGATGATGACCGTCGTCCACACATTGATGGTTGCCGAAATGTTTGTGGACGAGGATAACAGATGCCATAGAACAAGGTCAAACGGTCGCGGGCTTGAGGACGCCCAAGCACTAACGGTCGAGGGTTCCGACCGCACCCTATTAAATAGTTTAACCCACTCTATTATATCGTAAACAAGAAAATTTCATCCTTACTGCAATGCATGGCGAAGATGAGTTGGATGTCATCTGCTTTTAAAGGAGGTGGCGCCAGTGAGAGAAAAAACGAGAAATGTCTCGCTACGGCGGAGAATCGGTCAAGAATAAGTGGTTTCGACAGAAAAAGTAAAGGTGCGTCATTGGATAGGGTTTTTATGTTGAACCCGGATGTTACAGATATTGCGAATAGCCCGTAGCAACGCACGGGCGTTCTGCTAGTTCAAATAAGATATCAAAATGTTCAGAAAAGCATCACCTATATGTGCATGTCATTTGCATTCATGAAAAAAGTGTTGGCCAGTCCCCATCTCGGTTTTAGCTCAAATGATCTTAGCATGAACAGTAAAATCTAAAAAAATTCTAAAAAAATTGGTGGCAAACTTTGACCAATGTTTTGAGTGCTTGCCAAGTTTCATAAGGGAAAGACATTCGTGGAAGTTGTGGCAAAAAACAAAACAAAAATCAATGCTCCAAAATTTCAATTTTTTTGCCACGACTTCCACGAACGTCATTTCCTTATGAAACTTGGCAAGCACTCAAAACATTGGTCAAAGTTTGCCACCAATTTTTTTAGAATTTTTAGAATTTTTTTTACATTTTACTTTTCATGCTAAGATCATATGAGCTAAAACTGAGATGGGGACTGGACAATACTTTTTTCATGAATGCAAATGACGTGCACATATAGGTGATGCTTTTTTGAACATTTTGATATCTTATTTGAATTTTTCTGAGTTGGTATGAATTTTTTATGAAGTTTTCAAAGTGATGGTCAAACGGTCAAAGGGCAAAAGCATAAGAGGAGCAAAGTGGTTTGGGCAGGAACAAGTGTTTTTGGAAACTAGGGGTAAACCTGCCGAGTGTGACCCAACTAGGGGCATAAAATCAATTATCCCTTAATTTTTACAGAATATCCCATCGAGGTCACATAAAACATTATCCTTTCGACCCAACGGTGAGCAAAGCCAAGCTTTTGCATCATTTTCCTAAGGTAATTCTAGTCAACCCGATAATATGATTTGGAGAGATCAAGTTTGTAGGCACAAAAACTCCTCCTCGAATCCTTCTCCTGTTTGATGTGGTGAATGCACTCAAACACCACATGTTCATTATCAATGATCATACGACCTAAACCTATTAACCAGGCATTTGGAGACAACTTTATAAACCATATTACATAAGCTAATAGGCAAAAATCAGTGATTTTTATCAGATTCTGGATTTTTAGAATCATGAAAATTGCTGTATCGTTAACCTCAGGTGGCATGATGTCGGTCTGGAATTTTTTTCTTAACAGTTGCAATTACAGTATCCTTGAAAGTAGACCAATTATGCTGAAAAAGTGAGCTGGGAAACCATTAGGCCCCGGTGCCAAGGGCCAATCTGAAATAATGCGTCCGCATTTTCTTTGTTAGAGAAATCACCACATAACCGATCATTGTCTCCGGCCCCGCAAAAGGATTTGATACGTCTATTTCACATCATGTTTTCTTACTGTTATTTTTATTGTTTTGAAGTTATATTTCACTTTATGATGCAATTCCAATGCCTTTTCTCTTTTAAAATGCAAGATACATCAAAATAGGGAGATTGTCGGCAGCTGGAATTCTGACCTGAAAAAGATACAATAGAGATAGCTATTCTCCGGAGCTCCAAATGACCCCAAAAATTACGAAGAATTATTTTGGAATATAAAAAAAATATTGGAAGAAAATGGTACCAGAAAGGACCCTTAGTGGGGCCACAAGCCTAGAGGCACGCCCTACTACCGGTACTAAAACCGGTGGATCACGGCTAGGGGGTCCCAAGCTGTGGATCAAGGAATGATGGGTAACATGAGACAAGGGACATAATGTTTACCCAGGTTCATGCCCTCTCGAAGAGGTAAAACCCTACGTCTTGATTTGATTATATTGATGATCAAGTATCGAGTACACGATGATCTTCCTCGAGATTGTTGAAAGTGAAACTATTCCCCCAGTGGTTTTGGTAATTCATAACAACATATAGCTCATTGAACTAATATCCATTCAAGATCAATGTTTCAGAAAGTTCAATGATTGGTATGGCATTATCTAGAGATGTGGACCCCTCAAAATGCTAAGGACACATATTGGCAAAAGCAAGACTCTTCATTTTCATTTTAGTGATCCAGGATCACATTGAGTCCATAGGAAAAGCCAATACTATTAAAATGGGATGAGGCGTTGCTTAATGGCTTGCTTGCTCAAAATGCTTAGTGATATGCTCCAAAAGCCCTCGACCACTTTCTCATTTCCACATATGTCCTAAACCTAAAGTTAAACTCGGCCCCACCGATTTGATCTATCCGACACCACCAATTTCACTTGACATAGCCATAGCCAGAAACCCTAATCAGTTCGGTCTCACCGATAGGGATCTCGGTCTCACCGAGATGGGATTGCAAACTCTCTCTTTCCCTTCGTAACATTTCGGTCTAACCGAGATGAGCAATCGGTCCCACCGAGTTGGCAATGCAAACTCTCTATTTCCTTTTTGTAATGTTTCGATCTCACCGAAATGAGCGATCGGTTCCATCGAGTTTGCCGGACCAAGTCTGTGTTTGCTTATTACTAAAATTGGTCTCACCGAGATGAGGTTTTTCCCTAACCCTAGTGCATCGGTCTCGCCGAGTTGGTATTGTCGGTCCCACCAAAAAGCCTAACGTTCACATTTTGAACCAGGTCGGTCTCATCGAGTTTCACTATTCGGTCCCATCGAGTTTGATAGATTGTGTGTAACGGTTAGATTTTGTGTGGAGGCTATATATACCCCTCCACCCCCTTCTCCATTTGTGATAGATCCATCAGAACGTGCCTACACTTCCACTACTCATTTTCTAAGAGAGAACCACCTACTCATGTGTTGAGACCAAGACATTCCAATCCAACCACAAGAATGTTGATCTCTAGCCTTCCCCAAGTCGCTTTCCACTCAAATCATCTTTCCCCCATATCCAAATATGTGTGAGAGAGTTGAGTGTTGGGGAGACTATCATTTGAAGCACAAGAGCAAGGAGTTCATTGTCAACACACCATCTATTACCTTTTGGAGAGTGGTGTCTCCTAGATTGGTTAGATGTCACTTGGGAGCCTCCGTCAAGATTGTGGAGTTGAACAAAGGAGTTTGTAAGGGCAAGGAGATCGCCTACTTCGTGAAGATCTACCCAAGTGAGGCAAGTCCTTCGTGGGCGATGGCCATGGTGGGATAGACAATGTTGCTTCTTCGTGGACCCTTCATGGGTGGAGCCCTTCGTGGACTGGCGCAACCGTTACCCTTCGTGGGTTGAAGTCTCCATCAAACTGGATGTACGATAGCACCACCTATCAGAACCACGCCAAAAATCTCCGTGTCTACATTGCATTTGCTCCCTCCAAACTCCTCCCCTTTACCTTCATATGCAGTGATTTACATTCCGCTGCTATACTCTTAGAATTGCATGTGTAGGTTGATTGCTTGACTTATGTTAAGTTGCAAAAATCTGCCAAGACTTAAAATTGGGAAAAGGCTAGATTTTTATTTGGTCAAGTAGTCTAATCACCCCCCTCTAGACATACTTTCATTCCTACAAGTGGTATCAGAGCTTTGGTCTCCATTTGCCTTGATTTCCATAGCTTTGGTGATCATAGCCTTGGTTTCACAACCTAGCTAGGAGAGTATGGCGTCTAGTGAGGGAAATTACCACCGTAGAGGTCCTTACTTTGATGGTACTAATTTGCTAGTTGGAAGCATAAGATGAAAATGCATATTCTTGGACATAACCCCGCCGTTTGGGCTATTGTGTATATTGGTTTGCAAGGTGAATTCTTCGATGGGAGAGAACCAAATTGCGAAGCAACTGCAGAAGAGTTGAAGATGCTGCAATACAATGCTCAAGCTTGCGATATCCTCTTTAATGGATTGTGCCCCGAAGAATTCAACAAAATCAGCCGTCTTGAGAATGCAAAGGAAACTTGGGATACCTTGATTGATATGCACGAAGTTACCGAGTCCGTCAAGGAATCCAAGTTGGATGTGCTTCAAAGTCAGCTTGACAAGTTCAAAATGAAGGATGGTGAAGGTGTCGCTGAAATGTACTCTAGGCTTGCTCTCATCACAAATGAGATTGTTGGCTTAGGAAGTGAAGAGATGACTGACAGATTCATCATCAAGAAGATCCTAAGAGCCTTAGATGGAAAATATGATACCGTGTGCACATTGATCCAAATGATGCCCAACTACAAAGATCTCAAGCCAACGGAAGTCATTGGAAGAATTGTTGCTCATTAGATGTCACTCAAGGATAAGGAAGAGCTTCACAACAAGTCTAGTGGTGCTTATAAAGCCTCATGTGATGCTCCTGCCACATCAAATGAAAAACAAGTCTTCAATGAAGAATTGAGCTTAATGGTGAAGAACTTCAACAAATTCTACAAGAGTAGAAGCAAATAGAGAAGCTCCAAGTCAAGATCCTACCATGACAAAAGATCTTCTAGTCGTGATCATAATTGCTACAATTGTGGAAGACCCGGATACTATTCCAATGAGTGTACGACTCCCTAACAAAGAAAAGAAGACTCACCTAAAAGGAGAAGAAGAAGAGAAGAATCACCTCCAAAAGAGAGAAGGAGTAGAGATGATCGTTATGAACGAAGACCTCTCGCAGAAGCAAGGATTCGAAAAGGAAGGATAAGTCATCAAGGAGCTACACAAAACAAAGACATCAAGCTCATGTTGGTGAATTGGTATCCGGTTCTGACTATGACCACCACTCAGAGAGAAGTTATCACTCCGACTCCGAATATACTCAAGATGAAGGTGTTGCTGGTCTTGCACTTGTGTCAACCAACTCCTACGACATATTTGACTCACCAAATGAAGTAATTGGAAGATGCTTCATGGCTAAAGGCCCCAAGGTATCACACCCTCAGTATATTGATTTCAATAGTGATGAAGATGATTTGCTGGGTGATGATGAGTTACTCATTGACAATGCTAGTGATGAAAACTATGATGAAATTGCTATTAATCATGCTAATCAAGATGAAACGAATGACAGTGATAAGAAGGAGATTGAGCGTCTAACTAAAGAATTAAACACTCTTAAGTTAGCTCATGAATCTACTTTAGAAGATCATCGAGAACTTTTAAAAACTCATGAGAAGCTACGCTCCGAGAAGCTCAATCTAGAGCAAGAGCATGGGTTCTTAAAGGCAATCAATGATGATCTTCGGAAGAAAAGTTCTTCTTATGTTGCCAAGCATTTACTCTTGTCTACTTACATGCCACAAGTAAAATCTAGCAAGAAGAGTAAGAACGATTATTCTCCTAGTAGTAACAATAATCATGCTAAATCCAATATTGTTGCTTCTAGTAGTTCTCTTGATTCCACTAATGATTATCTTAGCCAAGTTACACTTGAGCTAGAAAATAGCTTATTAAAGGGAATTATAGAGAAAGGTGTTTACAAGAGCCTTGCCGGAAGTAAGCAATTTGAGGAAATTGTACGTAAGAAAGGAAGGCACCAGAAGAATCAAGGTGTTGGTTTTGAATGAAAGTTCAATGCCAATGGAGTTGAGTGGGAAAAAGATCAATACCCCAGGATGAAGTTTGTTCCTCAACAAGAGAAGTATGATCCTACTTCCTTCAAGGGGACACAAGCTCAAGGTTATCTTCCACCACAAGACCACAAGCTAAAAGGCAGGGACAAGCTTCAAGAGGAGATTGATGCATTTGAAGAAGATCCAAAGGCCTTGGTCAAGTGGGTTCCCAAGACTACTTCAAGTTCCACTTCATCAAATACATCTACAACCCCGAGGATTCCCATCAAGTTGATGTGGATCCCGAAGAAGAAGAACTAGAGAGTTCTTGAGGGTGACTCCGCCAACATACTTCACTCATATTCGTATTGGCAAGGACAAGTGCAATCAACTTCCACATCTTGCACTAGTTCAAGGAGTCACAAACCCTCTTGTTAGTAAGTCAAGGGACAAGGTAACCTAATGCTTTCATGGACATCATCATGTGTGTACTTCACTCTATGTCTATGGATATCCTTGTTTGTTCCTTGTGGGACTAACCCATGCAGGTATTGAAAGTGCAACTCACACCAATGAATTGCTCCAAATTATCTACATCAACATTGAGAATCCACATCTTCAATATCTACATGAAGTCATCATCAACAAAACCCAAGGTTAGTTCATCCCTCTAAAAGGGGATATCACATATAGGGGGAGCTTTACTCCAAGAATTGAGCTAAAGCAACTCTAATGGTGTGAACACAACAATGCTTTATGTAAAAGTGGTAACCCCACTTGAGCTTAAACGACAAGTATGACCTATGATCAAATGTTCTCATTTGACTCCTAAGTCAATATACTCATATATAGATGACCTAGTCATCGCCAATTGCTTGATAGATGCTAGAGTGTTTGTGCATGATTTGCCACATATTTCATTTGCTATCTTATTGTGTGAGCATGTTGGTTGCATCATTTTCTTGATTCGAGGACATCCATTTGTTGCTTTTTGATTGTTTGGATTTTTCTTTTGCCAAATGGATGGACAAGGATGCCTAAGTACTCCCTCTAGCTATCTATGCTTTTCTTGTCTCAAACTCTATTCATGCTACATCACAAAGTTTGATCAAGTCATATTCGAACCCTCTAGGTGAGAAGCACTCGGAGCCACCGATTCGTCACAGACTTAAACTTCCAAAACCTCTTAATGCATTTCGGTCTGACCGATTCATCCCTTTCGGTCATACCGTGTTCATTGAGTTGATCTAGGTTTCAATCACGGTGCAACCTATTTGAACTTTCCGGTCTCACCGAGTAGCATTAATCGCTTGCAATTTTGCATCTCGGTACCACCGAGTTGTTCAACTCGGTCACACCGACAGGGTCTGGATATATATACCCACAGGCCAATTTTTGAAAATTTCTCCGAAACCCTTTGCCCGCGCCTGTCTAGCTCTGCCGACTCAAGGTCTCCGGATCATCTCCTTCGTCGCCAGCGACCTCCTGCTGCTGGTCTCCGCTGTCGTCAATGGAATCTTCGCCACCGTTGTCATCGTAGCGAGTTCACCGCCGAGTTAGAGTATGAATTTGACCCCTTGTGCAGTCTTTTCCTCTTATTCTTGCACTAAGTTCAATGCCATGATTCTTACCACGTTTGAAATACTTCTATCCAATCAAAAACTCCTTTATATTAGTTTTGATTCGAAAACTTAGGGTTAGATTTCCGCCGAACTCATCTCAGACCGACCGAGTTGGAGAATTCGGTCTCATCGATTTGGCCCAGGTCATTGCACTTGTGATTTTCGCTTTGACCAAAACTTACAAGTCGGTGTGATCAAGTTCATTTCTCAGTGAAACCCTAGCAATCTCGGAGTCACCGAACAGTCTCGGTCTAACCGATTTCACATGTTTAGACTCTAAAATTTGCTTCGGTGTCACCAAGTTTAACAAATCGGTAGCTCCGAAATGACTTCTGTAGAAAACTAAAACTAAGTTTTTGACTCATTTGTTTTGCAAAATCTCTACACTTTGTGATGCTCATCCACTATGTCTCAACTATATCTATTCCCAGGGTCAGTTTTCAGCTTTCAACATGTCTGACAACAGTGACAGCCGAAACAGATCTGAAGAGCAGGTGCACATGAGTGAGGTCACTAGTCCCTCTGATAGCAACTATGATGATGGGAGCAGAAGCACTCATAGCAACCTGCCTAAGGCTGCAACCAGGCAGAGGAAGAAGAAAAACTCTGACTCAAAAGATGAAGATTTTGTGGCTCATGAGGAAGTCACTTCAAAGAAAAAGGTTGTGAAGAAGGAGTTTGGCACAACAGCTTCAACCAAGCCAGGTTTGAAGAAGATGGCACTAGCCAGAAGGATCCCCATGTCCAAAGCTAGAGCCTCAACACAGGAAGCTATTGAGCTCACTCTTGAGCCAAAGGAGGCTGGTAAGGGCAAGAAGAGGAAGGAAAGGGTCAAGAAGACCATGGCCAGAGTGATTGGCAGACCATCTATGGTCAGGGATTCACATGAGAAGGAGGAAGAGCCCAATGCACCTCCTGCCAAGACCCAGAAGTTGATGGGGGATGCCATCAAGTCAGGGGCTGCTCCATCAAAGCCCAAGACTGCCTCCAAGGCTGCTGCTGCTCAAACCTCTAAGCCTGCAGCACCCAAGAGGTCAACAAGGAACATACCAGCTGCTGAGAAGAACAAGGCCCCAGTGCCTGAAGTGGAAGAAGAAGATGCCCAAGTGCTCAGAAAATTGAAGTCCAAGATCCCAAATCATGATGATACACATCATGTGGCTGAAAATATGAAGCTAAGGAAGGATGCAGGTCTTAGGCTACGGAGGCAGACAGACCCATATGCCACCAGGAGGAGAACTGTTGTGGATTACAGGTTCCACACAAAGGAGCGGCAAGATTTCTATGAGACAGTGCTCCTGGACAAGAAGCCCATAGTAAGTGAGATGAGATGGGTTGACTGGACTTACATTGACAACAATGCAGATCACTTCCCAGAAGTTCATGATAGCTTCAGACTGACTAGAGTTGACAAATTTGTTGGCCAGAAGCTCACCAAGTGGAATGATGAGATGGTGATGCAGTTTTACTCCACAGCACACTCTTAACCAGATGGTAAAATTGTTTGGATGACTGAGGGTAGTAGGTACCAATCTACAGTTGCTGAGTGGGCCAAGCTTATCAATGCCCCTGAAGAGCAAGAGGATGACACGATGTGTATGCCAAGCCAAGGAAAGGACACAACTCCATGGCACACATGTACAAGGAGATTCCTGATGCTGCCTTGGATACTCACAAATTTGGCTCAGTGTACTATCTGTTGTCTGGGCTACCCACAATCAACACTATCCTTAGGCACACATTGCTGCCCAAGTTTGGAGATGACAGGATGATCAGAGGGCATTCCATTAATTTGCTGCACATGTTTGATATTCCAGAGAAATTGAAAGTAATGACATTGATTGTAGAGACTATCAAGAGGACCGCTGCTGATCAGAAGAGATCATGGCTATGCTCCACACATTCAGATGCTCATCAACTCCAAGATGGGAAAAGTCACATATCTCTTGGACAAGGAGAACCTTCCCCTGTTGCCTTAATTTGAAGACAATGAGGTTGTCATGGATGCTACACATCCTACATCCGTAGAGGCTCGGGAGAAGAGGGAGAAAGCTAAAGTAGAGAAGGCAACCCAATCTTCACAAGTTTTAGATGCTTCAACCTCTCACCTCAAGACCAAGCAAGATCAGCTTAGCTATCTGCTTGAGGCCACTGTCCTAATTGAGAAAGGATTGACAACCCTGACTAAAAATCAAGAGAGTCTTGAAAGGATCATAGAGACTAAATTTTATTATCTAGACTTGAAGGTCACAGAGATCCAGAATGCAGTTGAGAAACTCCAAGATGAAGCTGAAGAGAGAAGAGGGAGAGCTACCACTAAAGCTTTTTAGAGAGTGCCAAGGGCACAAAGGTCTGCAGTTGTGCCAGCCAGTGACACAAGGGCTACTACTTAGCACCAGCAGCTACAGCCTCTGTTGTTCCTCCAGTTGCTACTCCACCATCTCCTCAGACCTCTTCAGATGCATTTATTGCAGGACTCCTCTCCACGCCTCCTTCGCACACCGGAGCTCCCAGAGATTGTGCTTAGAGAGCCACATAACACTATGCATTTTCAAGGTTTTTGGTAACTTGTTGCCAAAGGGGGAGAAAGTGCATATATAATAGGCTTCGAGAGAGAGAGAGAGAGTGTGTGTGTGTTTTTCTTCTTTTGCCTCTCTTTTATTTTCTTGTTTGTTTGGTTGATACACTATTATGCTTGTGTGTGAGATACTCATATGATCATGTGTTTGATCATATCATACTTTAATGTTTGTGCTTGAATGATGATATTCTTTCTCTTATATATGATCATTCATATCTTGCCTTGGTGATGAGTGCATATTTCATACTCTATCATTTTGAGCGCTCCACCAAGATGTATGTGACATGAAAGAGTAACCCATGATCCTAATCGATTGTGCATTTGCATAAGAAAATTTTAAATAATGCACAAATTTAGGGGGAGCTCTTGCTTATCACATACTTCTCAAAGCGACGGTGTACTTCATCTATATTATCATTTGTCGAAGCTTTGATCTATATGTTGTCTTCAATTACCAAAAGGGGAAGATTGAAAGTGGAACTAATCCCCGGGTGGTTTTGGTAATTCATAACAACATATAGCTCATTGAACTAATATCCATTCAAGATTAATGTTTCAGAAAATTCAGTGATTGGTATGGCATGGACTAGAGATGTGGACCCCTCAAAATGCTAAGGACACATATTGGCAAAAGCAAGCCTCTTCATTTTCATTTTAGTGATCTAGGATCACATTGACTCCATAGGAAAAGCCAATACTATTAAAAGGGGATGAGGTGTTGCTTAATGGCTTGCTTGCTCAAAATTCTTAGTGATATGCTCCAAAAGCCCTCAACCACTTTCTCATTTCCACATATGTCCTAAACCTAAATTCAAACTCGGCCCCACCGATTTGATCTATCCGGCGCCACCGAGTTCACTTGACATAGCCATAGCCAGAAACCCTAATCAGTTCGGTCTCACCGATAGGGATCTCGCTCTCACCAAGATGGGATTGCAAACTCTCTCTTTCCCTTTGTAGTGTTTCGATATAACCGAGATGAGCGATCGGTCCCAATGAGTTTGCAATGCAAACTCTCTGTTTCCTTTTTGTAATGTTTCGGTCTCACGGAAATGAGTGATCGGTCCCACTGAGTTTGCTGGACCAAGTCTCTCTTTGCTTATTACTGAAATCAGTCTCACCGAGTTCATGTGATCGGTCTCACCAAGATGAGTTTTTGCCCTAACCCTAGCGCATCGGTCTCACCGAGTTGGTATTGTTGGTCCCACCAAAAAGCCTAGCATTGACATTTTGAACCAGGTCGGTCTCACTATTCGGTCCAACCGAGATTGGTAAATTGTGTGTAGTGGTTAGATTTTGTGTGGAGGCTATATATACCCCTCCACCCCCTTCTCCATTTGTGAGAGAGCCATCAGAATGTGCCTACACTCCCACTACTCATTTTCTGAGAGAGAACCACCTACTCATGTGTTGAGACCAAGACATTCCAATCCAACCACACGAATCTTGATCTCTAGCCTTCCCCAAGTTGCTTTCCACTCAAATCATCTTTCCACCATATCCAAATCTATGAGAGAGAGAGAGAGTTGAGTGTTGGGAAGACTATCATTTGAAGCACAAGAGTAAGGAGTTCATCATCAACACACCATCTATTACCTTTTGGAGAGTGGTGTCTCCTAGATTGGTTAGGTGTCACTTGGGAGCCTCCGTCAAGATTGTGGAGTTGAACCAAGGAGTTTGTAAGGGCAAGGAGATCGCCTAATTCATGAAGACCCAAGTGAGGCAAGTCCTTCGTGGGCTATGGCCATGGTGGGATAGACAAGGTTGCTTCTTTGTGGACCCTTCATGGGTGGAGCCCTCCATGGAATCGCGCAACCATTACCCTTTGCGGGTTGAAGTCTCCATCAACGTGGATGTATGATAGCACCACCTATCGGAACCACGCCAAAAATCTCCGTGTCTACATTGCGTTTGCTCCCTCCAAACTCCTCCCCTTTACCTTCATATCCAATGATCTACATTCTGTTGCTATACTCTTGGAATTGCATGTGTAGGTTGATTGCTTGACTTGTGTTAAGTTGCTAAAATCTGCCAAGACTTAAAATTGGGAAAGGCTAGATTTTTATTTGGTCAAGTGATCTAATCACCCCCCTCTAGACATACTTTCGTTCCTACAATCGTATGTTGCGTTCTAAACCCTAAGGCATGTAATTGTAATTGTGCCTCTACACACCAAACCCCCTAGTTTATATAGGTACCAAGGGTATCTAGGGTTACATATGGTCGGTTGCCAACTAGGAATAAACACGCCGACAACTGGAGTTGTCCTTGAAGTATACGACAAGTCTTCAACAATGTCTGTCTTGATCACATCTTTGTTCGAGGCCTCCGGAGTCCTTCCTTATTGAGATTGGTGGGCCGTAAGATCAGCCCGTGGAATGTGGTCCAACTATGTTGGGAACCCCCTAGTCCAGGACACCGTCAGTAGCCCTTGAACTTGTCTTCAAAGCCGAGGACATAAGATCCATCCTCGGACCAATGTTTCCGGCTTGTATTCTTCGGCTTGGTAGGCGAGTTCTTTCTCTAGATGGCTTTTATTCACATCAGAGACCTCCTTCATTCAAAGTAATTATCGAGCTTCCCCCTAACGGTATTGCCCGCTGACCACATGTTTCAGGGTGGAATCAAAGTCCTGAGATAGCTTAGCCTCAAAGGCCTGCCACACAGGTGTGAACTGTGGTCCTTGCCTGGCAATTTTACCGAACCGTCACCACCTATGGCACTAAGTGAGCCAGTTGTTGTAACTCGAATCGTGGCCCAAGCAGCTTTCTCATTGGCACGTCTCATCCATGCAAAGACTGTGTTCCATTTTTCACGGAATATCACTAATGAATTGTTTCACCCAATGCACGCATAACCGCAGGAAAGGTTGAAACATGGATATTTATCCGACGCAGTAGGGGGACTCTTGGTCTTTAGTGACCTATAAAAGCAAGGGGTGGTAAGCCCACTTTCCCCTATGATTTTGTCTCTTATGCAATTGCTCAAAGCCTCCAAAGCTCAAGTGCCCCAGATCCATTCCCAAACCTCTAAGCCCTTTGTTGCACCTACATCCCCTCACCAGCGAGGGTTGATGCCGAACTGAAGGGCAAGTGGTTGGCCTCCACCTCACGGAGGGCACCATCAAAGAACTCTGGACCACATGTTACATACCTGCCGGAGCCGCTTGCCGGACGCCGGAACCTGATCAGCGCATCCCTACTCCCAAGCTAGGGGAGCGGGTGGTCTTCGTCCCATGCCTCATCCAAGGTCTGGGTTCACCCTCCATCCCTTTGTGAGGGGGCTGATGTTCTTATATGGGCCATACTTCCACCACCTAGCCCCAAATTCCATTCTCCACATCGCAGCGTCCATCACCGTCTACGAAGCTTTCCTCCGCATCGAGCCACACTTTGGCTTATGGCTGGAGACATTTAGCATCAAGCCAGAGAGCAGCAACGCCTGACTCACCAAATACGGCGGGGCGATGATAAGTAAACTCCAGAAGGTGTCTTTGTGGAGACGATTAAGGTGTAGCGCCGGGAGTGGTTCTATATCACTAAGCTGCCCGCCAAAGGCCAAGAGGGGATCCCCGCTGATGGTGTCCTGGACTACGGGGTACTCACCATGTCGTCTTTCGATTAGTTGGATTGGACCGAGGACCCCCATGGCCGTTTGCTCATGGGCCAGTTCGGACAGCCGAAGTATACACAAGGAAGATTCTACAAGACTTGGTGATCAATACAAGGACTCCTCCCCACCAGCGTATTCGGCTAGGACTCTTGTTATCCTAGGCCTTTGGTACATTATATAAACCGAGGCTAGGCTAGTCGATAGATCATTATGACATTACTCATCATATCTCTAGGGTTTAGACCACAACATATGATCTCGAGGTAGATCAACTCTTGTAACCCCTATACTCATTAAAGTCAATCAAGCAACATGTAGGGTATTATCTCATCAAGAGAGCCCGAAGCTGGGTAAAATCCCGTGTTCATGTTACCATCGATACTAAGACACACAACTTGGGACCCCCTACCTGAGATCCGCCTGTTTTGACACCGACATTGGTGCTTTCACTGAGAGTTCCGCTGTGTGATCGGCAAAGGATCAATGGCTCGACTGCAGATCAACTACGACGTCGGCTTCTTCGTCAGCAGCTCGACTGGTCACCTTGGCTTGACCAAGGACTGCGCCCTACCTCCTATCGTCATGTTTGGATGAGGGACTTCATCAACGTCAACTCCGATCTCTATCAAGATCATGGAGGAATCATCCATGGAGCTTGGGAGCTCAACGTCAACATTGCCCTCGGGCGACCGTGCTGTTTTTCTGGACAGCGAACTTGTATCCTCCGCCACTGCCTCCCCGAGTGTCATTTTAAATGGTTACTTCGGTGGAATTGTGCAGAATTGAGTCTACAACAACCCTGGAAAATTTCGTCGAGTTCTGATGGAGGAATCTCTAGCAATCTACGATATACCAGCGCCCTGTTGAATCTGGACGAGAATCCGGACGAGTTTGGAGCGTGGTGTCCAGCACCTAGCTCGGACGTTCTTTGGAAGATCCAACCATTGATCGGCTGTGGAATTCCTATATCTACCACCTGCCAAAAGTTCAACTCGATCCGACTGTCCAAACTCCGGGAACCTTCCGATTAGTGCATCACTTTCCGGATATGTTTTCTGCGCGAGAACAAATCTGACCCGAGTTCATCTTCTTTATGAATGGGATTTCAGACATCCTTTTTGAAGGAACTTTTTGTATGGGGTATTGTTTTTTATTCTCAAACACATCACACTAATATTAAAAGTATTTTTACAATACGATCTTCAACATAGTAAAGGTGTCAAACCATCCCGACAACATTGCTCCACGGCAGCCGACCCGCGCTAGACACGTCGCTGCTTTGCTGAGCCAGGCTCAACTTCTTTGGATCATCATCTCGGTGAGCCGAACAATAGTGCGGCATCGCGAAGGATAAATTATCACCAACATTGCCGCCCCACGGATTACACGGAGCGGGCATATCAGCATCGCCGCATGGTCACTTCATCAAGCCGGCATTGACTGTGTCACAATTTACGACCCGCGTCGGCATGGCCACACTGTTGCTTCTTCAAGACGATGTCCATCACACCAAACTGCTTCAACACCTTGGCTGACATGGTAGCTACAACATCTTCTTATTGACCCACTCCGTCACCTCGACTAGACCAAGGGCTTCGCCATCTCTTCATCAACTTACTTCGGAGACTTTGGTGTCACCAGCCGACAAGCTTCATCACATTAGCTGGACCATGGGCTTTGCCACGGCGAGCCAACCTTTGCCACCATCGCCATGCCATCTCTTCATCACCCTTCAGGCAATGGGTGTGCGGATCGAGTCCCAATTTTGGGAGTAACCTTTCTTGGGACCGCTACAACAAATAAACCAGGTGCTATTAATCCTAGCAATTTTTGCCTGTTTGGGTTTATTCTTCCCAAGGAATTATTACTCTGCTTTGTTCCATCATCTATACACAGGTCTATCAAATGGTGGATGCATTAACAATGCTCGCGTGGTGGTTCGGATAGTTTCCATACATAGTTCAGTGAATGCCGTATCCGGAACTCGGACCGACCCGTGAATTCGGGCTTTGCCACACCTTTACCGCATCACGCCGACGCCCTGCATCGACATTGACCTCGACGCTCAGGCCATATCTCTTTCATTATTTACTTCACTTGTATTAAATAAGTAGAAGAATGTTTTTAAAATATACATTATTATCTTTATTTGTCATTACTTTTGGTTTGCACTATTTTATCTGTGCAACCAATCGGCTCAGACTGAGCCACGCTGTCGCCTCCATCGACCGAATTGTGTTATCGCCTTGGCACGCCGACCTGCTCCATCACCACGGCTGGACTGGGGGCTTCATCTTTTCGGAGTGCCGAACGCTCTGCTCGGCCACCTAGGGACCAGCCTGGGGGCTGGAACCTTGTCCCGCATCAAGCTCGGACCGCGTCATCAATGCCGAACACATTAACTAGATAAGTTGCTTTCATGCTCAAATACTTTTAGTTTTAACTTTTGTTCGGTTCGACCAAGCATTATACTTTTTTGGCAAAAAGTTGTTTGTGAAAAAATTCCTTGTCATAACTATGTTTGTGACACACAAATTCAAATACCCCGTTTATTTGGGGGCTTCCTTTATGAAGCTTTTCCTCTTGCATATGATTATACTTGTATGGCTTCGTTCCTTGTTCGTGTATTACGCCACAATATGCACCATATTGACTTAAGTGTTCCGGAAGCTGGGTTGCCTTGCTCCCGTGCTTACCCCTACGTTCCCGATTGTTCGGCTAGGGAGTAAAGGGAGCACCTCTGCGATTGTCACGACCGGGTCATCCGAGCTCGGACCTCAGACTGGGTGAAGCCGAAAGCTAGCACTCTTATTGTTTTCAATCATGGTCGGCACACAACGGAACTCATGAGTACAAAAAATCTATTGCACAAGTCTCATAGTAACAATGAGCAACCGAAGAAAGGTATCGGTGGGGGTACTATTTTCTTCGAAGATGCTTCTTACACTTCGTCAATAATATAGCATAAGTTCCCTGAGCGCGCTTTGTCTATTACAGCCTTATGGCTTGATTTCCTGGTTATCGGGAACACCGTCGATATTCTCGACAGGTGGAGTACATAACACTTTTCGGTCCTTGACCAAAGAGGTAGAAGCCAACGGTCGGTTAAGATGCGTTCAAAGTTCGGGTGAACACAGATGTAATATAAGTACTTCGATACATACAATCATTATACATAAAGTTCTTTTACCCAAGTCACTTGGGGGTTCTTAAAATTTATATGAGCTGTTTTATAGTAAATGTTTTTTCTTCTTGGTCGTTGCAAAGTCTTTTTCTACCGATCCCTTTTCGACTCGAGTGTATGGTCAATAGCCGGATAGCCTGTCTTCTCTCTAAAAGCCGCTCAAGTTTAGTTCGATAAACTGACCTTGGAGAAGTACTCCGCCTTTGGGATAAGGAGCTTGAAGCCGTAGGCTGACCTGCGTGAAGTCTTGAGATTGGATGTGTCATGTTAAAGCACGACAGAAGCGCAATTTTTTTCCAATTTTCGGATTGGCACTGAACACTTGATCTTGTTCGGACGTCAAGTTTTTACTAATGTTTTTTGGTTTTTCCAAGCTGATGGAACTTTTAAACTATTTGTGTGTTTCCAGCACAAGTCTCGCAGTCCAACGCCAGCCACCTTTAGGGATTCGGCAAAAACATTCTCGGATATTGCTATATATGCATCGGTTTCAAATTGTGTCTTCGGCCAATAGTTGGATTGCCCGACTCCTGTGCTTGCCTCCTACATTCCGCTTTGTTCGGCTAGGTGTGCAAAGGGAGAACCACTGTGATTGTGCTTCCATCTCGCATGGTTAAGCACCTCAGTGGAGAAAGCCGAAAACTGACTGTCACAATAAGCGTAAACTAGTCAGCGATCCGATGACTATGTTAAATGATGGGCCGTTCATAACATTGGCTGAAGTGCTTACGGCTTGACCTCGGCTGTCGCCGAACACTAACCGGGGCCTCGTAGCTAGCTTCCCCAGTTTAAAGCTCCTATGATTAAGTAAAACTTATATAGCCCGCATATCTGATTGCCTCGTTTCCGCTAACACAACCGCCTTTGGGCTCCGAGACGTCGGCTAAGGGTTGTCTTGTTATTGCGGAAACACCCTGCATAGTATCTACAAAGGGGTAGAAGCCGACGATGGGCCACTTCCAACTGATAAACGGTCGCAACGGAGTCAAAATAAACATATCATCGTTTGTATTTAATATACAAGGGCCACCTTTCATAATCATCGTTATAAAGCCATAAATATCCATCAATTTGACTTAAGATTTTTGGCCAAGCTGGGTTGCCTGGCTCCTGTGCTTACCCCTACATTCCCGATTGTTTGGCTAGGTAGTAAAGGGAGCACCTCTGTGATTGTACTACCGGGTCATCCGAGTAAGTACCTCAGACTGGGTGAAGCCAAAAGCTAGCAATCTTAAAGGATCACATTGGTCGGCAGCGATGGAAGTGAAAATTTTGGTTCATTAATAACATAGAGTTCGGGAACTTTCCACGAACTAAATCCTCAATATTTTCCTCCCACATTGACCGGACGTGAGGTTTCATGATCATGATAAGCATGACGGCCCAAAGAAAGGAACTGATAGCGGGACTATTTTCCTTGGAAGATGTTTCTCACATTATGTAATATAACATATCTCTCTGTGTACCTTTGTTTATAAAACCATATGGCCGAATTGCCTTGTTTTCCATAAATCTCCGCCCTTATAACGACTTTATAAAGTAGGAAAACACTCCTCGGCTACTGGCCGAAGAGGTTGAAGCCGATGGTCAGTCAACAAAGTTTTGTACAATGCGGATCCGAGCATTAATGATGTAAAGTACTTGGATACATAGAGTCATTACACATAATTTGTGATTTTACTATGGATATTGATCCTTAATTCGGCCACCCATGCCCGCATTAAGGCTCGGGGGCTACTGGGCTTCGGGCTTATTATTTACAAATATTAAAGGGGCACATCGATCCCCCGATCTGGTGTTGCCACCCGACCAGTGTCTCGGGGGCTACTGCATTGCCTGTACAATACAGAAAATTCGAAGTGATTAGGGTTCGTCTTGACCGAACTATGTGCAAACGCGTCTTCGGACAACAATAGGTACCATATGGACCTATCCGGCATTAAGCTAGTATATTACAGCGACTTCTCAAAACCCTCTCTCAAGGGCCCATCCGCCGATCACTATCTCCTCTAAAGTGCATCTCGGAATTTTAGGTCGATGCACACACCTTGAGGGCTACTAGCTACATATCTCGTTAGTAAGTAAATTGCATCGATCGGAAATAAAATCCACAAACAATCAGCCCGTAGTTGGGGTGGTGCACCACCTCAGAAGCAGTCCGGCATAAAGCTCGGGCGCCAGTGGCTTGCTCCATAGAGGGCATTTTCGGCATTAAGCTCGGCTAAAATCCTTCAACTTTTTTGAACCAAGGTGATCTATGATACCTCAAATAAAGTCCGGCATTAGAGCTTGGATACAGTCCAGTGATGGAGCTCGGATACAGTCCGGCGTTGGTGCTCGGCTGCAAATATACCTCGAATGCAGTCCAGCATTGGAGCTCGGATGCAAGAGGACACCGCCGCCCGGGAACAACTTCAAACCCGAGGTGGGCGTGAAAACAACAAGGCATTGATAAAAGTCGATAATTTAAAGGGGCTCCTCGGATACCCAACATGTAAACTCGTCAGATTTACTTCGGCAATCCTAAAGATTGAAGATAAGAAGATTTGTTGAATCAATTTTCAAGACCGGCGACCGAAGATGAAGAACAGTTCGGAAGAATCGAGGAGCGTCCCCAATTTGAAGACCGGTTCAGGGGGCTACTGACAGTGTCCTGGACTACGGGGTACTCACCACGTCGTCTCCCGATCAGTTGGATTAGGCCGAGGACCCCCATGGCCATTTGCTCATGGGCTAGTTCGGACAACGAAGTATACACAACGAAGATTCTACAAGACTTGGTGATCAAGACAAGCACTCCTCCCTACCGGCATATTCGGCTAGGACTCTTGTTATCCTAGGCCTCTGGTACATTATATAAACCGAGGCTAGGCTAGTCGATAGATCATTATGACATTACTCATCATATCTCTAGGGTTTAGACCACAACATATGATCTCGAGGTAGATCAACTCTTGTAACCCTATACTCATTAAAGTCAATCAAGCAGCATGTAGGGTATTATCTCATCAAGAGAGCCCGAAGCTAGGTAAAATCCCGTGTTCATGTTACCATCGATCCTAAGACACACAACTTGGGACCCCCTACCCGAGATCCACCGGTTTTGACACCGACACCCGCCTTTACGGTCAAGCCTCTGAGGAGATTGGTGTCCTGGACAAGAAAGCCCTCAATTGGGGCAAGCGAGGTGGAAGCGCTCCAAAAGAGGCTCAAATCATAGATTGGGCATTCCATCAAGCCGGTAGAGTTGATTCATGTCATGCTTCAACGCTGCAATCTTCCCCTCCAACTCCGGGCTAGCTCGATGTGGTTGTACAAGCCCAAAGACACGGTGATGGTGCGGAACTTCTTCCGCACTAATCTGGATGGCATATGGGAGACACTTAAGCCATCCAAAAACAAGTTCCCCAAGAAAGGAGAAGACTGTGGCCTCGATGCTGACCATGCCCCATCTGAGGTTAAATAGTTTATTCATAGTGTTTACACTTTTCTGCATCTTATATCTCTTTACTAGAGCAATCATGCTTACTTCTTTGAAATCAGGCTTGGTGGACTGAAAGTGCAACTAATCCCCAGGTGGTTTTGGTAATTCATAACAACATATAGCTAAGTGAAATAATATCCATTCAAGTTTAATATTTCAAAATTTTCAATGAATGGCATTGGCATGGACAAGAGATGTGGACCCCTCAAAATGCTAAGGACACATATTGGCAAAAGCTCAAGACTCTTCATTTCTATTTTAGCGATCCAAAGATCACATTGAGTCCATAGGAAAGACAATACTATTCAAAGGGGATGAGGTGTTGCTTAATGGTCTACTTGCTCAAAGTGCTTAGTGACATTGCTCCAAAACCTTCAACCACTTTCTCATTCCAAATATGTCCAAAACTCAAAGTCAAACTCGGCCCCACCGATCCTTTCTATTCGGAGCCACCGAGTTCACATGACATAGCCACTGCTAGAAATCCTAGACACTTCGATCACACTGATACGGATCTCGGTCTCATGGAGATGGCCTTGCTAACTCTCTGTTGCCTATTGCGGTTATTTTGGTCTCACCAAAATAGCAATCGGTCTCACCAAGTTGGCTTGACATTTTCTCTGTTGCCTTATTACTTCACTACGGTCTCACCGAGTTGATGCAATCTGTGCCACCGAGTTGATGTTTGCTCTAAGCCCTAGCACATCGATCCCACCGAGATGTTCCATTCGGTCCCACCGAGATTCCTAATGTTCACATTCTAAACTAAATCGGTCTCACCGAGTTCCTGTATTCGGTCTGACCAAGTTGGGTCCAATGTGTGTCATGGTTGGATTTTGTGTGGAGGATATGTAAACCCCTCCACCCGCTTCTCCATATGTGAGAGAGCCATCAGAATGTGCCTACACTTCCAGCTTACATTTTCTGAGAGAGAACCACATACTCATGTGTTGAGATCAAGATATACCAATCCTACCACAAGAATCTTGATTTCTAGCCTTCCCCAAGTTGCTTTCCACTCAAATCATCTTTCCACCATATCCAAATCTGTGAGTGTGAGTTGACTATTGGGGAGACTATCATTTGAAGCACAAGAACAAGGAGTTCATCATCAACACACCATCTCTTACCTTTTGGAGAGTGGTGTCTCCTAGATTGGTTAACTGTCGCTTGAGAGCCTCCGACAAGATTGTGGGGTTGAACCAAGAAGTTTGTAAGGGCAAGGAGATCGCCTACTTCATGAAGATCTTCCCGAGTGAGGCAAGTCCTTCATGGGTGATGGCCATGGTGGGATAGAAAAGGTTGCTTCTTCGTGGACCCTTCGTGGGTGGAGCCCTCCGTGGACTCACACAACCGTTACCCTTCATGGGTTGAAGTCTCCATCAATGTGGATGTATGATAGCACCACCTATCGGAACCACGCCAAAAAACTCCATGTCATCATTGCATTTGCACTCTCCAAACCCTTCCCTTTACCTTCATATGCAATGTTTTACTTTCTGCTACTACACTCTTAGAATTGCTTGTGTAGTGTCGTGGAATTTTCACGTCAGATGTCCTCGTGAAAGGACTTAGTTGTGGAGCCATCACAACTAGGAAGCTTGAAGGGGTTAATCGGGACAAAGGACACGAGAGGGTTTATACTAGTTCGGCCCCTTACGGTGAAGGTAAGGCCTACGTCTAGTTGGGTTGGTATTGATGTTTCGATGACCAGGGAGCGAGATACGCTATGCCTGGCTCTCGATGAGTTGTTTCCTGTCCTAAGCCGCCAGCGGGTCGTCCCCTTATATACACGGGTCGACGCCCTGCGGCTTACAGAGTCCCGGCCGGCTTATAAACAATGTCCGGCTCGGTGACTAGTTAAGTCTACCTTATGATACAAGTAATATTATTACAGTAGTTTACTACAACAGGCCTTAAGTCGCCTGTGGGCCTTAAGCTTCCTATGAACCGTCATCTTCGTGCCTTGTCTTGGGCTTCTCTCTGGTGAGTCCTCTTTGCATAACCCGGCCCCTCCTGGGCGGCTTACACAAATAGTTATATCCCCAACATTAGGCCCCAGATTGATTTGAACCGGTTCATGTCAATCTTAAAATACCTTATGAACCACCCTGCAGTCTTTTATCTTGCGCGAAGGATTTTAACCCGCCGTGACGTCATCATCTAACTCCGGGTTAAATCTCTGTGGCGTCATCTTCATTAAAGCTTATTTTTTTATAACGTCACATCTTCAACGGATCTTTGTCTTTACTGACCATCCCGAGAATCGAGGCGCGAGAGCCGCTGGATAATGAATGTTATCTCCTCGTTTTTCGCACCCGCTCGGTCAGTCTTCCCTTATAAATAGAGCGACCTAGGTCTTCCCCAGTCATCTTCTTCCTCTTGCCTCCTCCCGTGCTCTGCCGCTGCCACCGTCGAACCCCTCGTCTTCACCGACTCAGGCCGCTGCATCGACCTGACTCCGACCAGAGATCGACGGCGAACCTCCGCGGCGCATCCGCATCTGTGAGCTCTTCTCATTTCCTTTCTCAGATCTGCGTTAGGTTCTTGCCGAGTTCGTCGGTGTTCACCACTGACCGACGCAAACCTTCTCTAGCTCTTTCCTCCAATGCCCTGTTTAGACCGTAAAAACTACATAGAACTGCTGCGGTGCTTACTTGTATTGATCCCGCGCAGGAATAGATCTCATTTCCCTTGTGTAGAACCCCTTTTCGAGTATATGAGCTTCTCTGCTTTGTTTTTAGGTCTAGGAAATTTTCTTTCCAGGGCAATATTTTTATCCAGAGTAATAACTGTCCTCTGTGAAACTTGTCTTCATCACCCGGAAAACCTCCTCTGGTAAATGTCCTGAAATATAACTATCGAGGTATCCGGCTTAAATAAATGATACAGAACCTTGACTACTCCTCATGACCCAGAATTTTTTTGAATTGCACTTGATACTTGTAGCGGCTTAAATATTGTTGCACAGTCATCCTTATATCATTAGACTCCTCATTAAGCCGCCACTTTAATCAAAATTTTCCTCCCGGGTTAAAATTGAACCAGATCTTCTTGTTTTTCCATAGGCCAATTGCTGTGATGGCTCCTAAGGCTACCAAGGCCCCTGTAACTTGTAATTGGGTTCGATCCACAGTGACCAAAAGCAAACTTGCCGAATTCGTGAAGTCCGGTCATCTGCCGAAGAAGGAGGTCATGTCTTATCGTGTCCTAACCCGTCTGAAGAAATACCTCAACCCAAAGATGGGGAGGTAGTCGTTTTCACGGATCACATGAACCGGGGATTTGCCCCTCCCGGCTCAAAATTCTTCAGGGAAGTTCTGAATTTCTTTGACCTTAGACCTCAAGACATTGGTCCCAATTCCGTGTCAAACCTCTGCAATTTTCAAGTCTTCTGCGAGGTGTACCTGGGAGAGGAGCCAAGTCTGCTTTTGTTCAGAGAACTCTTCTATTTGAACCGGCAAAATGAACGTGCCAACGGGCCTAGTCTTGAACTCGGCGACATCTCAATCTAGCGGCAGAGAGACTGTCTTTTCCCTTATGCTGAACTGCCAAGTCACCCGAAAGACTGGAACCAGACGTGGTTCTATTGTCAAGATACATCACCGGCTGATGAGAAGCCTCTACCCGGCTTTCGCGCCCTGTGCCTTGAATCCAATCATCCGCTGGCAGATAAGTTATCCACTGTTGAGCGCCTGCCTCTCAACCCCACTATCAGGAAAATCAAAGCTCTTCTAGGGAACAGGTTAAACGGCATCGATCTGGTTCGAGTCTGGGTCACCTGGCGGATACTACCATTAAGCCGCCGCTCCAGCTTAATGTGCACCTACACAGGCGAAAAGGATGACCCAATGCGTCAAAGTCCTGATGACTTGCCAGATGATGTGATAGATGCTACCGTCCAATCTCTGTTGAAGGAAGGCACTATAACCAGTAATGCCTTCGGCTTACTCCCCTTCTGCAAGAAGAACCCGACCCCTGTGGTAAATTATCAATCTTCAAAAATACTCTTTAACATGTTATGCCTTCTTGTATTTATGATTCCTTATCTTTTTCCACAGGTCGATGACAATTTCTGGAAGGTCAAATATGACCATGAAGCCGCCAAACAAGCCAGGGCAGCTAAGAAAACTGAAAGAAAAGCTGCCAAGACGGGAACCTCAAAGAAAAAGAAACCCAGCACCTCCAACTTGTTCAAATTGGATGATACTTCTTCGGATGATGAAGAGGTAATTCTTTAATTTTCTTAACTCCCCTGTTTCTATTTTACTAACATTCTATCCTTTTAGGAGGGTACTGGGAACAGTCAAGCAGTTGAAGAAGAGGTAACTATAATCTCTGTTGGGGAACGTTGCAGAAAATTAAAAATTTTCCTACGGTTTCACCAAGATCCATCTATGAGTTCATCTAAGCAACGAGTCTAGGGAGAGAGTTTGCATCTACATACCACTTGTAGATCGCGTGCGGAAGCTTGCAAGGTGATGATGTAGTCGTACTCGACGTGATCCAAATCACCGATGACCTGCGCCGAACGGACGGCACCTCCGCGTTCAACACACGTACGGAACAGCCACGTCTCCTCTTCTTGATCCAGCAAGGGAGGGAGGAGAGGTTGAGGGAGATGGCACCAGAAGCAGCACGACGGCGTGGTGTTGATGGAGCTGCAGTACTCCGGCAGAGCTTCGCTAAGCACTATGGAGGTGGATGAGGTGTTGGGGAGGGAGAAGGAGGCAACCAAAGGCCGAGACGTTCAGGTATGAAGTCCCTCCTCTCCCCCACTATATATAGGGGTGCCAAGGGGGGGTGGCCGGCCCTAGGAGATCCAATCTCCTAGGGGGTGCGGCGGCCAAGGGGGGTTTTCCCTCCCCCCAAGGCACCTAGGAGGTGCCTTACCCTCCTAGGACTCTTGCCCCCCTTGAACCCTAGGCGCATGGGCCTATGTGGGGCTGGTGCCCTTGGCCCATTAGGCCAAGGCGCACCCCCCACAGCCCATGTGCCCCCCCGGGACAGGTGGACCCACCCGGTGGACCCCCGGGACCCTTCCGGTGGTCCCGGTACAATACCGATAACCCCGAAACTTGTCCCGATGCCCGAAACAGGACTTCCCATATATAAATCTTTACCTCCGGACCATTCCGGAACTCCTCGTGACGTCCGGGATCTCATCCGGGACTCCGAACAACATTCGGGTTACTGCATATACATATCCCTATAACCCTAGCGTGACTGAACCTTAAGTGTGTAGACCCTACGGGTTCGGGAGACATGCAGACATGACCGAGACTATCTCAGTCAATAACCATCAGCGGGATCTGGATACCCATGATGGCTCCCACATGCTCCTCGATGTTGTCATCGGATGAACCACTATGTCGAGGATTCGATCAAACCCTGTATGCAATTCCCTTTGTCAATCGGTACGTTACTTGCCCGAGACTTGATCGTCGGTATCCCAATACCTTGTTCAGTCTTGTTACCGGCAAGTCACTTTACTCGTACCGTAATGCATGATCCCGTGTCCAACACCTTGGTCACATTGAGCTCATTATGATGATGCATTACCGAGTGGGCCCAGAGATACCTCTCCGTCATACGGAGTGACAAATCCCAGTCTCGATCCGTGTCAACCCAACAACTACTTTCGGAGATACCTGTAATGTACCTTTATAGTCACCCAGTTACGTTGTGACGTTTGGTACACCCAAGGCATTCTTACGGTATCCGGGAGTTACACGATCTCATGGTCGAAGGAAGAGATACTTGACACTTGCAAAGCTCTAGCAAAACGAACTACACGATCTTTTATGCTATGCTTAGGATTGGGTCTTGTCCATCACATCATTCTCCTAATGATGTGATCCCGTTATCAATGACATCCAATGTCCATAGTCAGGAAACCATGACTATCTGTTGATCACAACGAGCTGGTCAACTAGAGGCTTACCAGGGACATTGTGTGGTCTAAGTATTCACACGTGTATTACGATTTCCGGATAATACAGTTATAGCATGAATACAAGACAATTATCATGAATAATGAAATATAATAATACTTTTATTATTGCCTCTAGGGCATATTTCCAACAGTCTCCCACTTGCACTAGAGTCACCAATCTAGTTACATTGTGATGAATCGAACACCCATAGAGTTCTGGTGTTGATCATGTTTTGCACGCGAGAGAGGTTTAGTCAGCGGATCTGCGACATTCAGATCCGTGTGCACTTTGCAAATCTCTATGTCTCCATCTTGAACATTTTCACGGATGGAGTTGAAACGACGCTTGATGTGCCTGGTCTTCTTGTGAAACCTGGGCTCCTTTGCGAGGGCAATAGCTCCAGTGTTGTCACAAGAGTTTGATTGGCCCCGACGCATTGGGTATGACTCCTAGGTCGGTGATGAACTCCTTCACCCAAATCGCTTCATGTGCTGCCTCCGAGGCTGCCATGTACTCCGCTTCACACGTAGATCCCGCCACGACGCTCTGCTTGCAGCTACACCAGCTTACTGCTCCACCATTCAACATATACACGTATCCGGTTTGTGACTTAGAGTCATCCGGATCTGAGTCGAAGCTAGCGTCGACGTAACCCTTTACGACGAGCTCTTCGTCTCCTCCATAAACGAGAAACATGTCCTTTGTCCTTTTCAGGTACTTCAGGATATTCTTGACCGCTGTCCAGTGTTCCTTGCCGGGATTACTTTGGTATCTTGCTACCAAACTTACGGCAAGGTTTACATCGGGTCTGGTACACAGCATGGCATACATAATAGATCCTATGGCTGAAGCATAGGGGATGACACTCATCTCTTCTTTATCTTTTGCCGTGGTCGATGACTGAGCTGAGCTCAGTCTCATACCTTGTAATATAGGCAAGAACCCCTTCTTGGACTGATCCATTCTGAATCTCTTCAAAATCTTATCAAGGTATGTACTTTGTGAAAGACCTATGAGGCGTCTCGATCTATCTCTATAGATCTTGATGCCTAATATATAAGCAGCTTCTCCAAGGTCCTTCATTGAAAAACACTTATTCAAGTAGGCCTTAATGCTGTCCAGAAATTCTATATTATTTCCCATCAGGAGTATGTCATCTACATATAATATGAGAAATGCTACAGAGCTCCCACTCACTTTCTTGTAAACGCAGGCTTCTCCATAAGTCTGCATAAACCCAAACGCTTTGATCATCTCATCAAAGCGAATGTTCCAACTCCGAGATGCTTGCACCAGTCCATAAATGGATCGCTGGAGCTTGCATACTTTGTTAGCGTTCTGAGGATCGACAAAACCTTCCGGCTGCATCATATACAGTTCTTCCTTAAGATGCCCGTTAAGGAATACTGTTTTGACGTCCATCTGCCATATCTCATAATCATAGTATGCGGCAATTGCTAACATGATTCGGACGGACTTTAGCTTCGCTACGGGAGAGAATGTCTCGTCGTAGTCAATCCCTTGAACCTGTCAATAACCCTTAGCGACAAGTCGAGCTTTATAGATGGTAACATTACCATCCGCGTCCGTCTTCTTCTTAAAGATCCATTTGTTTTCTATCGCTCGCCGATCATCGGGCAAGTCTGTCAAAGTCCATACTTTGTTTTCATACATGGATTCTATCTCGGATTTCATGGCTTCAAGCCATTTGTTGGAATCCGGGCCCGTCATTGCTTCTTCATAGTTCGAAGGTTCATTGTTGTCTAACAACATGATTTCCAGGACAGGGTTGCCGTACCATTCTGGTGCGGAACGTGTCCTTGTGGACCTACGAAGTTCAGCAGTAACTTGATCCGAAGTACTTTGATCATTATCATGGTTTTCCTCTTTAGTTGGTGTGGGCATCACAGGAACGGTTTCCTGTGCTGCGTCACTATCCCGCTCAAGAGGTAGTACTTCATCGAGTTCTACTTTCCTCCCACTTACTTCTTTCGAGAGAAACTCTTTTTCCAGAAAGCATCCGTTCTTGGCAACAAAGATCTTGCCTTCGGATCTTAAGTAGAAGGTATACCCTATAGTTTCCTTAGGGTATCCTATGAATACGCATTTTTCCGACTTGGGTTCGAGCTTTTCAGGTTGAAGTTTCTTGACATAAGCTTCGCATCCCCAAACTTTTAGAAAGGACAGCTTAGGTTTCTTTCCAAACCATAATTCATACGGTGTCGTCTCAACGGATTTAGACGGTGCCCTATTTAAAGTGAATGTAGCTGTCTCTAGAGCGTATCCCCAAAATGATAGCGGTAAATCGGTAAGAGACATCATAGACCGCACCATATCCAATAGAGTGCGATTACGACGTTCGGACACACCGTTTCGCTGAGGTGTTCCAGGCGGCGTGAGCTGTGAAACGATTCCACATTTCTTTAAGTGTGTACCAAATTCGTGACTTAAGTATTCTCCTCCACGATCTGATCGTAAGAATTTTATCTTTCGGTCACGTTGATTCTCCACCTCATTCTGAAATTCCTTGAACTTTTCAAAGGTCTCAGACTTGTGTTTCATTAAGTAGACATACCCATATCTACTCAAGTCATCTGTGAGGGTAAGAACATAACGATATCCTCCGCGAGTCTCAACGCTCATTGGACCGCACACATCGGTATGTATGATTTCCAACAAGTTGGTTGCTCGCTCCATTGTTCCGGAGAACGGAGTCTTGGTCATTTTGCCTAAGAGGCATGGTTCGCACGTGTCAAACGATTCATAATCAAGAGACTCTAAAAGTCCATCGGCATGGAGCTTCTTCATGCGCTTGACACCAATGTGACCAAGGCGGCAGTGCCACAAGTATGTGGGACTATCGTTATCAACTTTAAATCTTTTGGCATCTACACTATGAACATGTGTAATATTACGCTCGAGATTCATTAAGAATAAACCATTGACCATCGGAGCATGACCATAAAACATATCTCTCATATAAATCGAACAACCATTATTCTCAGACTTAAATGAGTAGCCATCTCGTATTAGACGAGATCCAGATACAATGTTCATGCTCAAACTTGGCACTAAATAACAATTATTAAGGTTCAAAACTAATCCCGTAGGTAAATGTAGAGGCAGCGTGCCGACGGCGATCACATCGACTCTGGAACCATTCCCGACGCGCATCGTCACCTCGTCCTTCGCCAGTCTCCGTTTATTCCGCAGCTCCTGCTGTGAGTTACAAATATGAGCAACGGCACCGGTATCAAATACCCAGGAGTTACTACGAGTACTGGTAAGGTACACATCAATCACATGTATATCAAATATACCTTTGGTGTTGCCGGCCTTTTTATCCGCTAAGTATTTGGGGCAGTTCCGCTTCCAGTGACCCTTCCCCTTGCAATAAAAGCACTCAGTCTCAGGCTTGGGTCCATTCTTTGACTTCTTCCCGGTAACTGGCTTACCAGGCGCGGCAACATCTTTGCCGTCCTTCTTGAAGTTCTTCTTACCCTTGCCCTTCTTGAACTTAGTGGTCTTATTGACCATCAACACTTGATGTTCTTTCTTGATTTCAGCCTCTGCTGACTTCAGCATCGAGAACACTTCAGGAATGGTCTTTTCCATTCCCTGCATGTTGTAGTTCATCACAAAGCTCTTGTAGCTTGGTGGGAGCGACTGGAGGATTCTGTCAATGACCGCCTCATCTGGGAGGTTAATGTTCAGCTGGGTCATACGGTTGTGCAACCCAGACATCTTTAGGATGTGCTCACTGACAGAACTGTTTTCCTCCATCTTACAACTGTAGAACTTGTCAGAGACATCATATCTCTCGACCCGGACATGAGCTTGAAAAACTAGTTTCAGCTCTTCGAACATCTCATATGCTCCGTGATGCTCAAAACGCTTTTGGAGCCCCGGTTCTAAGCTGTAAAGCATGCCGCACTGAACGAGGGAGTAATCATCAGCGCGAGACTGCCAAGCATTCATAATGTCTTGGTTCTCTGGGACGGGAGCGTCACCTAGCGGTCCTTCTAGGACATATTGTTTCCTGGCAGCTATGAGGATGATCCTCAGGTTCCGGACCCAGTCCGTATAGTTGCTGCCATCATCTTTCAGCTTGGTTTTCTCTAGGAACGCGTTGAAGTTCATGTTGACATTAGCGTTGGCCATTGATTTACAAGACATATTTGCAAAGGTTTTAGACTAAGTTCATGATAATAAAGTTCTAATCAAATTATGAACTCCCACTTAGATTAGACATCCCTTTAGTCATCTAAGTGTTACACGATCCGAGTCGACTAGCCCGTGTCCGATCATCACGTGAGACGGACTAGTCATCGTCGGTGAACATTTTCATGTTGATCGTATCTTCCATACGACTCGTGTTCGACCTTTCGGTCTCCGTGTTCCGAGGCCATGTCTGCACATGCTAGGCTCGTCAAGTTAACCCCAAGTGTTTTCGCTGTGTAAAGCTGTCTTACACCCGTTGTATGTGAACGTAAGAATCCATCACACCCGATCATCACGTGGTGCTTAGAAACGACGAACTGTAGCAACGGTGCACAGTTAGGGGAGAACACTTCTTGAAATTTTATAAGGGATCATCTTATTTACTACCGTCGTCCTAAGTAAACAAGATGCATAATACATAATAAACATCACATGCAATTATATAGTTGTGACATGATATGGCCAATATCATATAGCTCCATTGATCTTCATCTTCGGGGCTCCATGATCATCTTGTCACCGGCTTGACACCATGATCTCCATCATCATGATCTCCATCATCGTGTCTTCATGAAGTTGTCACGCCAACGACTACTTCTACTTCTATGACTAACGTTTAGCAATAAAGTAAAGTAGTTTACATGACGTTATTCAATGACACGCAGGTCATACAAAAAATAATGACAACTCCTATGGCTCCTGCCGGTTGTCATACTCATCGATATGCAAGTCGTGAATCCTATTACAAAGAACATGATCTCATACATCACAATTCATCATTCATCACAACTTCTGGCCATATCACATCACATGATCAATCGCTGCAAAAACAAGTTAGACGTCCTCTAATTGTTGTTGCATCTTTTACGTGGCTGCAATTGGGTTCTAGCAAGAACGTTTTCTTACCTACGAATCACCACAACATGATTTTGTCAACTTCTATTTACCCTTCATAAGGGCCCTGTTCATCGATTCCGCTCCAACTAAGGTGGGAGAGACAGACACCCGCCAGCCACCTTATGCAACTTGTGCATGTCAGTCGGTGGAACCGGTCTCACGTAAGCGTACGTGTAAGGTTGGTCCGGGCCGCTTCATCCCACAATACCGTTGAGCAAGAAAAGACTAGTAGAGGCAAGTAAGATGACAAAATCCACGCCCACAACAAAGTTGTGTTCTACTCGTGCAAAGAGAACTACGCATAGACCTAGCTCATGATGCCACTGTTGGGGAACGTTGCAGAAAATTAAAATTTTTCCTACGGTTTCACCAAGATCCATCTATGAGTTCATCTAAGCAACGAGTCTAGGGAGAGAGTTTGCATCTACATACCACTTGTAGATCGCGTGCGGAAGCTTGCAAGGTGATGACGTAGTCGTACTCGACGTGATCCAAATCACCGATGACCTGCGCCGAACGGACGGCACCTCCGCGTTCAACACACGTACGGAACAGCCACGTCTCCTCCTTCTTGATCCAGCAAGGAAGGGAGGAGAGGTTGAGGGAGATGGCACCAGCAGCAGCACGACGGCGTGGTGTTGGTGGAGCTGCAGTACTCCGGCAGAGCTTCGCTAAGCACTATGGAGGTTGAGGAGGTGTTGGGGAGGGAGAAGGAGGCAACCAAAGGCCGAGACGTTCAGGTATGAAGTCCCTCCTCTCCCCCCACTATATATAGGGGTGCCAAGGGGGGGTGGCCGGCCCTAGGAGATCAAATCTCCTAGGGGGTGCGGCGGCCAAGGGGGGTTTTCCCTCCCCCCAAGGCACCTAGGAGGTGCCTTACCCTCCTAGGACTCTTGCCCCCCTTGAACCCTAGGCGCATGGGCCTATGTGGGGCTGGTGCCCTTGGCCCATTAGGCCAAGGCGCACCCCCACACAGCCCATGTGGCCCCCCCGGGACAGGTGGACCCACCCGGTGGACCCCCGGGACCCTTCCGGTGGTCCCGGTACAATACCGATAACCCCGAAACTTGTCCCGATGCCCGAAACAGGACTTCCCATATATAAATCTTTACCTCCGGACCATTCCGGAACTCCTCGTGACGTCCGGGATCTCATCCGGGACTCCGAACAACATTCGGGTTACTGCATATACATATCCCTATAACCCTAGCGTGACTGAACCTTAAGTGTGTAGACCCTACGGGTTCGGGAGACATGCAGACATGACCGAGACTATCTCAGTCAATAACCATCAGCGGGATCTGGATACCCATGATGGCTCCCACATGCTCCTCGATGTTGTCATCGGATGAACCACTATGTCGAGGATTCGATCAAACCCTGTATGCAATTCCCTTTGTCAATCGGTACGTTACTTGCCCGAGACTTGATCGTCGGTATCCCAATACCTTGTTCAGTCT
>NC_041385.1:679065115-679092063 GCF_002162155.2 Triticum dicoccoides | reverse complement strand
TACCTGTAATGTACCTTTATAGTCACCCAGTTACGTTGTGACGTTTGGTACACCCAAGGCATTCTTACGGTATCCGGGAGTTACACGATCTCATGGTCGAAGGAAGAGATACTTGACACTTGCAAAGCTCTAGCAAAACGAACTACACGATCTTTTATGCTATGCTTAGGATTGGGTCTTGTCCATCACATCATTCTCCTAATGATGTGATCCCGTTATCAATGACATCCAATGTCCATAGTCAGGAAACCATGACTATCTGTTGATCACAACGAGCTGGTCAACTAGAGGCTTACCAGGGACATTGTGTGGTCTAAGTATTCACACGTGTATTACGATTTCCGGATAATACAGTTATAGCATGAATACAAGACAATTATCATGAATAATGAAATATAATAATACTTTTATTATTGCCTCTAGGGCATATTTCCAACAATCTCTTCCGACTCAAAGCCTTTGCCAAGCCAAAAAATCCGAAGGGTGACCCGAAAAGTAAGATTTTCACATCCTCTAGCTTACCAAGATCCTCAATTTCTTTTGAAGCAACAACAGCTTGAGAACCGGAGGCAAACTCGAGCCACTCAAGACGCCGAACTCTCCTCCGGCTTACCTAATGTAACCAGGAAGCGTCGAACCGAGGTTTCCTCTGATTTACATTCTGCTTTTCCTTTGGCGGGTCTAATTCTCCCACCTTTTAATTCATCTGACTCCAATTATCAGGATGCTTCTCCATCTTCCGACGAGTCGATGCAATCAAACATGCCGGTTTTTAAAACAGCTCCCGGGTAATGCAACCTTTCTTACTTTAAGTTTTCCATACTTATGCATTGATACTCATCCTTCCACTTTGATTGACAGTCTTCAAGTGGATCCCAGCAAGAGGGCAAAGAAGAATAAGCCGTCCCAAGACCCGGTGGTCCCTGAATCGGCAATTGATTCATCCATTCCTGATGGCTCCACTCATCAGCCACCGTCTGAGCCGGCTCTTGATATTCCAGTGTCAACCTCTGACCCGCCTATAGAAGACGTTGTCCACAATTCTGATAACCCGGAAATTCATAGCCCGGTCAAGACAACTGATCCAGAAGTTGTGTTTATGAAAAACCAATATGTTGAACCGGGCCAGCCTACTATTCTTGCTCAGTGCACTGCCAAGGAGGAGTTTGCCCAACGTCGGAAAGCTAAACAAGATATCACTGATTATGCTCACCTAAGCATTGGTGATATAGTCTCGGGTTACCTGAACCAAGTACACAACAGCCGTGACCTGGAAATTGAGATGGTGAAGCAAATACAACATAAATCTGAGGTATAACTTTAACTTTTCCTGAACCTTACTTACTGTACCAGCCCCCAAGTCTATCGCTTATGAATGAATATGCTATAGACTTAGAAATCTACTTACTGTTGGTTTGTCCGGTTTAAAGTGAACACTTTTAACCCGTTGATAGCATGAAACTTTGAATTGACACATTAGTCCCCAAGTGTCAAGTATCTTTACTTGTAAAGTGCTTGAGACTTTAATATATGTGACCCGGCAAGAAAAGGTTTATAATTCTTCAGCATACATTAGCCCCCAAGTGTCAAGTATCTTTACTTGTAAGGTGCTTGAGACTTTTAATGTTACCTTATAATCCTTACCAGAACCTGGTGTCAATGCAGGTCACCATAAGTCAATTTGAATCGGAGATTGCTGACCTGAAGAGCCAGCTGAAGCTTCAAGAACTTGAAACTCAAAAAGCAAACTCCAAGTTTGAATTCAGCATCTCTGAACAAGAGAAATTGAAGAAAAATTTTGAGTCGGAGAAAAAAGCTTGGGTTGATGAAAGGGCTTCATTAGCGGCTCGGGCCGAAACGGTAGAAGCATCACTTGCAGAAGCAACAACTGAACTGTCCAACTTAAAGCGGCAAACATCCCAAATGGTCTCATCCATCTTCGGTAAGTCGCTCTAAGCCTTTAAACATTGTAATCTTCCTAGATTTAGTGTGACGAGTATCTCCAGCTTATTGTTATGCTTGTGACCATACAGGCCCCAGGAGTACCAACCTCAAGCAAAACATGCTGACCAAGCTCAAGGCGGTTTACACCCTTGTGGAGCAGCTGTACTCCGGGTCACAACGTGCCTTGGCCGTTGTAGCTTTATCAACTCCACATCCCCGCCTTCTGCAAGATGTATTAAAGAGCCTCGCTTTTCTTCCTCAACGGATCCAAGATTTAAGGCGGGCGTCCTCAAGAGGCAGAGCCGTAGCCGCATTGAGTTGGGCCAAAGCATGGCTCCCAGAACTAGACCCGGCCGACCTTGCCCTTGGATACCCAAGTCTGAAGGAAGACGGCACTGCCTTTGATGACCATGACTTCAACGCCTGTGTCAAAGCCATACGTCCCGTGGCAACCCTTATTGGAAACGACACAGATCTTAGCAAGTATGCACTGGCTTATGACAGTGAAAACCGGAGAATCCCAAATGCTCCATATGATCAAATCAGTCTGATCCCTCCAATTCGTAAGCATACTTTTGCTCCTGAAGTAGATCCGGCCGGTTTAATAGATGATGAAGCTGAGTTTGAAGCTTTGAGCGGCATTGATTGGGCCTCATCAACTTTCCAGGACAAAACAGCCGACGGAGAAGTGGAGAAGGATAACTCGGAGCCCTCAAGCCCGCCGAAGGAGTAAATCGCCAAGTGTTTGGCCAAAAAACAATGCTTCATCAATTTCAGACTCGGGGAGTCTTGTAATAGGGTAGAAAAAACTTCCCTATGCCTGTCACGCCTTTGTGCAGGTTTAATACTTTTCGTAAGCTGCCATGGATATATATTTCTGGCTTTTGCTTCCTTTGTGTTTTAAACTTTCGTTGCCTTATTCTACATTCCTTGGATAATCTTCCCGGCTCATATAATGTTTACCCAGCACTTAACAACCTGGGGTAACGAATATTAAACCGGCAAGACAAAAGACATCTCAACATGCTTTGCACAAGGTTTCAGGATAATCAAAACACTTTACAGGCTTCTGATTCAGATACGATCAGTAAACCGTTCCAAAGGGGTTAAGCTAAGATTCGGATACGATCATATAGCCCCCAGTGGCTTGGCGATGCCGATCAAGTGGGTATCGACAGCTATGTTCTCTTTGGTTCGAATACGACCTATGTTTGAATAGGAAGCCCCCAAGTGACCATAAGATTTGTTTAATGACGCTGATTCGTATACGATCCACGTCAGACCTAAAGGGGTTAAGCTGTGATTCAGATATGATCAGGAAGCCCCCAAGTAGGCTTGGCAAGTATGCCGATCAAGTGGGTATCGACAGCTATGTTCTCTTTGGTTCGGATACGACCTATGTTTGAACAAGAAGCCCCCAAGTGATCATGGCTAGATTCAGATATGATCATAAGCCGGACCAAAGGTAAAGCCGGATTCAGATATGATCTGGTTTCTATTGGTTGTTTCCACCACCTGTCAAAAAGACATATATACTTTTTTAAGGGTGAAAAAGGACAAAAGTTCTGCTTTATCACTTTATATAATATGTACATTTGTCAAAAAACATATGTATCATAGGAGCTGGTGGCTTAAGTATAGTAAAACCAAAGATGGGTTATATCCCATGACGAATATCACTTAGAAAAGCCGCCTAGACTCCATAAACTATGAAGAAAGGTGTATAACCCGCCGGATCGAGTCCCCTTACCCTTACGCCTCTGATTGTTACCTTGTTTATTAACGTCGGCCACAAGTTCCGGGTTGTCATTCGCTTTATGCTTATTGCTATTTTGATTCTCCGGGCTGTGCTGTTGGCCCTTTCTACTGTCATTCCGGTTTCCCTTCCCCGTCTTTTCACCGCCAGACTCGAGATCGTTGGTACTACCAGAATCGGCATATTTGACCAGAGCCGCCATTAGCGTACCCATATCCTTGCAGTCACGTTTAAGGCGCCCCAACTTCTACCTTATCGGCTTGAAGCTGCAATTCTTTTCCAATATAAGGGCAGCAGAGCCGGCATCCATCTTATTAGATGAATGAATTATCTCCTTGACCCGGCGTACCCAATGGGTGGTAGATTCACCTTCCTCCTGCTTACAATTCGTTAAGTCCACGACTGTCATAGATTGCTTACAGGTGTCTTTGAAGTTCCGGATGAAACGGGCCCTTAGCTCTTCCATGAACCAATGGAATCGGGTGGTAAACCTTTAAACCAAGACCGGGCCGTTCCATCTAACATCATGGTAAAATATTTAGCCATTAGTGCGTCACTAACCTCCAACAGTTCCATGGCCATCTCATAACTCTCGATCCATGCTTCAGGCTGTAAGTTGGCCGTGTAATTTGGCACCTTTCGGGGTCCCTTGAAATCTTTGGGCAGGCACACATTGCGCAAGGCCGGTACCAAACAAGAAGAACCACCGGCTCTGGTGGCTATTCCCATCTCAGTAGAAGTTGTTGGATACCCTGGCATATCCTGACGTGCCGTCTGTTGAGCCACCAGCTGAGCCGTTCGCTCTTTCTCCTGACGTACTCGATCTTGTACCGGGTTACAGCCTCCATGTTGGTCACAGCGTTGGACGTTGCGTGACAAGATTTCAGATCCTATGTGCTTGCTGTAACTCTGACTCCGGTTCTGACGAGGCGGTGCTAACCAAGGCGGAGGAGCTGAATAAAGTCTATCCCGATTATAAGAACAGGCCTCTTGCTGAGCCAGGCTGTCTGAACAAGTTCCCTAATCCTCCGGGTCTCCACCGCTGTCAGGTCATCGCCATCCACTGGAAGAGCCGCCAGACGCGCTGATGCTGCGATTAAGTTCTCCATAGGGTTGGAAAAGTGACCCTCCGGCACCGGCACATAACGCGGCGGTGCCATGCTCATATGAGGAGGTGGCATAAACTGATGCTGAGCCGGTCCTCCCGCTCCGGGTGTCACAAACTGATTAGCATTGGGCGGGTTACTTGGGCCGGCCCCGGGTGTGGCAAAAAGAACCCTAGGATCGTAATTCGGAGGCAACCGGGATTGGGTCTTCTGGTGTCTCCTCCTCATTACTTCATTGGACGCGTTTAAACTCATTGTGAGCTGATAAGCCTCTGACTGCAACCGCTGTGCCCGGGCATCGAGGGCCGCCCGCTCTGTAGCTAGCCTAGTATCCTCAGCTGCTAAGGCCTCCTTGGCCTGAGCTATCTCCTCACGTACCTGTGCTACCTCCGCGTCATGCTCATCTTTGTTTGCAGGGATAACCATGGCGGTTAACAGGGTCATAAGCTTATCCATGAGGTCTATCAGCACTTGAGCCGGCGGGCGCACAGGGCCTCCTGCCCCGGCTGCTCCTAACCCGGAAGTGATTGCGGCTGCGGCTGTAGAGTTTTGTCCGGGTTGAGTCCCAGCCATAAAGACTCCTGCCCAATTTGGCGACTCACAGAGGTCCGGAATACTAAGGCCATCGGAACTGCCCCCAAGCGCACCATCTTGAACTTGATACAAAGAATCTGTTGAACCGGTGGACGAATCACCGTCAGAGGGGACGGCCGTCTCACCACCATCTTCAGGACCTTCAGAAAGCTCTTCTCCGTGGACGCAGCCCACAAAGACACGCTTCATGCCGGGTTGAACTCGGGCGGGTTTCGCACGCTGAGCCGTCTCGACGAGGTCGGTGCAGTTGTCCGACTCAGGCCCCGGCTCACTAATCCGGCCGATAAAGACGTGGATCCCTCCAAAGGGGACCCGATACCCGTACTCAATTGAGCCGGCGTTGGGGCCCCAGCCTTCATCGTCGATGTAGATCTTGCCGTGACGACTTTTGGTCATCCGGCCCACTACGTATCCCTTGAGCCCTTCGAAGTTGCCCTTCAAGAACTCAAATCCACCGTGCGCTGGCCCCATGGTGGGCGCCAACTGTCATGGAATTGTCACGTCAGATGTCCTCGTGAAAGGACTTAGTTGTGGAGCCATCGCAACTAGGAAGCTTGAAGGGGTTAATCGGGACAAAGGACATGAGAGGGTTTATACTAGTTCGGCCCCTAACGGTGAAGGTAAGGCCTACGTCTAGTTGGGTTGGTATTGATGTTTCGATGACCAGGGAGCAAGATAAGCTATGCCTGGCTCTCGATGAGTTGTTTCCTGCCCTAAGCCGCCAGCGGGTCGTCCCCTTATATACACGGGTCGATGCCCTGCGGCTTATAGAGTCCCGGCCGGCTTATAAACAATGTCTAGCTCGGTGACTAGTTAAGTCTACCTTATGATAAAAGTAATATTATTACAGCAGTTTACTACAACATGCCTTAAGTCGCCTGTGGGCCTTAAGCTTCCTATGAACCGTCATCTTCATGCCTTGTCTTGGGCTTCTCTCTGGTGAGTCCTCTTTGCGTAACCCGGCCCCTCCTGGGCGGCTTACACAAATAGTTATATCCCCAACATGTAGGTTGATTGCTTGACTTGTACTATTTGCTAAAATCCGCCACAACTAAAATTTGGAGAAGGTTAGATTTTTATTTGGCCAAGTAGTCTAATCACCCTCCCTCTAGACCTACTTTTGATCGTACAAGGTAGAGAAGATGAACTGCCTGACGCCATTGCCCGAATAGGCCCAGACTCCTCAGCTCGAAGCTTTGCTGGCCGAGAAATGATATGTGGTTCTGGCTAAGGAGAAAAAATAGCCGAAGAGGAAGAGGGAGGGGCTGCAAATCTGAGATCCCTCGGACGCCAGGTCTGAGGACACCAGCGTGTCCTCTACTCATGAGGAGGAGGAAGAGAAGGAGGAGGAAGAAGAATACGAGGGGCCGAGGGAGGTTGACACCCCTAAGAGGAAGAGTGAGGCATCTGAAGACCCCGAGGAGGATGATCCCCCTCGACCTCGAAGGAGGCTTCGGAAAGCCTTCACGGTCCAGTCCAGTCAGCCATCCGCCACCGCCAATTCCTCTGAGGATGTGACCCCCTCGAAGCGCAGGGAGAGGCCGCCATCGAGGAGGTATTTTTATTTATTGTGCTTTACGTGATATGTTTTAATCAATACCCTCTTAACTCTTGACACATCGTCTGCCTTCACAATCTGCAACATGCCTTCCTCAGTGACAAATCATCGGAGAACGAACTCCCTCCACCCGAGATGGTGGAGAGTGGAACAGGGGCAAACACGTCTCCTTCCCCTTCCAGGGACGATTTGGTGGAGGTGACGTCACACCAGGCCCCTTCTGTCTTAAACACGAAAGGCAACACCATCGATCCTGTGGTCGAGGTTCAAACTTCGGCCAGACCAAGGGAAAAAATCCCTTTGGCTGAAGACAGAAGAGTGTTGGACGCCCTAAGTCCTCAGCCCTGGTCGCCCAGAGCCGATGCGACGGCCGAAGACGACCATCCCTGCCTCTACGGTCGAAGGAGATGAGGTGACATTGATGTCTCCTGCCTCAAGGCAGGACTTCATGTGGTGGCATGAGGAGATGGAGGCAGCTATCACGAGCTCCCCCATCATTGCGGAGCACCACGCCCTTCTTGGCGCGCCGCTGAATAACTTTTGGTCCGCAGAGACCGAAATTAAGCAGGTATTCAAAGCCCTTTATAAAGGTTCTAAGGTACGACATGTGTAACCCTTTGTCATCATCATGATTCTGAGGCTTTTAGTTAGCACCCAACATACCGAGTAGCCCTTAACGAACGAGTACGGAGAATGCTGTCCTAAGACTTTGTCTTGTAAGAAAGATCAACTACAAATGCACGTGTAGGAGTGCAGTCACAGTAGCACCCGAGCCCAAAGTTAGTTTGATGAACTAACTTGGGGATCGTTTTTTTGTTTTTGGTTCATATAAGAGCGAATATGTAGTAGCCCCCGAGACTCTGATCAGATTGACAAAGCCGATCAGAGGATCAATGTCTGTATTGGAGATGCTTAATAATTTAACTTGCAACCCTCGGCTTCGGCTTCTGCATCCAACTCCAAGGAGTTGGAGGAGCTGAATCACAAGTTTGTGCGGTCCGAAGAGGACATGGATCTGCTGAAAAAGTAGATGGATCGAGCGCAAGGGAAGCTGAAGGCTAGTGCCCGGGCTTAAAAAGTGTTGTAGCAGCAACATAAGTTATTTTGACAGAGGTGCATTTGATTGCTTTCAGCTGCCGCCATGGAGATTGAGGTCCTCCGAGCTAAGCTTAAAAAAGCTCAGCAAGCAGCCGAACAACAAAAGGCTGCGGCGAAGAAGGCCAACGATGAGCTGGCCAAAGAGAAGGCAACTCATGGCAAGGACCAGGCCTAGGTCACCGAGGTCGAGGAAGACCTGAAGGGTTTGTACGCGCAACACGACGCCCTTCAAGAGGAACACAAAATGAAGGTCATTGAGCTCGAGAAATTGAGCTTGGCGTGCAAAAAGGCCCAAACCCAGACTAGGGCGGACCACGAGGAGCTTTAGCAAGTGAAGTAGATCGTCGCTGGAAAGCCAAACTTGGTTCGATGCATCTTTGGTGATAGCAGGTTTGCCCAGCTAACACAAATCTGGCGTTTCTCGGACACCTTCATGGACCTGCCAAGGAGCATGATAACCCACAAGTATAGGGGATCGCAACAGTTTTCGAGGGTCTAGTATTCAACCCAAATTTATAGATTCGACACAAGGGGGGACAAAAAATATTTGTAAGTATTAGCAGCTGATTTGTCAATTCAACCACACCTGAAGATTAATTATCTGCAGCAATATGATTAGTAGCACAGTAATATGATAGTTTTGATGATAGTAGCAACAGTAGTAGTAACGGTAACACTGATAGCAATGATTTTTGTAGCAAGGGTAACAACAGCAATATCAATAGTAAGTTAGCAAGAACAATATGTGAAAAACTCGTAGGCATTCGATCGGTGAATTTGCTGGATGATATTCATCATATAACAGTCATAACCTAGGGCGATACGGCAGTAGCTCCAGTTCATAAATATAATGTAGGCATGTATTCCATAAATAGTCATACATGCTTATGCAATGAACTTGCATGACATCTTTTGTCGTACCCTCCCGTGGCAGAGGGGTCCATAAGGAAACTAAGGGATATTAAGGCCTCCTTTTAATAGATAGCCGGAACAAAGCATTAGCACACAGTGAATACATGAACTCCTTAAATTACGGTCATCACCGGAAAGTATCCCGACTATTGTCACTCCGGGGTTTGCGGATCATAAGATGGAATAGGTGACTATAACTTGAAAGATCAGATCTAGAACATCTATACCTACTAATAAAAGGAATAGGTATTCTTAGTCCGTCATACTATTTTATAGAAAACCCCCTGATGTTACCCACAGTACATATTAAATGTTTTTTTTAAAATACTCACATCTTTTAAACCGTAACTTCAAATTTAACATGTCATATATGGAATTTCATTAGAAAAATATATAGAATCTGAATATGATGTTATTTTACCTATTAACCATTAAAAAATAATACTATCTAGGCTGCAATCTTAATCAACAGTGCATTATCCGTCTTTCTTTCATATCAGTACTGATCCAGATTATGGATGAACATCTCAGCAAAATCAGGATGGGAGACGAAATTCAGGATCACTTGCCTGTTTATTTGTGCGTATTAAATCTATATGCAAGCCATGTTTAAATAGAAGACATGTGGAATCTTGAACTTGCACTTTTGTTGGCAAAGACCAATTTTGTTTGGGCCGTAGCTATAAACACTCCGATTATAGACCATTTTTTTGTAAATTAAGAGCATGTGGTATTCTTTTCTCCCGTTGCAACGCACATGCCCTTTTGGTAGTAGGTATAATGGTGATAACATAAACGGTTCAGATCAGAAATCTGGGCCCAAAGTGACAAGCATTAAGCATGGCAAAGTCATAGCAACATCAATCTCAAAACATAATGGATACTAGGGATCAGGCCCTAACAAAACTAACTTGATTACATGACGAATCTTATCCAACTCCCTCACCGACCAGTGATCCCGCGAAGGAATTACTCACTCCCGGTGTGGAGCATCATGGAATTGGCGATGGAGAAGGGTTGGTGATGACGAAGATCAAAGATCCCCCTCTTCGGAGCCCCAAACGGACTCCAGATCTGGCCACCCGGTGAAGAATAGGAGGCGGCAACGACTCTGTCTCGTGAAATGTGATAATTCTTCCTCCCTAATTTTTTCTCTGGAAATAGGATTTTATAGCATCAGAGATAGGGTTAGCGGGGCCACCGGGTGGGCACAACCCACCTGAGCGCACCAAGAGGGGGGGGGGGGGCGCACCCTGGTGGGTTGTGCTCACCCAGGGGCCCCCCTCCGGTGGTTTTTGGCTCTAGTATTTTTCTTTTGTTCCATAAAAAATCTCCAAAATGTTTCTTTCTAATCCGAGAACTTTTATTTCTGCATAAAAACAACACCATGGTAGTTCTGCTGAAAACAACATCAATCCGGGCTAGTTTCATTCAAATCATGCAAATTAGAGTCCAAAACAAGAGCAAAAGTGTTAGGAAAAGTAGATATGACGGAGACTTATCAACTCCCCCAAGCTTAAACCTTTGCTTGTCTATCAGATTACGGATTCCGCAAACCCTTGAGAGGTTCGAACACTGGGGTGTGTGTGGAGATCTCAACCTACCCAGCCTGCCTACTCACGATCCTCCTAAGCCTAGCGCATCGAGCTTGAAGGGACAAGGGGACACATCAGTTTATACTGGTTTGGGCCACCGTTGTGGTGTAATACCCTACTCCGTTGTGGTGTGGTGGATTACCTTGTAGGCTGAGGATGAACTAGTACAATGGATGAACTGGCCTCTGGAGGAGAGGTGTTCTTGAGCTCTAAGAGCTGGTGAGGTGAATCTGGTCGGAATCAGATCCCCCTCTATGGTGGTGGCTAAGCCCTATTTCTAGTGGCCTTGGTCCTCTTCCCAAATGTTGGCGGGAAGGGATCCCACTATGGTTGGATTTGAAAGGGGACAAGTAGTACACCTCTGGTCGTGATGCTGCAGTGGGCTCGGTGATGACCTCCATCTTGCCATCCTGGTGGTCTTGGTTTTGTTGCACCAAAATGGAAACCTTTGGCTGATTCCTTGGGACTCTGTGCCTGTGGCTTGCCTCCTTTGCACCAAAGCGGAAACCTGCGCTCTATGCCCGCCTGACGCCCGCCTAGCACCTGCCTGGCCTTGGTCGTCATGGTTCAAGTCAGCTGAGCCTCGTGAGGCAAACTTTGCATAGAACTCCCGGCCCCTCGGGAGCCAGCCTGAGGAGGCCGATCCCCTCGGGGGTCTTGTCATCGTCCGCCTCGCGAGGCTTGGCCCCTCGCAAGGGTCTTGAGCTGTTGATGTCGAAGCTGGGCTGTACCAGGTCATCGATGGAGCCACACGGTGGGCCATAGGCAGGCAGGGCTGGATACCCCCATATCCAGAACGCCGACAGTAGCCCCCGGGCCCAAGGCACGCTCGGACTTGGCTTCTAGGCGAAGCCAAAGGGCAAGTGCGGAGCGCGGTGGTCCCTAACCGCATGCGGCCTTGATGACACGTGGCGATTGATGGGATCTGGGAGACTCCGGTTCCCCACGCTGCCTCGGCAACTGTTCAACTTGATGGGACGATGCCGCATGCAGAGGATCATGATGTTGTGAGGTCATGGAGGCCGACGGTTGGCCTCCCTTGACTATAAATGTGGGGGAGGGGAAGAGCCCCTTGCCCATCTTCTTCGTCTTTCTTCTGTCTACTTCTTCTCTTCTCCATCTTGCTCCCATGGCGTCGATCAGGAGGTATTCTGCGGCCGAGAAGGGGAAGCCCCCTAGAGAAGGGCCCGATCCTCTCCCGCCGAAGAAGCGGCTCCGCCTCCCTCATGGTGCCAGCGCGGGGCGAGAGGTAACAAGGCCTTGGCAGTTGAGGCCTCCGCCTGGCTTCCCCCTCCACACGCACGCCCGAGTTCGGGATGAAGATGCGCGCCGTCGAGTGGTCCCTAGCAGTGGTGGTAGGGACGCCATTGTCCTGCCGACCACGCCACGGACCCACGTCGAGGGCAGCTCATGCGAGTTTGTGGTGTGGGCAGTGATGCCTCCCTACACCTGGATCCGGATCCCGAGGTTCTTCGCGGACAAGCTGCCTCCGAGGGGGCCGCTTGAGCTGTGGCTACAGGACGCTGGGTGTCGGAGCTTGGCCACCGGAGCTGAAGTCGAGGTAGTGCCCCTCGAATACGTCTTCATGACGCATGGATGGGGTGAAGTCGCGCGGGCTTGCCGCTTAGAGGGAGCCATGGAGATTCACTTCGAGTATGACGGCGCGACCACCCTGTTCTTCAAGGTCTTCAGGGAGGAGGGGGAACAACTGGAATGCTACCCTGGCGGAGGCAGCTCGTGGGGCCCTACAGCGGGCGCTGGGCCTGCTGCCGTCCCCCTTGGTGCCTCGTCTAGCAGCAACGGCGACTCCTGGGAATCCAGCGACTCTCCTGAGCCCAGTGAGTCTCTAGAATCGAGCGACGATAGCTACGCGCCGCCAAGCTCCCGCCGAAGCCGGAGTGTGGTAGCGGCTGCCGCCCGGCGACGCCAGTGATGCCCTCGGGCTTAGTAGCTAGCTTGCTTCTTTTGCTTTCCATGCGCGGAATGAAGATCAGCCCCCGGGGGGTTTGTAAGGATCAGTGTGTGTTTAATATCAGCGTCGCTTCCTTTGATCTTGTGATGGATTCGTGTATCCCAGTTTGGCACGGTTCCTCCCTTTTCTTTCTCCTAGGCAGCGTGACGCTCTACGCCGGCAGGAACCAGTCCCCAGGCAGGCTTCAACCGTCGCTAGTATACCAGGTCGTGATGCCGTGGTCAAGGCTAGGAGGTGAGTGGCCTGAGGTCCAGTAAGAGCTCATGAGACGCGATGCTCATGAGGTCCCCCTTGGCGTGCAAGCAGCCAGCTAGAAAATTAAAAAGGGGAGCGAAACCACCAGAATGTAATTGCAAGGCGGGGTGCGCGGGGAGCGAAACTGGTGCCGCAATAAATAGTAACTTATCTTTGGGTGTCTTGGACCGTCAGGAAGATGGTGCTTGCTCCTGCGCTTGTGGCGGTGCCCGTGGCTCACAACGGCCGCCTTCCTGGCTCGCTCGCCGAGGTGCTCTACGTCCTTGAGACCCGGCCCTCGACCGAGCTCAGCCGCCGCTGGTATTCCAGGTCGCGATGCTGTGGTCAAGGCCAGGGGCTGAGTGCTGGAGAGCCAGTAGGGACTCCCGAGACGCGCTGCTCAGGAGGCCCCCCTTTAATGCACAAGCGACCTGCGAGGCACGATGACGGTCGCCCAAGCCGACCCGTTAACCACCGTCACATGAGCCTGCAGGTCAGGTGACAGAAGAGGTCGAGGGTCCCTGCGGAGCGGTCCGCCAGCCCGGGGCCTGCTACCTCTTGAGCATGTGTTGGTTTTTCCCCTGAAGAGGAAAGGGTGATGCAGCAAAGTAGCGTAAGTATTTCCCTTAGTTTTGAGAATCAAGGTATCAATCTAGTAGGAGGCTCCTCACAAGTCCCATGCGCCTACTGAAAGCACAAGTGCTCCCTGGGTGATTTTGGTAATTTATGTCAACATATCTCTTGTTGGACTAATACCTTTACCTAGGATGTTTCAGATAAGTTCAACAATGGAGTGGCATGGACAAGAGGAAGTGGATCCCTCAAAATGCTAAGGACAAAAGGATTGTCTCAAGCTCAAAGCTCAGGACTCTACATTTTCTATTTTAGTGATCCAAGATCACATTGAGTCTATAGGAAAAGCCAATACTATCAAGGAGGGATGAGGTGTTGCTTAATGAGGTTCTTGCTCAAAATGTTTAGTGATATGCTCCAAAGCCCTCAACTGCTTTCTCACATCCACCTATGACCTAAACCAAAAGTCAAACTCGGCCCCACCGATTCTTTCTATTCGGCGCCACCGAGATCAGATGTCATAGCCACTGCCAAAAACCCTAGGCAAATCGGTCTCACCGAGATGGGATTGTAATCCCTCTATTTAGCTTATTACCAAAATCGGTCCCACCAAGTATGAGTAATCGGTCCTACCGAGATTACAATGTAAACTCTCTGTTTCCTTTTCGTAACATTTTGGTCCAACCGAGATGAGTGAATCGGTCCCACCGAGTTTACCTGACCAACTCTCTGGTTAGCTTATTACCAAAATCGGTCTCACCGAGATTACGTTATGACCTAACCCTAACCATATCGGTCCTACCAAGTTGCATGTCGGTCCCACCGAAAATCCTAATGGTCACTAGATTTGCTAAATCGGTCCGACCGAGTTTCTCAATTCGGTCCCACCGAGATTGGTAAGTTGTGTGTAACGGTTAGATTTTGTGTGGAGGCTATATATACCCATCCACCCCCTCTTCATTCGTGGAGAGAGCCATCAGAACATGCCTACACTTCCAACTTACGTTTTCTAAGAGAGAACCACCTACACTTGTGTTGAGGTCAACATATTCCAATCCTACCATATGAATCTTGAACTCTAGCCTTCCCCAAGTTGCTTTCCACTCAAATCTTCTTTCCACCAAATCCAAATCCTGTGAGAGAGAGTTGAGTGTTGGGGAGACTATCATTTGAAGCACAAGAGCAAGGAGTTCATCATCAACACACCATTTGTTACTTCTTGGAGAGTGGTGTCTCCTAGATTGGCTAGGTGTCACTTGGGAGCTTCCGACAAGATTGTGGAGTTGAACCAAGGAGTTTGTACGGGCAAGGAGATCGCCTACTTCGTGAAGATCTACCCCTAGTGAGGCAAGTCCTTCGTGGGCGACGACCATGGTGGGATAGACAAGGTTGCTTCTTCGTGGACCCTTCGTGGGTGGAGCCCTCCGTGGACTCGCGCAACCGTTACCCTTCGTGGCTTGAAGTCTCCATCAACATGGATGTACGATAGCACCACCTATTGGAACCACGACTTAAAAATCTCCATGTCTCCAAATTGCGTTTGCACACTCCAATCCCATCCCTTTACATTCTTGCAAGTTGCATGCTTTACTTTCCGCTGCTCATAAAATCTTTGCATGCTTGCTTGATATGTATTGTGATTGTTAAACTTGTGCCAAAACTCCACTTAAACTTAAAGAAATTAAAAACTGCAACTTTTGGTACATAGTGTCTAATCACCCCCCCTCTAGACACCTCTTCTCGATCCTTTTCAATTGGTATCAGAGCATTGGTCTCCATTGCTTTGGTTTAATCACCATTGGAGGAAGATAGATGAGTCTACTTTGGGGAGTCTTAGACATAGAGTGCCTATACTTGATGGAGAGTACTTTCATGAGTGAAAAAATGAGATGCTTGTGATTTTCAATCAATATCATTTGAACAAGTACATTGCTAACCCTTGTGCACCTCATGATGATCCTATGTATCCTACCCTTGATGAGTAAATTGACATGATTCGCAATCTTAGAACTGTTAATCTTATCACTAGAAGCTTGCTTAGAAACTTGATTGGAAATTTGCCTACTCTTGAGTGTGCCTACACTATATGGAAATTTCTTGAGGAACGATTTCCGAATTATTCCTTGAAAAATCTAGATGAAATTCTCCATAAATCTATTGCCTTGAGTAAGATGAATTCCAATGATCCTATGTTTGGTAATTGTCTATTTGAACTTTCAAACCTTATGCATGCCAAAGGAGATGTTGGAATCATTAGCGATATCATCTCCGAAGCTACTAGAATTCATAAAGGAAATCATTGTCAAACTCACTCTAACGAATCACCCTCTCTAGGAATTGATCCACCACATGACGATGTTGAACATGGATACTATGATGAGGATGATGACGATGACTTTGATCTTGATGATGCAGTGAGACACTTTGGTCTTATGGAAAATCTTCGGGGATATATGGCAGGTGGAAAGGAATGGGTTCTTGATAGTGGATGTACCGATCACATGACCGGAGATAAAGACATGTTTCGTGAGCTTGCTGAAAACGACGGTCCTCGAAAGTTTGTCACTTTCGGTGACAACTCAAAGGGTAAGGTGGTTGGCCTCGGTAAGGTGGCCATATCACATGATAGCTCCATAAAAAATGTCATGCTCATTGAATCTCTTGGATACAATTTACTTTCAGTATCTAGACTTGCTGATTTCGGTTTCAATGTCCTATTTACTGAAGTTGATTGCCAAGTGTTTTGGAGAGATAATAATAAAATGGTCTTTACCGGCATTCATAGAGGTGATCTTTACATTGTTGATTTCACTAAAAAGGCTCAACCTAGAACTTGCTTCATTGCTAAATCTTCTAAAGGTTGGTTATGGCATAGACGATTAGGTCATGTGGGCATGCGAAACCTTGACAAGCTTATTAAAGGTAATCATATCCTTGACGTTAATGATGTCATATTTGATAAGGATAGACTTTCCAGTGCTTGTCAAGCAGGTAAATAGGTTGGAGGAAGGCATCCCGTGAAGAACATCATGACCACGAGGAGGCCACTCGAGCTACTTCATATGGATCTTTTTGGTCCCAACGCCTACAAAAGTCTCGGTGGAAATTCTTTTAGTCTAGTCATAGTTGATGACTTTTCAAGATTGACGTGGGTGTTCTTTCTCAATGATAAATCGCAGGTCCAAAAGATCTTCAAAAACATCGCGAGGAAAGCCCAAAATCAGTTTGAAGTGAAGATCAAGAAGGTTCAAAGCGACAACGGAATGGAGTTCAAGAATGCAAATGTGGACACCTTTCTTGACGAAGAAGGGATTTCACATGAGTTCTCGGCTACGTACACACCTCAACAAAATGGTGTTGTTGAGAGGAAGAATCGGATGCTCATCGAAATGGCAAGAACGATGCTTGATGAGTACAAGACGCCGAAGCACTTTTGGGCAGAAGCGGTTGAGACAGCTTGTCATGCAACAAATCTCTTGTATCTTCACAAGCTACTCGGCAAGACGGCATACGAGCTCCTCACCGGTAACAAACCCCAAGTTGGATACTTTCGAGTATTCGGCTCAAAGTGCTACATTCTTGATAAGCATCATCGCTGTAAATTTGCTCCTAAGTCTCATGAGGGGTTCCTACTTGGTTATGGCTCAAACTCTCACACTTACCGTGTCTACAACAATTTCACCCGAAAGGTTGAAGAAATGGTAGATGTGAAGTTTGATGAATCTAACAGCTCACAAGTAGAGCAATTGCCAATTGATGTAGGAGATAAAGATCCTTCGGAAGCAATCCAAGACTTGTCTATTGGCAAGGTTCGTCCAACGGAGGTGAAGGAGAGTACCTCGTCCGTCCAAGTGGAAGCTTCTACCTGACGACAAGGTAAACCAAGAGTTGATACGGAAGCATCCACAAGTGGGACACACCAAGATGAAGAAAACGAGGAAGTACACCCAATATGAACATCAACAACCTCCTTCTCCACCACGACAAGATAATGACAACGTCAACAACAATGAAGAAGGCCAAGAAGAAGAACAAGATGAAGAAGATGTTCCACCAATATCCAAGAAAAGGCTTTCACAAGTTCGAGAAAGAGTTGCCAGAGACCATCCCGTCAAGCAAATCTACAATGATATCGAAACCGGCAGAATCACTCGCTCTAAAACTCGTTTAGCTAACTTTTGTGAACACTATTCATTCATTTCTAGCATTGAACCTATGAAGGTTGAAGAAGCATTGGAAGATCCGGACTAGATAAATGCCATGCATGAAGAGCTACACAACTTTGAGAGATACCAAGTTTGGACATCGGTTGAGAAGCCCGACAACAACCACAACATCATCGGTACCAAATGGGTGTTTCGCAACAAGCAAGATGAAGATGGACAAGTAGTTCGCAACAAAGCACGTCTCATCGCCCAAGGCTACACTCAAGTCGAAGGTATGGACTATGGTGAGACATATGCCCCCGTTGCTAGACTTGAGTCCATTCACATCTTACTTGCCTATGCTAATCACCATGATATCACCTTGTACCAAATGGACATCAAAAGTGCTTTTCTAAATGGTGAAATAGAGGAGGAATTTTATGTTAAGCAACCTCTCGGCTTTGTCAATCCTAAGAAACCTAATCATGTCTACAAACTTAACAAAGCTCTTTAATGGTCTTAAACAAGCTCCTAGAGCTTGGTAAAGTTCCTTATTGAAAAAGGCTTTGAAATTGGAAAATTTGATTCTACTCTTTTTACTAAAAGGGTTAATGGAGAATTATTTGTATGCCAAATTTATGTCGATGATATTATATTTGGATCAACTAACCCTCATTTTAGTGAAATTTTTGGAAAGCTAATGTCGGAGAAGCTTGAAATGTCTATGATGAGTGAACTTAAATTCTTTCTTGGTTTGCAAATCAAGCAAACTAAGGAAGGAACCTTTGTATCTCAAACGATGTACACCAAGGACTTATTCAAGAAGTTCAATATGCAAGAATGCAAAGGTATGTCTACACCCATGCCTACTAGTGGACATCTTGATTTGACCAAAGATGGTGAACCGGTTGATCAAATGGTTTATCGCTCTATGATTGGTTCATTGTTATACCTATGTGCTTCACGTCCCGATATTATGCTAAGTGTGTGCATGTGTGCACGATATCAAGCTGCTCCTAATGAATGTCATCTTAAGGCCGTGAAAAGGATAGTGAGATACTTAATTCATACACCAAATTTTGGCATTTGGTATCCCAAGAGGGCCTCTTTTGATCTTGTTGGCTACTCTGACTTGGACTATGCCGGTGACAAGGTTGATAGAAACTCCACTTCGGGTACTTGTCAATTTCTTGGTAGATCCCTTGTGTCTTGGTCTTCCAAGAAACAAAACTCGGTATCCTTATCCACTGCCGAAGTGGAATACATTGCCGCTGGTTCATGTTGTGACCAATTACTTTGGATGACCCAAACTCTTAAGGATTATGGGGTATATGTGAAACATGTTCCATTACTTTGTGACAATGAAAGTGCTATCAAGATTGCTCACAATCCTGTGCAACATTCTCGAACTAAGCATATTGAAGTTCGTCATCATTTCATTCGAGATCATGTTGCCAATGGGGACATTGACCTTAAGCATGTTCGCATTTATAAACAATTAGCGGATATATTCACTAAACCACTTGATGAGAAAGTGTTTTGCAGGTTGAGAGGTGAACTGAACATCATTGATGCTTCAAACTTGGAGTAGGAACTCCATTCAGATACATGCAAGGCTTGAGCCTATGACTAAGCCTTGATATTTCTCTTATGATGATAATCTAATGTCTTGGATATATTTGCACCTTGCATGTCATCTAACCCTTGTAGGTACTTGGGTGAATCTAAATCTATGAGATTGCAACACACTCACATCTTGAGCAATCTCTACATCACCAAGTCTCTACACAATGGTGGTTGAAGACAAGGAAGCACGGAACCCTTCAAACATATCCTTTGACAAATTCTATATTGTATTTCATGACTGTCATTTTGGATGCACAAGTGCTCTTCCTTGCAAAACTAACCCATGTAGGTAGATGGACTCAAATTCCAAAGTGGTGCTCCCAACTCTTGATGAGCTACATCAACCTCGAGCAATCCACACAAGTTCAACTACATGATCATGATCAACACCACCACCCAAGGTATGTTATTCCATCTTAGAGAAGCTTTACTCCAAGACATGAGTCAAAGCAACTCAACAAGATGTGAATACATCAAAATGCTTAAACAAAAAATGGTAACCCCATTTTGAGCTTAAACGATGAGTATGACCTATGATCAAGTGATCTCACTTGACTCCTATGTCAATATACTCTAACATAGGTGACTTTGTCGCCGACCATTTCTAGATGAAGTTCTTTCGTGTTCTTTTCTGTGCTCTTGCATTTGTCTCATGCATATTTGTTTCCCCTTTCAAAAAAAAACTTCATCTAGATTTCATTTCTTTATTTCTTTGTTCTGCATTTCCTTGCATCCAATTCCTTGCAAATCTTTGTGAGATCTTACTTGTCTAGTGAGCTGAGGTGACAAGTGTTTTCTTTGTCATGAACTCAGTCACACCGACCTGTTGTTTTCGGTCCCACCGAACCCTTTCAGAGCAACCCAAGCATACAACTCGGTGCCACCGATTTCACAACAGGAAAAACAGCTTGCCACTTGTTCCTTTGTTCTTTTGATCCAGCTCCACTCAATGTATCTTGTCCTCTACCAGCATCACATTTTACTTGCTGCTTTGTTTTGTGACTCAAGGATCAAACCCATTTGTAACACAAAATTCCAGAAGGACCCTTCTTGGAAATTGTTGTCAAAGGGGGAGAGAGAGATCACATCAAAGCTTAATCATATCTCTAGGGGGAGAGAATACTCAAGGAGACAGAGTAATCTTCAAAGATCCCAGATGCTTGGTGTTCAAGAGGAGAGAAGTCACATGTCTTTAAGAGGGGAAAAGACATGTTCATATTTGTTTGTTTGCATTAGCTCTGATTTTCTGTTCCCTATCTTCTCCCAGTATCCCATGCTAGATTCAGGGGAGCAAGACATCTAAGGGAAGGAATTCCTTGAATTCATTGCACATATTTACCTTTGGGGACATGTCTATATCAAATGAAGTACTCAATACTTACTCTCTACATGTCATCCGAGTCTTGGTACTCTTGTGGTTTCTTTTGGTTGCTCTGGCCAATAGGTGTATCTGTGTTATCTAACCTTATTTTCACAGGTTAATTCCATCCTAAGCCAACTCAAGACCACAAGGTAAGTATATGCATCACAATCATGTGTATGAGGATTTCTTGCTGATGTACATACTGTTTGCAAGAAGGACTCATGAGCATGAAGGTACATTTCCCATATTCACATCTTTTGCTCTGATGCATATAGCCAAGATACATGTAACACTTTGCCTTCTCTGTCATGCTTATGCATTCACATGCTCCTATATTCCATATTTACAAGATTTCATACATGTAGGGGGAGCCTATGCTTGTTACATGTCTTTCCAAAGCTTTACTTGTTATTCTCTATATCTTTATCTACAACTTTGATGTATGTTGTCATCAATTACCAAAAAGGGGGAGATTGAAAGCACAAGTGCTCCCTGGGTGATTTTGGTAATTTATGTCAACATATCTCTTGTTGGACTAATACCTTTACCTAGTATGTTTCAGATAAGTTCAACAATGGAGTGGCATGGACTATTGGAAGTGGATCCCTCAAAATGCTAAGGACAAAAGGATTGGCTCAAGCTCAAAGCTCAAGACTCGACTTTTTCTATTTTAGTGATCCAAGATCACATTGAGTCTATAGGAAAAGCCAATACTATCAAGGAGGGATGAGGTGTTGCTTAATGAGGTTCTTGCTCAAAATGTTTAGTGATATGCTCCAAAGCCCTCAACTGCTTTCTCACATCCACCTATGACCTAAACCAAAAGTCAAACTCGGCCCCACCGATTCTTTCTATCTGGCGCCACCGAGTTTAGATGTCATAGCCACTGCCACAAACCATAGGCAAATCGGTCTCACCGAGATGGGATTGTAATATCTCTGTTTAGCTTATTACCAAAATCGGTCCCACCGAGTTTGAGTAATCGGTCCTACCGAGATTACAATGTAAACTCTCTGTTTCCTTTTCGTAACGTTTTGGTCCAACCGAGATGAGCGAATTGGTCCCACCGAGTTTACCTGACCAACTCTCTAGTTAGCTTATTACCAAAATCGGTCTCACCGAGTTTATGTAATCGGTCTCACCGAGATTACATTATGCCGTAACCCTAACCATATCGGTCCTACCGAGTTGCATGTCAGTCCCACCAAAAATCCTAACGGTCACTAGATTTGCTAAATTGGTCTGACCGAGTTTCTCAATTCGGTCCCACCAAGATTGGTAAGTTGTGTGTAAAGGTTAGATTTTGTGTGGAGGCTATATATACCCCTCCACCCCCTCTTCATTCGTGGAGAGAGCCATCAGAACATGCCTACACTTCCAACTTACATTTTCTGAGAGAGAACCACCTACACTTGTGTTGAGGTCAACATATTCCAATCCTACCATATGAATCTTGAACTCTAGCCTTCCCCAAGTTGCTTTCCACTCAAATCTTCTTTCCACCAAATCCAAATCCTGTGAGAGAGAGTTGAGTGTTGGGGAGACTATCATTTGAAGCACAAGAGCAAGGAGTTCATCATCAACACACCATTTGTTACTTCTTGGAGAGTGGTGTCTCCTAGATTGGCTAGATGTCACTTGGGAGCCTCTGACAAGATTGTGGAGTTGAACCAAGGAGTTTGTACGGGCAAGGAGATCGCCTACTTCGTGAAGATCTACCCCTAGTGAGGCAAGTCCTTCGTGGGCGACGACCATGGTGGGATAGACAAGGTTGCTTCTTCATGTACCCTTCGTGGGTGGAGCCCTCCGTGGACTCGCGCAACCATTACCCTTCGTGGGTTGCAGTCTCCATCAACGTGGATGTACGATAGCACCACCTATCGGAACCATGGCTCAAAAATCTCCGTGTCTCCAAATTGCGTTTGCACACTCCAATCCCATCCCTTTACATTCTTGCAAGTTGCAGGCTTTACTTTTTGCTGCTCATAAACTCTTTGCATGCTTGCTTGATATGTATTGTGATTGTTAAACTTGTGCCAAAACTCCACTTAAACTTAAAGAAATTAAAAACTACAACTTTTGGTACATAGTGTCTAATCACCCCCCCTCTAGACACCTCTTCTCGATCCCTTTCACCTACACAAACAAACAAGAACCTCGCAACCAATGCGATAAAGGGGTTGTCAATCCCTTCACGACCACTTGCGAAAGTGAGATCTGATAGAGATAATATGATATAAATATTTTTGGTATTTTTATGATATAGATTGAAAAGTAAAGATTGCAAAATAAAGTAAATTGGAAACTTATATGATAGAGAATAGACCCGGGGGCCATATGTTTCACTAGTGGCTTCTCTCAAGATATCATAATTATTACGGTGGGTGAACAAATTACATCGAGCAATTGATAGAAACGTGCATAGTTATGAGAATATCTAGGCATGATCATGTATATAGGCATCACGTCTGAAACAAGTAGATCGACTCCTTCCTACATCTACTACTATTACTCCACACATCGACCGACTCCTGCCTGCATCTAGAGTATTAAGTTCATAAGAATAGAGTAACACATTAAGCAAGATGACATGATGTAGAAGGATAAACTCAAGCAATATGATATAAACCCCATCTTTTTATCCTCGATGGCAACAATACAATACGTGCCTTGCTGCCCCTGCTGTCACTCGGAAAGGACACCGCAAGATTGAACCCAAAGCTAAGAACTTCTCCCATTGCAAGAAAGATCAATCTAGTAGGCCAAACCAAACTAATAATTCGAAGAGACTTGCAAAGATAACCAATCATACATAAAAGAATTCAGAGGAGATACAAATATTTCTCATAGATAAACTTGATCATAAACCCACAATTCATCGAATCTCGACAAACACACCGCAAAAAGAGTTACATCAAACAAATCTCCAAGAAGATCGAGGAGAACTTTGTATTGAGATTCAAAGAGAGAGAAGAATCCATCTAGCTAATAACTATGGACCCGAAGGTCTGCGGTAAACTACTCACAACTCATCGGAGAGGCCTTGGGGATGATGTAGAGGCCCTCCATGGTCGATTCCCCCTTCGGTGGAGCACCGACGAAGGCTCCAAGATGGGATCTTTCGGATACAGAAGGTTGCGGCGGTGGAAATAGTTTTTCGTGATGCTCCTGGATGGTTTCGGGGTACAAAGATATATATAGGCGAAGGAGGTAGGTCAGGGGAGCCACGAGGGGCCCACGAGGCAGGGGCGCCCCCCTAGGGCGCGCCTAGCACCCTCGTGGCCGCCTCGGCTACTTCTTGACGTCCACTCCAAGTCTCCTGGATTGCGTTTGTTCCAAAAATATCGCTCCCGAAGGTTTCATTCCGTTTGGACTCCGTTTGATACTCCTTTTCTACGAAACACTGAAATAGGCAAAAAAACAGCAATTTGGGCTGAGCCTCCGGTTAGTAGGTTAGTCCCAAAAATGATATAAAAGTGTATAGTAAAGCCCATAAACATCCAAAACAGGTAATATAATAACATGGAACAATAAAAAATTATAGATACGCTGGAGACGTATCAAGCATCCCCCTCGTCCTCGAGTAGGTAAATGATAAAAACAAATTTTTTGATGTGGAATGCTACCTAGCATATTTCTCAATGTATTTATCTTTATTGTGGCATGAATGTTCAGGTCCAAATGATTCAAAATAAAAGTTCATATTGATAAAAGAATAGTAATACTTCAAGCACTAACTAAGCAATCATGTCTTCTCAAAATAACATGGCAAAGGAAAGTTCATCCCTACAAAATCATATAGTTTGGTCATGGTCCATTTTCGTTACACAAGAATGCTCTATTCATGCACAACCCTGATGACAAGCCTAGCAATTGTTTCATACTTTAGTAATCTCAAACTTTTTTCAACCTTCACGCAATACATGAGCGTGAGCCATGGATATAGCACTATGGGTGGAATAGAATATAATGATAGGGGTTATGTGGAGAAGACAAAAAAGGAGAAAGTCTCACATCGACGCGGCTAATCAACGGGCTAGGGAGATGCCCATCAATTGATGTCAATGGAAGGAGTAGGGATTGCCATGCAACAGATGCACTAGAGCTATAAATGTATGAAAGCTCAACAAAAGAAACTAAGTGGGTGTGCATCCAACTTGCTTGCTCATGAAGACCTAGAGCATTTTGAGGAAGCCCATCGTTGGAATATACAAGCCAAGTTCTATAATAAAATATTCCCACTTAGTAAATAAAAGTGACAACATAGAAGACTTTCTATCATAAAGACCATGGTGGTAATTTGAGCACAAGTGTGGAAAAAGATAGTAGCATTGCCCCCATTTGTTGGCCTTTTTTAGCCGTTCTTTTTTTTGGCCTTTTTTTATTAGGGACAATGCTCTAAAAATTATTATCATCACACTTCTATTTACTTACAACTCATGAATTACAACTCATGAATTACAACTCGATACTATAACAAAATATGACTCTATATGAATGCCTCCGGCGGTGTACTGGGATATGCGATGACTCAAGAGCGACATGTATAAATTATGCATGGTGGCTTTGCCACAAATACGATGTCAACTACATGATCATGCAAAAAACAATATGACAATGATGAAGTGTGTCATAATAAATGGAATGGTGGAAAGTTGCATGGCAATATATCTCGGAATGGCTATGGAAATGCCATAATAGGTAGGTATGGTGGCTGTTTTGAGGAAGATATAAGGAGGTTTATGTGTGATAGAGCATATCATATCATGGGGTTTGGATGCACCGGCGAAGTTTGCACCAACTCTCAAGGTGAGAAAGGGAAATGCATGGTACCGTAGAGGCTAGCAATGATGGTAAGGTAAAAGTGCGTATAATCCATGGACTCAACATTAGTTATAAAGAACTCACATACTTATTGCAAAAATCTACAAGTCATCAAAAACCAAGCACTACGCGCATGCTCCTAGGGGGTTAGATTTGTAGGAAAAGACCATCGCTCGTCCTCGACCGCCACTCATAAGGATGACAATCAAAGAACACCTCATGCTTCAAATTTGTCACACAACGGTTACCATACGTGCATGCTATGGGACTTGCAAACCTCAACACAAGTATTTATTAAATTAACAATTACATCAACTAGCATGACTCTAATATTACCACCTTCATATCTCAAAACAATTATTAAGCATCAAGTTGATCATAGTATTCAATTCACTTCTTATGATAGTTTTTATTATACCCAACTTGGATGCCCACCATTCTAGGACCAATTTTATGACCATAGAAAATACCATGCTGTTCTAAAAGACTCTCAAAATAATATAAGTGAAGCATGAGAGATCAATAATTTCTACAAAATAAAACCACCACCGTGCTCTAAAAAGATATAAGTGAAGCACTAGAGCAAAACTGCATAGCTCAAAAGATATAAGTGAAGCACATAGAGTATTCTAATAAATTCTCAATCATGCAAGTCTCTAAAAAGGTGTGTACAACAAGTATGATTGTGGTAAACTAAAAAGCAAACACTCATATCATACAAAACTGTAACACCCCGGATGTAACTTTCCATCTTTGTAACTCCAACTCTTGCCATTTTCGGCTATGTGATATGATATTCCCTCCGTGGTTGAGTTTTGTCTTTTGTTTTGCATCTTATTCATGTAATGCATATCATACCATGTCATCATGTGCATCCCATTTGCATACGTGTTCGTCTCATGCATCCGAGCATTTTCCCCGTTGTCCGTTTCGCAATCCGACAATCCCACATGCACCGGCGCACCCCTCTTGTCCCTTTTCGTGTGCGGGTGTTGAACATTCTCGGAATGGACCGAGGCTTGCCAAGTGGCCCTGGTATAGCACCGGTAGACCACTTGTCAAGTTTCGGGTCATTTGGAGCTCGTTTGATACTCCAACGGTTATCCGCATACCCGCAAAGGCCTCTTTTGAGTTGCAGCCCAACACCCCTCCAAAACAGCCCAATAACCCATCTAAGTCACTTCCATGCTCTTCGTCGTTGGATCATGATCATGTGAGCGAAAACCGCACCTCATTTGGACACTCCTAGCTCCCTCTACCTATAAATATGTGCACTCCCCCGAATTTCCGGATCCCCAAACCCTAGCCCGCTCCTCCTCCGCCGCCGGACACGTCAGGGCGAGCCGGACGCGTCTGCCGCCGCGCCCCCAGCGAATCAGGCCCTGCCACGTGGCCTTCGCCGCGCCCCCGCGCCGCCGGCCCGCCGGGCCCAGGCGGGGCCCTCCCGGGCCGCGCGCCCGGGCCGCGCCCCCGCGCTCCGCCTCCGCCGCCCGCTCCGCGGTCCGCCGTCGCCCGCTCCGCGGATCTCCGGCCGACCGCCTCCCGCGCCCGCCGCCCGACGTCTCCGCCGCCACACCGCCGCCGTCGCCGGACTCCATCGCCGCCCGGCCCCGCGCGCCCGTCGCCCCGCCGCGCTCAGCCGCGCCCT
>NC_041385.1:679055156-679064537 GCF_002162155.2 Triticum dicoccoides | reverse complement strand
GGCCGCCCGGCCCCGTCCTTCCCCGACTCTGGCAGCCGCCGCCCCGGCCGCCTCCGACTCCGGCGACCCGCTCTGGTGTCGACCTCGATCCGCGCGCGCAGCCAGATCCAGATCCAGCGATTGACTTCTCCCCCCCCGTTTTTTTCGTCTGTCCTAATCTGTGTTAAAATTGTTGCATTTTCATTGCATCACATCTTCGCACCCGTGGCCCCGTTTTGGGCGTGTAGCATACCGGTTTGTTCGCCTCGAAGAGTACATCATTCCGTCTCATTGCATCATTTTCATTTGAGCTCATCTTGATGCCCGAAATGCTGTTGGAAGAGGGCTTCATAATGTTAGTTTCAGATTCTTATCAGAACGAGCTCTTTTGTCATTTTTGCCATGATTGATGTATGCATCCGATGAACCTGATCCCTAAATGTGTTTTGAACTATGCTATGTCTTCTTTACATAGGTGCTTACCATGTATTTTTTTGATCAATGTGGTGACTAGCACAAGCATGCAAACTAGGCTTCATGATAATGCTGATTTTAGTTCCTGTTCTGCTGTAATTTTGATGCCATGTAAACATGTTGCTACAGAGAGATTCATGCATAATTTGAGGTACTTCAGTAAGGGTGTTTTAAAAACATGGTTATGCTCTATACATCCATGGTCCTGGTTGCAATTATGGAGTAGTATAACATGTCATTTTCGTGCTCTAATTTTGCTTCAAAATGTTTCCTAGCAGATTGTTTACATGTTATTCAATTTGGCCAAGGTTGTTGTAGTTGATCCGTGTATGCTATGATGTTGTTTCTTGCCATGTATAGCTTCTATGACATGTCTTCTTGATGGATGTATGCTTAGTTTATCATGAAATGCTCTGTAGTGAGTGCATCGAGCTCACGAAGGTGCCTTCGTAATTATGTCAATGCCATGCTTTGTTTGCTGAATCTGTTAACGAAACTTGTTATGTTTATGTGGGTGCCATCATATTTTCTGATCCTTTTTGGCTTATGGTCAGTAAGGGACTTTTGATCTATGCTTTGAGTAGATTCATGCCATGCCTTGCTTTGCTATTATAAGTTCCTGTAGCATGTTGATACCTGCTCTGAACATTGCTTCGTGATGTTGTTTATGCCATGTCCAACCTGATATTTTTTTGCGCTTTCACCATGCTTGTTTGAACCTGTTATGATGTGATTTAGCCGTAGCTCAATGTTCCGCTTTTGTAAAGCATCTCCTGTAGATCACTGCCATATGCTTTGTTTTCATGTTGGGGTGCTGTAGCATAGTTTCTTGTTGCATGCTAAGTAGCTTCGTGCTGTTAATCGCACCTTTGTGCCATTCTTGTCTCGCTTGCCATTTGCAAACCGTGCATCCGAATCCGGTGATCTTTATATCAATTTCAACCGAAATCATCCCATCTTTCCAGCGGCATACTTGGTTTGCGAAGTTGATGCCTTGTTCATCATCTTTCCTTCCGAAGCACGCATATGCATTGCATATCACATGTCGCATATCATGACATGTATTGCATCATGTTGTTTGTGCATTGCACCGTGATTTATTGTGGTTCCTTGCTTGTGTTCTTGCTTTGGGTAGAGCCGGGAGACGAGTACGTGCACGAGGAACCTGTTGAGTACGCTTACGAGGATCCAGCCTTCGACAACTCTGAGAACCTTGCAGGCAAGATGACCATACCTTCGATATCACTTCTATTTTTGCTTGCTAGTACTCGCTCTATCGCCATGTTAGCTCTTCCTGCCATTGTTTACCATGCCTACCTATTGCCATGTCAAACCTCTAACCAACATGTCCTAGCAACCGTTGTTTGGCTATGTCATCGCTTTTGCTCAGCCCCTCTTATAGCGTTGCTAGTTGCAGGTGAAGATGAAGTTTGTTCCTGGTCGGAACACGGATATTTTGGGATATCACAATATCTCCTGTTTAAATTAATGCACCTTATATACTTGGTAAAGGGTGGAGGCTCGGCCTTATGCCTGGTGACTTGTTCCACTCTTGCCGCCCTAGTTTCCGTCATACCGGTGTTATGTTCCTTGATTTTGCGTTCCTTACACGGTTGGGTGATTTATGGGACCCCCTTAACAGTTCGCTTTGAATAAAACTCCTCCAGCAAGGCCCAAACCTGGTTTTACCATTTGCCACCTAAGCCCTTTTCCCTAGGGTTTTCGCGAGCCCAAGGGTCATCTTTGTTTAACCCCCCCGGGCCAGTGCTCCTTCGAGTGTTGGTCCAACCTGGGCGATGTCCGGCGTCCCCTGGGCAACCAGGGTTTATACCAACCCGACGTCTTGCCCATCCGGTGTGCCCTGAGAACGAGATACGTGCGACTCCTATCGGGATTTGTCGGCACATCGGGCGGCTTTGCTGGTCTTGTTTTACCATTGTTGAAATGTTTTGCGAACCGGGATTCCGAGACTGATCGGGTCTTCCCGGGAGAAGGTTTATCCTTCGTTGACCGTGAGAGCTTGTGATGGGCTGAGTTGGGACACCCCTGCAGGGTATATAATCTTTCGAAAGCCGTGCCCGCGGTTATGAGGCAGATGGGAATTTGTTAATGTCCGGTTGTAGATAACTTGACACTTGACTTCATTGAAATGCATCAACCGCGTGTGTAGCCGTGATGGTCTCTTCTCGGCGGAGTCCGGGAAGTGAACACGGTTTGTGTTATGCTTGACGTAGGTAGTTTCAGGATCACTTCTTGATCGCTTCTAGCTTCTCGACCGATGCGTTGCTTCTCTTCTCGCTCTCACTTGCGTATGTTAGCCACCATATATGCTTAGTGCTTGCTGCAGCTCCACCATATTACCCCTTTGCCTACCTATGAGCTTAAATAGTCTTGATCTCGCGGGTGTGAGATTGCTGAGTCCCCGTGGCTCACAGATTCTACCAAAATAGATGCAGGTGCCGAGGATACTGGCGCAGATGGCGCAACTGAGCTGAAGTGGGAATTTGATGAGGCCCTTGGTCGTTACTATGTATCGTTTCCAGATGATCAGTAGAGGAGCCCAGTCGGGACGATCGGGGATCTAGCACTTGGGGTTGTCTTCTTTTCATTTGAACTTGACCGTAGCCGGTCTATGAGTGTATTTGAATGATGTGTGATCTTAATTTATGTATTGTGTGAAGTGGCGATTGTAAGCCAACTCTCTTTATCCCATTCTTGTTCATTACTTGGGATTGTGTGAAGATGACCCTTCTTGCGACAAAACCACCATGCGGTTATGCCTCTAAGTCGTGCTTCGACACGTGGGAGATATAGCCGCATCGTGGGTGTTACAAGTTGGTAATCAGAGCCATCCCCGACTTAGGAGCCCCCTGCTTGATTGTTTGCTGGCGATGTTGAGTCTAGAACAAAAATGTTTTGAGTCTTAGGATTATATATATCGGAGAGTAGGATTCTTTTTACTCCTCAGTCCCTTCGTCGCTCTGGTGAGGTCTCCTGACGTAGATGTTTTGACTTTCCTCTTCTCAAATTTCACTAAATTTTTTTTAGGATCACGCGGGTATCTTGGAATCGTTCCGATGGTTTTGTGACGAGAACATTGTTCTTGGTGCCTCTTGTCTATTTATGTGGCTTTGACCCGGGGAGTCGAGCTCTGAGGTGTTGTCATCACAATTTTATCGTTGCAGTTCTGGAATACCTGAGATTTGCCGACATCGAAAATCTCTTTTATGCAGTTGTTGGTGAGATAACCCCGATAACCCAGTACTGGGGCGAGCTCGGGAGTATTGCCATAACTCGTATAACGGATGCTTTTCGAAGGTTGAGGTACACGATTTCCAAAGGTTTCTTGGTTATGTGTTCACGGATGGATACAGCTGGATGTAGGGATTGTTAGTTTGGGTGAGATATTCCCCTGTATCCCCAACACCAGATTGCATAACTAGAAAGTTTCGGGAGTTTATAGGTGGGATTCAAGTAGCTCTAGCATTTCTTCCCGCAGATATTTGGTTTGTGATTGGGTAATCCTTACCACGTATTTGTTCCAGTTGTACCTTGTTTATTTCATTCATCAATCTCTTATCAAGTGGTTTCTCACCTTAATGGACGTGTGATGTTTGCTTTGGAATTCATTCGTTCATCCTTGTTCGAATGTTTATTGTGAAGACTATATGTTGCAATTTCTATCCGTTAATTCAACTTGTCTATCTGTCTATCAAGATGCTAACAGATGTCACCCTCTTCAGGATGGCTCCGCCAACGCGTCAGAATCTAGAACGCAATGATGGGAGTCAAGTGAACCCTCCACCTCCACCTCCGCCTCCGGAGGCATGGCAAGCTTTGATGGCAGCCTCTAACGCCCATGCTCAGATGATGATCTAGCTCATGCAAGAGTGCAACCAAGGCCAAGGCAACCAAGGGAATCAAGGTCAAGGGCAGTTCAATCATCAGCCTCAGTTTCCTACCCTCAACCAATTCCTTGCAAATCAGCCGAAGTCTTTCAGCTACTGTGTCGAGGCCACAGACGCCGATGATTGGCTCGTGGATATCAACAAGCATTTTGAATGCAGCAATGTCAGGCCTGAGGACTATGTCAAGTTCGCTTCTTTTCAGCTCAAGGATCAGGCAGCTGATTGGTTCCAGCAATACAAGGATTCTAGAGGAGGTCGAGTGATTACTTGGACTGATTTCTGTCGGGACTTTAAAGCTCACCATACTCCTACCAATGTTGTTGAGAGCAAGCGAGAGGAGTTCCGCAATCTCAAGCAAGGCAACATGTCAGTGTATGAATACAACAAGCAGTTTCAGAAACTTGCTCGCTTTGCTAAGCAAGATGTTCCAGATGGGAAGAGTATGATCTATCAGTTCAGAGGTGGGCTTAGAGAGGATCTGCAGTTAGCTCTTGTTCTTATTGAGCCTACTCAGTTTGATCAATTCTACAATATGGCACTCAAGCAAGAAGGTGCTCAGCTCAAGTGTGAGGCTTCTAAGAAGAGAATCAGAGATGCAGTGCAATCTTCTTCTTCCTCACAAGTGGCAGCTAAGCAGCAGAAGTTTTATCTTCCTCCTCCTCCGTTTCGTCAGCCTTACCAACAGAAGAACTCAGGTGGTCGTGGATCTTCCCACCCATCGAACCCAGGCTATCAGAACAAGTCTCAGTCTCAAGCTCCAAGGTCAAATGCTCCTTATCATCGTCCTCTCTTAGAAGTGACTTGCAACAAGTGCCAGCAGAAAGGTCACTACGTGAACAAATGCTTAAATCAAAGGCGCCTTCCTCCTCCTCCTCCTGTGAGATCTTCAAGCAATGCAGTGGTCAAGCATAACCCAAAGTCTGCAAAGGTGAACATGATGAATGCAGCTCAGGCAGAGGATTCTTCAGATGTGATAATGGGTAATCTTCCAGTTAATGATATTCCTGCAAAAGTTTTATTTGATACGGGTGCTTCTATTTCATTCATATCAAATCCTTTTGCATCCATGCACTATTTGCATACTGTTGATCTACCTAAGCCGATAGCGGTTTCCTCTCCGGGTTTATTCATGAACACCAAAATGATGGCTCCAGATGTTTCTATCAAGATGGGCGACTATAGATTTCTATCTTCTCCAATGGTTCTTGGCGACTCTGATATTGATCTAATTCTTGGGATGGACTGGCTTTCTAAGCACAAGGCTCAGCTTGATTGTGCTGCCAGGAAGATTCAATTGACATACCCTTCTGAGGATGTTATCATCTATGCCGCTCGTGATGACACCATTCGGTTGTTTTCTCTCAATGAGAAGGGCGAGTTGGATGCTATTTCTCAAATTCCAGTCGTTTGTGAGTACCAAGATGTCTTTCCAGAAGAGCTTCCGGGTATGCCTCCTCATCGGCCAGTCGAGTTCGTTATTGATCTTGAGCCTGGAACGGAACCCGTTTGCAAGCGTCCTTACAAGCTTGGACCCAAGGAGCTGAAGGAATTGAAGAAACAGCTCGATGAACAAGAGCGTCTGGGTTTGATCAGACCGAGTTCGTCCCCATGGGGTTGTGGAGTTCTTTTTGTCCAGAAGAAGGATGGCACGGACCGACTTTGCGTCGATTATCGTCCATTGAACAAGAAGACAATCAAGAACAAGTATCCACTTCCCAACATCAATGAGCTTTTCGAGCAACTCAAAGGCGCTAAAGTCTTCTCCAAGCTTGACCTTCGTATGGGTTATCATCAGATTCGCATTCGTGAACAAGATATTCCCAAGACAGCATTCAGAACAAGCTATGGTTCTTATGAATATACTGTCATGTATTTCGGCCTTGTCAATGCTCCTCCAACGTTCTCTCGCATGATGAACTTTATCTTCAACCCCTACACCAATGAATTTGTTCTGGTGTATCTCGATGATATTTTGATCTTCTCCAAGAATAAGCAGGATCATGCCAAACATTTGCGATTGGTGCTCGACAAGCTCAGAGAGCATCAATTCTATGCGAAGTTTTCCAAATGTGAGTTCTGGCTTGATGAAGTTCTTTATCTTGGTCATATCATCTCTGCCAAGGGCATTGCTGTTAATCCCGCGAAGGTTTCTGCAGTTCTGAATTGGGAACCTCCTCAGAATGTCAAGCAACTCCGCAGTTTTCTTGGTCTTGCAAGCTATTACCGAAGATTCGTTGAGAACTTCTCCAAGATTGCAAAGCCTCTTTCCAACCTCCTCCAGAAGCATGTCAAGTATGTCTGGACACCTGAGTGTGACGTCGCTTTCAACACCCTCAAAGAGAAGCTAGTCACAGCTCCTGTTTTGACTCCTCCTGATGAATCCAAGCCATTCGAAGTATTCTGTGATGCTTCCCTTCAAGGTCTCGGTGCTGTGTTGATGCAAGAGAAAAAAGTTGTGGCCTATACCTCTCGTCAGTTGAAGCCCAACGAAAGAACTACCCCACTCATGATCTTGAGTTGGCGGCAGTTGTCCATGCATTGATAACATGGAGACATCTCTTATTGGGAAGGCAAGTGGACATTTTCACCGATCACAAGAGCCTCAAGTATATCTTCACTCAACCCAACCTTAATCTCAGGCAAACTCGATGGGTCGAAATGATTCAAGAGTACAATCCGAGTATCGAATATACTCCTGGCAAGGCGAATGTGATTGCAGATGCTCTGAGCAGAAAGGCTTATTGCAACAGTCTAATTCTCAAGCCGTTTCAACCGGATCTTTGTGAAGCCTTCCGCAAGCTGAATCTTCAAGTTGTTCCTCAAGGCTTTCTTGCCAACCTCATAGTCTCTCCTACTTTGGAAGATCAAATTCGTGAGGCACAACTCCTGGATACCATGGTGAAGAAGGTGAAACGTGGTATTGACAAGGGCATTCCCAAATACAAGTGCTATCGCTTGGATGACAAAGATACTCTTTTCTTCGAGGATCGAATTGTGGTTCCAAAAGGTGATCTGAGAAAAGTGATCATGAATGAGGCACACAATTCCCTCCTACCCATTCATCCTGGAAGTACAAAGATGTACCATGACCTCAAGCAGTCATATTGGTGGACTCGAATGAAGCGAGAGATTGCTCAATTCGTGAATGAATGTGATGTCTGCAGAAGAGTGAAAGCAGAACACCAACGACTAGCTGGTCTCCTCTAACCTCTTGCTATTCCAGAATGGAAGTTTGACCATATCGAGATGGACTTCGTGACTGGTTTTCCTAAGTCCAAGCGTGGAAATGATGCTATCTTCGTTGTCATTGACAAGCTTACCAAAGTGGCTCATTTTCTTCCTATCAAAGAATCTATCACAGCAGCTCAGCTGGCAGAGCTATACACCTCCAGAATTGTCTCCTTGCACGGTATTCCACAATTGATATCTTCAGATCGTGGAAGCATCTTCACTTCTAAGTTCTGGGACTCCTTTCAGACGGCCATGGGCACCAACATTCGTTTCAGCACAGCTTTCCATCCTCAAACAAGTGGCCAAGTCGAGCGAGTCAATCAAATCCTTGAAGATATGCTCAGGGCTTGTGTCATCTCTTTCGGTATGAAGTGGGAAGATTGTCTTCCATATGCCGAGTTCTCCTACAACAACAGCTTCCAAGCGAGTTCGGGCAAGGCCCCATTCAAAATTCTCTATGGCAGAAAGTGCCGTACTCCTCTCAACTGGTCTGAGACAGGTGAACGCCAACTTCTTGGCAACGGCTTGATCACAGAAGCCGAAGAAATGTGCAAAGTAATTCGTGAGAATCTCAAAGCCGCGCAATCGCGACAGAAGAGTTACTACGATAGCAAGCACCGTGACTTGGCTTTTGAAATCAAAGACCATGTCTATCTCCGCGTCTCTCCAATGAAAGGCACTCGTCGCTTCGGTATCAAAGGGAAGCTTGCCCCTAGATACGTGGGTCCTTTCAAGATCATTGGCAAAAGAGGCGACCTCGCCTATCAACTTGAGCTTCCATCCAACTTTGCAAACGTGCACGATGTGTTTCACGTGTCACAGCTTCGCAAGTGCTTCAAGACTCCTGAGCGCACTATCAACTTCGAAGAGATCGACCTCCAAGAAGATCTCTCTTATCATGAGCACCCCGTTGCTATTCTTGAAGAAACCGAGCGCAAGACTCGCAACAAGTCAATCAAATTCCTAAAAGTGAAGTGGTCACACCATTCCGACCGAGAAGCCACCTGGGAGCGCGAGGATCACCTCCGTTTCGAATATTCAGAGTTCTTTCAGTCCTAGATCTCGGGACGAGATCCTCTTGTAGTGGTGGAGTGTTGTAACACCCCGGATGTAACTTTCCATCTTTGTAACTCCAACTCTTGCCATTTTCGGCTATGTGATATGATATTCCCTCCGTGGTTGAGTTTTGTCTTTTGTTTTCCATCTTATTCATGTCATGCATATCATACCATGTCATCATGTGCATCCCATTTGCATATGTGTTCGTCTCATGCATCCGAGCATTTTCCCCGTTGTCCGTTTCGCAATCCGACACTCCCACATGCACCGGCGCACCCCTCTTGTCCCTTTTCGTGTGCGGGTGTTGAACGTTCTCGGAATGGACCGAGGCTTGCCAAGTGGCCCTGGTATAGCACCGGTAGACCACCTGTCAAGGTTCGGGTCATTTGGAGCTCGTTGATACTCCAACGGTTATCCGCATACCCGCAAAGGCCTCTTTTGAGTTGCAGCCCAACACCCCTCCAAAACAGCCCAATAACCCATCTAAGTCACTTCCATGCTCTCCGTCGTTGGATCACGATCGTGTGGGCGAAAACCGCACCTCATTTGGACACTCCTAGCTCCCTCTACCTATAAATATGTGCACTCCCCCGAATTTCCGGATCCCCAAACCCTAGCCCGCTCCTCCTCCGCCGCCGGACACGTCCGGGCGAGCCGGATGCGTCCGCCGCCGCGCCCCCGGCGAATCAGGTCCTGCCACGTGGCCTTCGCCGCGCCCCCGCGCCGCCGG
>NC_041385.1:679036529-679054676 GCF_002162155.2 Triticum dicoccoides | reverse complement strand
CGCCCTCCGCTCCGCGCCTCCGGCCGCCCGTCCCCGTCCTTCCCCGACTCCGGCAGCCGCCGCCCAGGCCGCCTCCAACTCCGGCGACCCGCTCCGGCGTCGACCTCGATCCGCGCGCGCAGCCAGATCCAGATCCAGCGGTTGACTTCTTCCCCCCCCCCCGTTTTTTCGTCCAAGTCCTAATCTATGTTAAAATTGTTGCAGTTTCATCGCATCACATCTTCACACCCGTGGCTCCGGTTTGGGCGTGTAGCATACCGTTTTGTTCGCCTCGAAGAGTACATCATTTCATCTCATTGCATCATTTTCATTTGAGCTCATCTTCATGCCCGAAATGCTGTTGGAAGAGGGCTTCATAATGTTAGTTTCAGATTCTTATCAGAACGAGCTCTTTTGTCATTTTTGCCATGATTGATGTGTTTATCCGATGAACTTGATCCCTAAATGTGTTTTGAACTATGTTATGTCTTCTTTACAGAGGTGATTTCCATGTATTTTTGTGGTCAATGTGGTGACTAGCACAAGCATGCAAACTAGGCTTCGTGATAATGCTGATTTTAGTTCCTGTTCTGCTGTAATTTTAATGCCATGTAAACATGTTGCTACAGAGAGATTCATGCATAATTTGAGGTACTTCAGTAAGGGTGTTTTGAAAACATGGTTATGATCTATCCACCCATGGGCCTGGTTGCAATTATGGACAAGTCTAGAATGTCAGTTTCGTGCTCTACTTTTGCTTCAAAATGTTTCCTGGCAGATTGTTTACATGTTATTCAATTTGGCCAAGGTTGTTGTAGTTGATCCGTGTATGCTATGATGTTGTTTCTTTCCATGTATAGCTTCTATGACATGTCTTCTTGATGGATGTATGCTTAGTTTATCATGAAATGCTCTGTAGTGAGTGCATCGAGCTCACGAAGGTGCCTTCGTAATTATGTCAATGCCATGCTTTGTTTGCTGAATCTGTTAACGAAACTTGCTATGTTTACGTGGGTGCCATCATATTTTCTGATCCTTTTTGGCTTATGGTCAGTAAGGGACTTTTGATCTATTCTTTGAGTAGATTCATGCCATGCCTTGCTTTGCTATTATAAGTTCCTGTATAATGTTGATACCTGCTCTGAACATTGCTTCGTGATGTTGTTTATGCCATGTCCAACCTGATATTTTTTTGCACTTTCACCATGCTTGTTTGAACCTGTTATGATGTGATTTAGCCGTATCTCAGTGTTCCTCTTTTGTAAAGCATCTCCTGTAGATCACTGCCATATGCTTTGTTTTTATGTTGGGGTGCTGTAGCATAGTTTCTTGTTGCATGCTAAGTAGCTTCGTGCTGTTAGTCGCAGCTTTGTGCCATTCTTGTCTTGCTTGCCATTTGCAAACCGTGCATCCGAATCCGGTGATCTTTATATCGATTTCAACCGAAATCATCCCATCTCTCCAGCGGCATACTTGGTTTGCCAAGTTGATGCCTTGTTCATCATCTTTCCTTCCGAAGCATGCATATGCATTGCATATCACATCTCGCATATCATGACATGTATTGCATCATGTTGTTTGTGCATTGCACCGTGATTTATTGTGGTTCCTTGCTTGTGTTTTTGCTTTGGGTAGAGCCAGGAGACGAGTACGTGCACAAGGAACCTGTTGAGTACGCTTACGAGGATCCAGCCTTCGATAACTCTGAGAACCTTGCAGGCAAGATGACCATACCTTCGATATCACTTCTATTTTTGCTTGCTAGTACTCGCTCTATCGCCATGTTAGCTCTTCCTGCCATTGTTTACCATGCCTACCTATTGCCATGTCAAACCTCTAACCAACGTGTCCTAGCAACCGTTGTTTGGCTATGTCACCGCTTTTGCTCAGCCCCTCTTATAGCGTTGCTAGTTGCAGGTGAAGATGAAGTTTGTTCCTGGTCGGAACACGGATATTTTGGGATATCACAATATCTCCTGTTTAAATTAATGCACCTTATATACTTGGTAAAGGGTGGAAGGCTCGGCCTTATGCCTGGTGACTTGTTCCACTCTTGCCGCCCTAGTTTCCGTCATACCGGTGTTATGTTCCTTGATTTTGCGTTCCTTACACGGTTGGGTGATTTATGGGACCCCCTTAACAGTTCGCTTTGAATAAAACTCCTCCAGCAAGGCCCAAACTTGGTTTTACCATTTGCCACCTAAGCCCTTTTCCCTTGGGTTTTCGCGAGCCCAAGGGTCATCTTTGTTTAACCCCCCGGGCCAGTGCTCCTTCGAGTGTTGGTCCAACCTGGGCGATGTCCGGCATCCCCTGGGCAACCAGGGTTTATACCAACCCGACGTCTTGCCCATCCGGTGTGCCCTGAGAACGAGATACGTGCGACTCCTATCGGGATTTGTCGGCACATCGGGCAGCTTTGCTGGTCTTGTTTTACCATTATCGAAATGTTTTGCGAACCGGGATTCCGAGACTGATCGGGTCTTCCCGGGAGAAGGTTTATCCTTCGTTGACCGTGAGAGCTTGTGATGGGCTGAGTTGGGACACCCCTGCAGGGTATATAATCTTTCGAAAGCCGTGCCCACGGTTATGAGGCAGATGGGAATTTGTTAATGTCTGGTTGTAGATAACTTGACACTTGACTTCATTAAAATGCATCAACCGCGTGTGTAGCCGTGATGGTCTCTTCTCGGCGGAGTCCGGGAAGTGAACACGGTTTGTGTTATGCTTGATGTAGGTAGTTTCAGGATCACTTCTTGATCACTTCTAGCTTCTTGACCAATGCGTTGCTTCTCTTCTCGCTCTCACTTGCGTATGTTAGCCACCATATATGCTTAGTGCTTGCTGCAGCTCCACCATATTACCCCTTTGCCTACCTATGAGCTTAAATAGTCTTGATCTCGCGGGTGTGAGATTGCTGAGTCCCCGTGGCTCACAGATTCTACCAAAATAGATGCAGGTGCCGAGGATACTGGCGCAGATGGCGCAACTGAGCTGAAGTGGGAATTTGATGAGGCCCTTGGTCGTTACTATGTATCGTTTCCAGATGATCAGTAGAGGAGCCCAGTCGGGACGATCGGGGATCTAGCATTTGGGGTTGTCTTCTTTTCATTTGAACTTGACCGTAGCCGGTCTATGAGTGTATTTGAATGATGTGTGATCTTAATTTATGTATTGTGTGAAGTGGCGATTGTCATCCAACTCTCTTTATCCCATTCTTGTTCATTACTTGGGATTGTGTGAAGATGACCCTTCTTGCGACAAAACCACCATGCGGTTATGCCTCTAAGTCTTGCTTTGACACGTGGGAGATATAGCCACATCGTGGGTGTTACAAAGACGCTCCAAGCAAAACACTTATCATGTGGTAAATAAAAATATAGCTCCAAGTAAAGTTATCAATAGACGAAGACGAAAGAGGGGATGCCTTTCGGGGCATCCCCAATCTTAGGCTTTAGCTTGTCCTTGGATTATCTTGGGGGTTCCATGGGCACCCCCAATCTTAGGCTCTTGCCACTCCTTATTCCATAGTCCATCAAATCTTTACCCAAAACTTGAAAACTTCACAACACAAAACTCAACAGGAAATCTCATGAGCTCCGTTAGTGCAAGAAAGAAAAACCATCACTTAAGGTACTGTAATGAACTCATTCTTTATTTATATTGGTGTTAAACCTACTGTATTCCAACTTACCTATATTCATACCCCTCGATATTAGCCATGGATTCATCAAAATAAGCAAACAACACACAAAAACAGAGTCTGTCAAAAACATAACAGTATGTAGCAATCTGTAACTTTCGAATACTTATGGAACCTTAGAAATCCTACCAAAATAGTAAGTCCTAGGTAATTTGTCTATTGATCTACTGCAAAAATAATCAACTCAAAATCACGTTTCTGTGATTTATTATATTTTTTGCGCTAAATATTAGATGTTTTCCGCAAATAGAAATATCTACTGCAAAACATTATTTAAGTTTTCTAGGGATAGAAACTTCTAATTCAAGTTTTTCTTCATAAGATTGCATCAAAACATCAACGATATGTTTAGTAAAAGCTTTATTTTGGCTATAAGCATGAGGAGAATTCAACACGGATTGCAACAAGGAAATACAATCAATTAAAGAACAATTATCATAATTAAATCCTTGAAATCCAAAGTAGTGGGTTCATTACTATGTAAAGTTTTAATCTCTTCAATCCCACTTTTACCAATTTTAGCATCACGATCAAAATACTCCAAATCATTGGAACGCCTTTTAACTAAAGTTGACTCATCTCCAGTCCCATCATTATTAAGATTCATATTGCAAAACAGGGACTTAATAGGAGACACATCAATAACTTTTAGATCTTCATCATTGTTTTCATGAAAACTAGAAGAACGCGCTCTTACAAAGCAATCTTTCTTAGCACGCATCCTAGCGGTTCTTTCTTTGCACTCATCAATGGAAATTCTCATAGCTTTGAGAGACTCATTGATATCATGCTTAGCTGGAATAGATCTAAGTTTCAAAGAATCAACATCAAGAGAAATTCTATCCACGTTCCTAGCCAATTCATTAACTTTAAGTAATTTTTCTTCAAGCAAAGCATTGAAATTCTTTTGAGAATTCATAAATTCTTTTACACTAATCTCAAAATCAGAGGGCATCTTATTAAAATTTCCATAAGAGTTGTTCTGGAATTACCATAATTATTAGAGGAATTACTAGGAAACGGCCTAGGATTAAAGTTTCCTCTATACGCGTTGTTACCAAAATTATTCCTACCAACAAAACTCACATCCACAGATTCATTACTATTCTCAATCAAAGTAGACAAAGGAATATCATTAGGATCAATAGGTGCACTTTTAGTAGCAAACAATTTCATAAGTTCATCCATCTTCCACTCAAAACATTAATTTCTTCTATAGCACGAACTTTTTTACTAGTAGATCTTTCAGTGTGCCATTGAGAATAATTAACCATAATATTATCTAGGAGTTTAGTAGCTTCTCCTAAAGTGATTTCCATAAAAGTGTCTCCCGCGGCCGAATCTAAAAGATTTCTAGAAGCAAAATTCAATCCGGCATAAATTTTTTGTATGATCATCCATAAATTCAAACCATGTGTAGGGCAATTACGTATCATTAATTTCATCCTCTCCCAAGATTGTGCAACATGCTCATGATCAAGTTGCTTAAAATTCATAATATCGTTTCTAAGAGAGATTATCTTAGCGGGAGGAAAATACTTAGAGATAAAAGCATCCTTGCACTTATTCCATGAATCAATACTATTTTTAGGCAAAGAGGAAAACCAAGTTTTAGCACGATCTCTAAGTGAAAACGGAAATAACTTCAATTTAACAATATCATTATCCAAGTCTTTCTTCTTTTGCACATCGCACAAATCAACAAAGTTGTTTAGATGAGTAGCGGCATCTTCACTAGGAAGGCCGGAGAATTGATCTTTCATAACAAGATTCAACAAAGCAGCAGTGATTTCACAAGATTCAACATCATTAAGAGGAGCAATCGGAGTTCTAAGGAAATCATTATTATTGGTATTGGAAAATTCACACAATTTAGTATTGTCTTGATCCATTGTGACAAGCAATCCAACACACAAGCACACAAGAGGCAAGCGAAAAAGAGGCAAACGGAAAAGAGAGGGCGAATAAAACGGCAAGGGTGAAGTGGGGGAGAGGAAAACGAGAGGCAAATGGCAAATAATGTAATGCGTGGGAGATGAGTTTGTGATGGGTACTTGGTATGTCTTGACTTGAGAGAAGACCTCCCCGGCAACGGCGCCAGAAATCCCTCTTGCTAACTCTTGAGCATGCGTTGGTTTTTTCCGTGAAGAGGAAAGGTTGATGCAGCAAAGTAGCATAAGTATTTCCCTCAGTTTTGAGAACTAAGGTATCAATCTAGTAGGAGGCTCCTCACAAGTCCCAGGCGCCCACACAAACAAACAAAAACCTTGCAATAAGAACCTCACAAACAAACAAACTATTCGAATAGCCATGTCCACGGTCAAGGACAGTTGGGTGGTGCTTCTTAGACTATGTCCTTATGTTTGTGACAAACAACATAGATTGGAAATATTGTTGATATGATTTGTGAGGAAGTCACGATGAATTGAGTTTGAGTTGTTCATAGCTCTTTCTCGATGATGAAGTCTGTAACCTCCTAATACTTGTTGCAGACGCATTCATATCCTTGGTAAATGTTGATCATACTTGCATGAGAAAAACTAGCTTTCCGCAACAATGCCAATTAAGCAGTAGAGCTTTGCATAATTATTTTGTTATCACTCTTGGGTTGCTTGCGAGTACATTCAAAGTACTCACTGGCTTGCCACTAGTTATTTTATTGGCCAGGCATGAAAGAACATGATGTGAAGAAGAGTTCTTTGGTGACGATCGTGCGAGCTAGGACGCTTCCCAGTCAGAATGCCTGTAGGGTTAAGGCAGATGGCATGGGTCCAAGTTATTGACGAAGATTTCCGCTGCGATGATACTCAAGACTTGACCATGATGGTCATAATTTAGTAAGACGGTATGTATGATGTAAGACTCTTGTTATTTAGCTTCTTTGTGTTCAGTGAGCATTGATCTCTGGGATCACTGTACATGTGCATTCGGTGATCACGACTTATGAGTCGGGGTCCCCACAGAGTGACTCTTTGTTGCATGTTGAGGGATAATTATATGATCCAGTTATGTTATTATTGTTGAGAGAACTTGCACTAGTGAAAGTATGAACCTTAGGCCTTGTTTCAACGCATTGCAATATCATATGTGCTCACTTTTATCATTAGTTACCTTGTTGTTTCTAAATTTTTTCAGATTACAAAAACCTATATCTACCATCCATAGTGCACTTGTATCACCATCTCTTCGCCGAACTAGTGCACCTATACAATTTACTCCCTATGTCCCATAATATAAGAGCATTTTTGACACTAGCATAGTGTAAAAATCGTTCTTATATTATGGGACATAGGGAGTACCATTGACACAAGAGACTCTTTGTTATTTGGTTGCAGGGTTGTTTGAGAGAGACCATCTTCATCCTATGCCTTCCATAGATTGATAAACCTTAGGTCATCCACTTGAGAGAAATTTGCTACTGTCCTACAAACCTCTGCACTTGGAGGCCCAACAACGTCTACAAGAAGAGAGTTGTGTAGTAGACATCACAGCCTGAGGGGCGCCCCTAGACTGAATGAGCTGGGGAGATGTCACCTGGTTCCGTTGCTGAAGAGGTGTTGAGGTAGCCAAAAAAGCACGCTGATGGAGTCGCTCCTCACGAGCTGCTCTGGTGCCAAGCCTCGGGAGGCCCGGAGGACCCGGGAGGCTCTTGAAGGTGCTCGTCCATCTCCACCAGGATCGCCTGACGCCCAGCCTTGCGACCCGCCAGGGCATCCCTAATGTAGCGCTGGAACACCACAGCCACACCAGGCAGGCCGAAGGGCATGCAGACGTAGCTGTGGGGTGGAGCCTCCCATCGGCTGAGACGATACGGCCAGATGAGCTTCCGAGATGTGGCCCTGTTGAGCCCGGGGATGTCGACGCAGACATATAACTCCTTACCCTCGCCGGGGCAGTGAGCAGCTCCTCGCAGCAGGCGACGATCGCCTTGTAGAACCCTTACCTCTTGAATCTCCTCGATTGCCTTGCTGATGAAATCTTGAACTCATGGTGCTTCCCGACTGATGCCTTCTCTTGGGAAGCGCGCTCTGAAGAGCGCTTCCACATGTTGCCTGAGCGCCTCCCTCATGACCCTGGCCAGGTCTGAGGCCCTCCCGAGGAGATCCCCTGAGCCCAACCTGAGAGGGGCGTCGGGCGCGGCTTCCTATGCGATAGGTGAAGGCACCATGTCCGGGGACGCGAGGCTCAGTGCGGCGTCCTCGGGTGATGCTTCTTCACAAGACCCCTGTCCCAACTGCAGCTTCTTCGTCTTGGGGATGACCTCAGGAGGGAGGGCGCCGCCCTCGTCTCCAAGGTTCTCAACTGCTCCTGCCTGGAAGACGCGCTAGAGGGAGCAGACCACATCCTTCTCCTGACATGCAACTGTGATGACGCTGCCACTCCCTGGCATCTTGAGGATGTTGTAGCCGTGGTGTGTTGCTGCCATGAACTTGGCCAGTGTTGGGTACCCTAGGATGGCGTTGTAGGGCAGACGAATGTCGGCGACGTTGAAGTCGATGAGCTCGGGGCGGTAGTTGTTACACTCGCGGAAGGTGACAGGGAAGCAGACCTGCTATATCGGATGTGTAGAACCGTCGGTCACTCCTGAAAATGGCTTGGTTGGGTGAAGCTGGTAGTATGGCACTTGGAGCCTATCGAACGTTTGAACAGACAGGACATTGAGCCCTGCTCCACCATCAATGAGAGTCCTAGTGACGGCCACGTTGCTAATGACGGGAGAGCAGAGCATGGGGAGCGCGCCAGCAGTGGCTGCGCACTTGAGCTGGTCTGAGGAGCTGAAGGTGATGGCGCACTTGGACCACCTAAGAGGGCGAGTCGCTTTAGGCTTGGGGAGCGCTGCATTCACCTCGCGTGTGAACTGCTTGACGACGCGGTGGGAGGCTGGGGCTTGTGAGCCTACCAAGATGTAGGTGATGGCTCGAGGCTCCTGAAAGCCCCCAGCCCCCTCATCTTGGTGGTGATCTTCGTTCCTTCTTGGCGGTTGAGGGAGTGGAGGCAGACCGACATTGCCCTGCGGACGATCCTCGTGAGGTTGGTCCCTCTAGGTGCCCTCGCGAGGCTGGTCGCGCCACTCCTGGCGATGGTCGCGGCCTTCCCAGCGTCATCCACATCGGCCGCCTCCGCGACCGTAGCCTCGATCGTTGTGCTTGGGGCGTCGACCGAGGCATCCGTCACGGAGGACTGTGAGCTCCTAGCAGTCGTTGTGGTGTGGCTGTGGACGCTGTGGAAGGTGCAGAATGGTCGGTTGCTCTTGGATGACTCGGGGTGGTCGCAGCCGCGCTTCGTCTCTGGCTTGGCCGCAAGCACGACCGGCCCTTTGTGCTTCACGTCCTTGGCCTTGGCCTTCTTGTCTTCTGGGTCAGCATCGGGGAGCTCGAGGAGGGAGAGGCGCCCTTCCTTAGCCCTGGCGCACTTGTTTCCCATGTTGAACATCTCCAGACCCGTGCAGAGATCCTCATGGATGGCGAACTCCTCCTTCATCTTGACATCACGGACCCATCAGTGAATGCTGAAATGACGGCCTCGTCCGACACCTTGGGAATCTTGATGCGCACGTTGTTGAAGCGCTGGATTACTTCTGACGGGTCCCTCCAGGTTGCTGCTTGATGTGATGTAGGTCACCCGCGGCCAGCGGGCGGTCACAAGTGCCCGGGAAGTTGGCGATGAAGCGGCCGCGCATCTCCTCCCAGGAAGAGATCGACCCCTCGGGCAGGTTCAGGATCCAAGAATGGGTGCCATCCTTGAGGGCCATCTCGGAACCAGTTTGCCATGATCTTCTCATCGCCGCTGGCCGCCTCGATGCTCAGCCTGTAGAGCTGCAGGAACTCGGCGGGGTTGATGGTGCCGTCGTAGCATGGAGGCAAGTCGGGCTTGAACTTGCTTGGCCAAACGACGTTGCGGAGCTCCGGGGTGAACGCATGACATCTTGCTATGGCCACTGGATCCCGTCGAGGGGGCGGAGCCTGATCCTGGTGCACGCGTACCGCCACCTCCTGTGGCGGCATGCGGGCCTAGAGCAGATGTGCTGGGAGTATGCGCGCTTCTCCTTGAGGTCGCTGCACCACCTGGCAGCTCACATCCTCCTGATCTAGCGCCGGGCACGGCGGGTCGCACCGTGGTGCCGCATGCCTTGGCTCGACGATGGTGCCCTGGGCTGGAGGTGGTGGAGGAGCCCCGTGAGCCACGTCGCCCATGAAGGGAGGCTGCAGAGGCAGGGAGTGGGCTAGCACGGTGGAGCCCCTGGAAGTGTTGACGAGCTCAGCGATCCGCTCAAGCCACTCCTCGTAGAAGTCGCCGACCGGGAGGTAGCGTAGGAGCTCCCGCACCATGAGCAGAGCGGCCTGCGTGTTCACCGGGCCATGATGCACGTGGGAGGACGAAGCTGCTGGAGTCAGTGAAGGAGTAGTGATGCGCCCGTAGCGGTGCACCGACAGGTGCAACGAAGAAGCTTGTTGCTCGTGGCCGGCAGGGCCCGTGGCGGTGTTGGCCAACGGACACGGAGCACGGCGAGCGCAGCCATCACCTGTTGGGGCCGTCTGAGCGACGCGCAGCGAGTGCGGCCCGCCGCTCAATGTGCATCGGCCATGGAGGTGTCGGATTGATGGTAGATCGATCGACAGAAGAGAGGATCTGACACACCCCTACCTGGCGCGCCAAATGTCAGATTACGGATTCCGCAAACCCTTGAGAGGTTCTAACACTGGGGTGCGTGTGGAGATCTCAACCTACCCAGCATGCCTACTCGCGATCCTCCTAAGCCCGGTGTGGTGGATTGCCTTATAGGCTGCGGATGAACTAGTACAATGGATGAACTGGCCTCCGGAGGAGAGGTGTTCTTGAGCTCTAAGAGCTGGTGAGATGAATCTGGTCGGAATCACATCCCCCTCTATGGTGGTGGCTAAGTCCTATTTATAGTGGCCTTGGTCCTCTTCCCAAATGTTGGCGGGAAGGGATCCCACAACGGCCGGATTTGAAAGGGGACAAGTAGTACAACTTATCCTGACAAAAGTAGTCTTCGCCTGCGAAAAGCCTCTGGTCGTGATGCTGCAGTGGACTCGGTGATGACCTCCATCTTGCCATCCTGGCGGTCTTGGTCTTGTTGCACCAGAATGGAAACCTTTGAATGATTCCTTGGGACTCTGCGCCTGTGGCTTGCCTCCTTTGCACCGAAGAGGAAACCTGCACTCTGCGCCCGCCTGGTGCCCGCCTGGCCTTGGTCGTCATGGCTCACGTCAGCTGAGACTCGTGAGGTAAACCCTGCATAGAACTCTCCGCCCTCGGGAGCCAGCCCGAGGAGGCCGATCCCCTCGGGGGTCTTGGCATCATCTGCCTCGTGAAGCTTGGCCCCTCGCGAGGGTCTTGAGCTGTTGGCGTCGAAGCTGGGTCATACCAGGCCATCGACAATAACTCTTAAAAATTATATTAACTCATATCGATGGCATAAGCAACTAGCGAGCAATAATAAAGCATCTCAAATGGCAACACTTTGTCAAAACAATCATGATATAATATGACAACAGTGGTATCTCGCTAGCCCTTTCTGAGACCGCAAAACATAAATGCAGAGCACCTCCAAAGTTCAAGCAATGATTAAACATTGTAATCCATGGTAGAAAAGATCCAGTCCTGATGCATTCAACATTAGCTACACACAATGTATGAGGATGACAATAGTGCTCTCAGATCTAGCGCTTATCTGAGAAGGTGATAACACAACATAAAATTAAATAGACAATCCCTTCGCAGAGGGAAGCAGTGATTTGCAGCGGTGCCAGAGCTCATATTTTTAAAATAGAGATAAATGAAATTTTGAGAAATACACCCTTCCTTTTTTACTTCATGACCATTGATTATCGATATATTCCATGCTAAACACATTATTTGTGGTTCCCAAGCGATAAAAGTAAAGGTTTATTCCCCCTCCACCAGAAAATACACTCCAGGCTAGCCGAATCCACGGGTACCCTCCATACCAATATCACTCCTGGGGAGTTTTGTTTAATTATTTGCAATTTTTGAATTCGGGACTGGGAATACCTATTACCACCCCTCTCGTGCAAGGTCAAGTGAATAAACACTCGTCATGAGAATAACCCGCTTAGCATGGAAGATATTGACTACCTCCTATCACTCTATAAACAATCCAGGAACACAAAAACGAATGTTTATTTGAAGTTTTTAGAGGTGGCACATGCAAATTTACTTAGAACGGTAGGGTAATACTGTATACAGGTAGGTACGGTGGACTCATATGGAATAACTTGGCTTTTAGGATTTTGATGCACAAGCAGTATTTCCGCTTAGTACAGGCAAAGGCTGGCAAATAGATTGAGAAGCGGCCAGCTAGAGAGTGAACATGATCCTAAACATGCATTATGCATAAGTAACATTGGACACTAGCATGAGTAGGATATGAACACCATGAACTTAAATATCATAGAGGCTATGTTGGTTTTGATTCAACTGCATGCATGAACATGTGCCAAGTCAAGCCACTCGAACATTCATAGGAGGATACCATATCATCATACCACATCACAATCATTTTAATGCATGTTGACATCCAAGATAAATCATTATCCACTCCTAGCTACTTAAGCATGGCATGAGAAACTATAATCTCTAATTTTCATTGCAAACATGTTTGATCATAATAGGCTGAATCATGGATACTAGGTTAAACATATTTACAAAAACAGAACAAGTTGAGTTCATACCCATTTCTCTCTGCCACACCCAGTTCAACAAATATCATCATTATTGCCTTTCACTTGCACGACTGAATGATATGAAGATAATAAAACCGCTAGAGTGTCGTGGACTAAGCTGGAATCTGCAAACATTTTATTCAAGAGGAGAAGACAAGGCAATTTGAGCTCTTTGTTAGATCAACAGTAATGCATATGAGAGCCACTCGACATTTTCATCGTGGTATGCTCCTCGATGTGACTCAATAAAAGGAAAACAATTCAGAGAAACACACTGAAATATTTTTGGAGGTTTTACTTTTTCTTGGGCAAAGCAAATTAAAGAGAAGAACATAAACGAGGAAAAAATATTTACACGGGAAAGCTTCCAACAAGCAAAAGAAGAACAAGCAAATCTTTTTGGGTTTTCTTTTAAACACTACAACTAATTAAACTAGGAAGAAAAACCGAAAAGAAGCAAGATTTTTATTTTATTTTCTCAAAGGTTTTCAAACACATAAGAAGAAAGCGAGAAAATGAATCTAGCATGGATAATACAATGAAAAAGTGTCAACACCAACAACTAGAATGAAATGTGTGAACGTGAATATAATGTCGGTGGAAATATGTACTCCCCAAAGCTTAGGCTTTTGGCCTAGCTTGGTAATCACCACTCATAGTAACCCTCGGGTCCCATGTTGAAGTTTTGTGGAACGGGTACTTGGGGGTCCCACTCTTGAGGCTCCTCCTCAGCCACTGTCTGGTTGTTCCGGTAGGCGACAATGTCCTCCGGCATGATCCTGTGTCCTCTCCTGGCAATAAAGTCAAACAAAGCAGGTGCAGGCAATGGGATAATATCAGGGGTATTCTCACTGAAAACTAGGTTGTAAGGAATATGAAAAGCGGTGTTCTCGCCAACAATAAATTGATGGGCTGCCATAGCCTGGTGATCTAAATAAACCTTGGTTAAATGGTAATCATGCTAGCGAATCTGAACATTAAAATGACTCACTAAGCGAGTCACATAAATACCGCCATGAATTTTACTATTAAGGTGCATGCGACGTGCAATGATAGCCCCAAGGCTATAGCTGTTATCGCGGTATAGTGGATGGAGTAGGACAATGAAATCGGGGGCACTAAGTGCACCAACCTTCTCTCTAGGAAGTAAACACTTCGCAATGAATAGAGCAAAATAATGCACAGAAGGAAACTACAAGCTAGTGGCGGTGACACTCGATACCCTCTCTCATCTCACACTAATAGAGTGCAATAAAAATCCTCAAACTTTGCAGGGCTCTCTTATTTCCCTGTCAGAAGGGATCAAGCAAATATCACATAACTCAGTGAGTGGTATCTGACGGGTTTCAACGTATAAATTAAATTGCACCTCAGGAGGGTTATTTCTACTGAGAAAATGAAAACTTTGCACAAAGGAATTTGTAAGGAGATGGTGTTGTTCACACTCAGCTGTGATAAAGTCAGTGAGACCAACATTAGCAGCAAATTGTGCAAACTCTTGACGGATCCCAGCTTCATCCATGAAGGGGTTATGCGGCCATTCGCACAGCCGCATCTCCACCATTCTTCGAGTGCGGAGATCATTGTTGATGACTCCCTTAGAGTTCTTCTTGGAAGCAAACTTCCTAAAGAAACTCATCTTATTGCTATAGATAAAATTCTGAAATTTTTAGTCCACTATCCTTGCTCCCTTAGAGTTTCATCATATCTCTTATTTTTGGGTTGTGGGTTATCAAGATCAACATCTCGTTCTATCTCAACATCATTATCTGGCTCTTTATCATTGTCTGGTTGAGTATCTTCATGAACATTATCATTATCCTTTTCATTATCACTAGATGAATGTTCATTACTAGATTGAGTTTTAGGATCAGAGATAGAAACATCATTATAATTATCATGAGGTTTATCTATTTCAGGTTCACTTGAGGCATGCAAAGTCCTAACATTTTTCTTTGTCTCCTTTTTAGACGGACTAGGTGCATCAGTGTTAATTCTTTGAGAGTCTTGTTCAATTCTTTTAGGGTGTCCCTCATGATAAAGTGGTTCCTGAGTCATTTTACCTCCTCTAGTTGCTACTCTAACAGAAAAGTCATTTATATTATTATTGATTTCATCAAGCAATTCTTTTTGAGATTTAGCAACTTGTTCTAATTGAGTTTGGACCATAGAGGCATATTTTCCTACACCTCTAACATCATTGGAGATTCTAAATGACAAGTCAGTCAAGCGAGCAATCATATCAGAACTATATTTCAATTGTTTCATAACATTGGCATTGAAGTGATCTTGTTTTCTAATGTAGCTGTCAAACTCATAAAGGCATTGGCTAGGATGTTTACTATAAGGGATATCACTTTCATCATACTTCATTAAAGAATTTACCTCTACCACCTTGGGTGGTGGTGTGTCAAGTCAATGTATCTCTTCAATAGGAGGTAAATTTTTAACATCCTTTGCTTTAATACCTTTTTCTTCATAGATTTTTTTGCCTCTTGCATATCTTCCGGACTGAGACATAAGATACCCCTCTTATTTGGAGTGGGTTAATGCGGTGGTTCAAGAAGAGTCCAATCATCATAATTTTTCAATATATTATTCAATAATTCCTCAGCTTGTTCAACAGTTTGTTCCCTGAAAACACAACCAACACAACTATTTAGGAAGTCCCTAGAAGCATCAGTTAGTCCATTATAGAAGATATCAAGTATTTCATTTTTCTTAAGAGGATGATCAGGCAAAACATTAAGCAATTGGAGAAGCCTCCCCCAAGATTGCGGGAGACTCTCTTCTTCAATTTGCACAAAGTTAAAATTTTCATGTAAGGCAGCTTGTTTCTTATGAGCAGGAAAATATTTTTCAGAGAAGTAATAAATCATATCGTAGGGACTACACACACAACTAGGAGCAAGAGTATTGTACCATATCTTAGCATCACCCTTTAATGAGAACGAAAATAATTTTGAAAATATAATAGTAGTGAATCTTCTCATCATGAGCAAATAGGGTGGCTATATCATTCAACTTAGTAAGGTGTGCCACTACAATTTAGTTTCATAACCATGAAAAAAAATCAGATTCAACCAGAGTAATTAACTCTGGATTGACAGAGAATTCATAATCCTTATCATCAACAAAGATAGGTGAGGTGGCAAACTTAGGATCACATTTCATTCTAGCATTCAAAGATTTCTCTTTCAGTTTGCGTAATAATTTCTTAAGATCATCTCTATCATTGCAAGCAAAGAAGTCTCTAGTTGTCTCCCTATCCATAGCATAACCCTCAGGTACTTTGGGCAATTCATATCTAGGAGAGCTAGGTCTAATAAGTGTTTCAAGATTTTCAGTTTCAGGTACTTCATCGGTTTTAGTGATCTCATCAGTTTCAGTAACTTCTTTCTCTCCAAGTCTAGCAATTTGTTCATCAAGAAAATCACCTAGTGGCACACCACCATCAAGCAAGGTACTAGCATCATCATGAGTAGCATTCATAGCAGAAGTATCATCATGAAAAACTTGTGACATATCATAATTAATAGCATGTGGTGGTGTTGCAAGTTTACGCAAAATAGAAGGCGAATCAAGTGCAGAGCTTGATGGCAGTTCCTTACCTCCCCTCGTCTTAGAGGGAAAAATCTTAGTCTTGGTATCTTTTAGATTCTTCATAGTGATAATTTGATAATGATCCCAAGTGACTCAACAAATATATCCATGCTCCCTGGCAACGATGCCAGAAGAAGGTCTTGATAACCCATAAGTATAGGGGATCACAACAGTTTTCGAGGGTAGAGTATTCAACCCAAAATTATAGATTCGACACAAGGGGAGCCAAAGAATATTTGCAAATATTAGCAGCTGAGTTGTCAATTCAACCACACATGGGGATTAATTATCTGCAGTAATATGATTAGTACTTGTGGCACCCCGGCTCTGAGAAACCGAAACACCCCATATTCCAGCCCAGAGATCTAGGAGAAGTCTTCTCGAATACGACACCTCTTAGCATAGAACAAATCAGCTCTTTATCATAGTCTATCTGGGTACAAGGGGATTACATCGGCACGGCGACAGTACGCTTGCCATGGTTGCTCTATGCAAGCAGCAGAACAACATGAAGCAGCGGAATAACTACTGGCAACAGAACAACGACGAAGGTGGTGAACTCCACTTCGCAAGGACTATGGCTGGAACGCTTATCCTAGCTCACAAACAAAGGATCCACGACAAACAAGCAATCAAATCTGGCATGACCTGGAAACTGGCATGACACGCCAGGTTTCATTGAATGTACTTGCAAGCTCACAACAACGAGAACCAATCAAGACAAACAACAACATGGAAATTACAGGTTAACACAGATTAACATGATAATATCAGATCAATCATAGCATGAACAAGATGAATATGATACCGTGAGAAGACTAAGAACATGGCATGAACATATGAACATGATGTTACTAGCATGCAACATGATGACACTATCATGCACCAACTTACTCTGCTCGGGTTACCTCACAACCATCACATGCATCACTTACCACCACGGACATCATGTGATCATCTTAGGATCCAACCAAGCTTGGAATAAACAATACTGTAGTAATCATTACATGACCACAAGGAGCTTGACCTTTACCCGTGATTCTCGCATAACACCACAAATATCCAACAACTCGGTATCCTCGATACAACGGTGATCCTCTCACGATCACATAACCAACTTCGGTATCCGTGATACCACGATGATCCTATCACTATCACATAACCAACTTATTTCATCATCGAATCGGGGTTCTTATTAAGCACATTATTATTATTACTGTTGACCAATAGTGTGATCGACTACGAACTAGGCCCTTATCCGCTGGCGTGGCTATCGATAGGTTTAACATACACACTCTGCACAGGTTAGCACACTGTATGTAACGCCCCAGATTCGATGCGCCAGGTGTCTACCAGTTATTCGCCGTTGTTGCCATGTCATTTTCTTGTGTGTTGCATTTTATCATGTTATCATGTGCATTTCATTTTGCATACGTGTTCGTCTCATGCAATCGAGCATTTTCCCAGTTGTCCGTTTTGCAATCCGGCGCTCCTATGCCCTCTGGCGTCCCCCTTTTGTCTCTCGTTGTGAGAGGGCGTTGAACGTTCTCGGAATGGACCGAGTCTTGCCAAGCGTCCTTGGTATAGCACCGATAGACCGCCTGTCAAGTTTCGTGCCATTTGGAGTCCGTTTGATACTCCAACGGTTAACCGCGTAGCCCGAAACCCCCCTTCTCTTTGCAGCCCAACACCCCTTCCAAAGTGGCCCAAAACCCATCTAACTCCCCTCCATGCTCTCGGTCGTTCGATCATGATTGTGTGGGCGAAAACCGCTCCTCATTTGGACTCTCCTAGCTCCCTATGCCTATAAAAACGCCCCCCTCCTTCATTTTTCGGATCAAAACCCTAGCAATCGCCCTCCGCCGCCACCGGACGCGTCCGCCCCATGCCGGACACGTCCGCGCCCGCTCCCGCAACCAACCATGGCTTGCCACGTGGCTTGTCGCCATCCCGCTGCGCCGCGGCCTGCCGGGGCCCATCCGGGGCCCGGATCCGCCGCCGCCGTCGCCCGGGGTCGCCCGCGCCCGCGACTGGCCGACGCTCGCCCGCCGCCGCCGCCGCCGACCGGCCGGCGCTCGCCTCCGCCGCCGCGACCCGGAGCTCGCCTCTCCGTCGCCGCCGCCGGCCCTCCGTCTCCTCCACGGCGGGGCCCGTCCT
>NC_041385.1:679009505-679036278 GCF_002162155.2 Triticum dicoccoides | reverse complement strand
GGCGCTGCCTCGCGCCGCCCTCCGGCACCGGCCCCGCTGCGCCTCCGGCCGCCACCTCGCCGACCTCGCCGTCTGCCGCCCGGAGCCTCCGCGCCCGTGCCGCCTCGCCGCGGATCCGGTCGGGCCGGACCGGATCCGGTCGTCCCCGAGCTCCCCGGCCTCATCCCGGCCTCCTCCCCGGGCTCCGGCTGTCTTCCCCATCTTCTCCGGCGAGATCCACCGCCCGTTGACTTTTTCCCCGAGGTTGTTTTTCTGCTAAGTCCCCAGATCTGTGTAATTTTCATGCCCTATTCAATACATCATATCTCTGCATCCGTAGCTCCATTTTGTGCGTGTAATATGTCAAATTGTTCGTCTCAACGAGTACATCATTTCATTCCATTGCATCATGTTCATTTGAGTTCATCTTGATGCCTGAATCTTCGTTGCAAGAGTGCTTCATGATGTTATCTGCGGTCTGTTAACAGAACGAGCTCATTTATCATTTTTGCCATGATTGATGTGTGCATCCTATGAGGTTGATGTCTACATGTGTTTTGATCTATGCTATGTCTTATTTACAGTGGTGCTTACCATGTATTTTTGTGATCAATGTGGTGACTAGCACAAGCATGCAAACTAGGCATCGTGATGTTGCTGATGTCCCTGTTCTGCTGTTATTTTGATGCCATGTAAACATGTTCCTACAGAGAGATACATGCATATTTTGAGATACTTCAGTAAGGATGTTTTGAACATATGGTTATTGTCTATCCATTATTTCCCCTGGTTGCAATTATGGAGTAGTCTAGCATGTCATTTTCGTGCTCTACTTTTGCTTCAAAATGTTTCCTGGCAGATTGTTTACGTGTTATTCAATTTTGCCAAGGTTGTTGTAGTTGATCCTTGCATGCTATGAACTTGTTCTTGCCTTGGGTTGTTTCATAAACATGTCTTCTTGCTGATGCTATGCTTACTTGTCATGCAGTGACTTGTGGTGAGTGAATCGAGCTTGTTAAGTAGTGTACTTGCTGTTGCTGTTTTGCTAGGCTGAATCTGTTATTTCGTGATGCTATGTAAACCTGCTCCTACTAATCATTCTGTGCATAATCTGGAGATGATCACTAAACATGTTTTGTTCTACATGTCATGCTCTATCCATCCATGCCCCTGGTAGCATTTATAGCCTGTTGTAGCTTGTTCATATCTTGCTCCAAAGTTGCTTCATAATGTTGCTGTCAGCCTGTTAACATTAAGTTCAGTTGTTGCCATGTGTTTTGCTACTGATCCATGCACCCTATGGACTTGCTCTTGCCATGCTTAGCTTCATAAATATGTCTTCTTACTGTTTGTTGCCTTGCCATGCCATGTTTTGCTCTGTAGTGAGTTGCACAAGCTCATCTACATACCTTCATAATTCTGTTTCTGCCATGTATGAATCTGTATTATAACTTGCTATGTTTACGTGGGTGCCATCATATCTTCTGATCCTTTTTGGCTCATGGTCAGTAAGGGACTTTTGATCTATGCATTTAGTAGGTTCATGCCATGCCTTTGTTTGCCATTATAAGTTCCTGTACCATGTTGTTTGATAGCTCTAAACATTGCAACCTGATGTTATTTTCTGCAAAGTCTGAATTGTTATTATTTGCAATCTTGCCATGTGTGTTTGAGCATGTTCTAGTGATTTCTGGAGATAGCTCAGTGTTCATATTTTGTTATGATTTACCTGTACATCATGCCCATGCCTTTTGTTTTCTTGTTGAGGTCCTGTAGCATATTGTTTTGATGCTTGCAATATGCCTAGTTGCTGTTTTGGACAGCTTGTCCTTTAAACTTGTTTCATGTGTGTGTGTTGAACCGTTGCTCCGTTTTGAGTGTGCTCTATATGAAACTTGCTTAGAATTGCATGTAGCTTCATATTATCACGTTGAATCCTTGTTTTGAGGTGTTTGCTTGATGTTTGAGTGCATTTCGCATCAATGCCATGTTTAACTTGTTTTGCTCATATCTTCTAGGTTGTAGCTCCAAACTAAATGAACTTTATATGTAACTTGACTAGAATCTCGTGTAGATCATCTTGGTGCATCTTAACTTGATGCTTAAAAACTTGAACATAAGGTTTGTTCAGATCTGGACCAATTTCAAAATATTCATATGAGGACTTACCGGAATTGTTATATGTTGTTCCCGGCCTCATTTAAACTTGCCTTGATGTGTTGCTCTTGTTTGCATCATCTCTTGCCATGAGTAGCTTCATGTAGCCTTGTCATGCATCATGCTTGTTGTGCATCATGTCTTGTCCATGTGTGGTGTGTTTACCTTGTTGTGTGCTTCTTTTTGATAGTTCCTGTTTCGTTGCGATCGTGAGGATTCGTTCGTCTACGCTTGGTTCGTCTTCGTGGATTCATCTTCTTCATGGACTCGTTCTTCTTCCTTGCGGGATTTCGGGCAAGATGACCGCTACCCTGGATCTCACTACTATCATTGCTATGCTAGTTGCGTCGTTCTATAGCTTTGCTGCGCTACCCATCTTTTTCCCGTCAAGCCTCCCATATTGCCATGAACCTCTAACCTTTGACACCTTTCCTATGCAAACCGTTGTTTGGCTATGTTACCGCTTTTTGCTCAGCCCCTCTTATAGCGTTGCTAGTTGCAGGTGAAGTTGAAGATTTCTCCATGGTGGACAGGATTTTGGTTGGGATATCACAATATCTCTTATATTATTAATGCATCTATATACTTGGTAAAGGGTGGAAGACTCGGCCTTATGCCTGGTGTTTTGTTCCACTCTTGCCGCCCTAGTTTCCGTCATACCGGTGTTATGTTCCCAGATTTTGCGTTCCTTACGCGGTTGGGTGATTTATGGGACCCCCTTGACAGTTCGCTTTGAATAAAACTCCTCCAGCAAGGCCCAACATTGGTTTTACCATTTGACTCACCACCACCTACCTTTTCCCTTGGGAGTCACGCTCTCGAGGGTCATCTTTATTTCAGCCCCCCGGGCCAGTGCTTGTCTAAGTGTTGGTCCGAACCGAGCAGCCTGCGGGGCCACCTCGGGGCAACTCGAGGGCTGGTTTTACTCGTAGCTTGACTTATCCGGTGTTTCCCTGAGAACGAGATATGTGCAGCTCCTATCGGGATTGTCGGCGCATCGGGCGGCTTTGCTGGTCTTGTTTTACCATTGTCGAAATGTCTTGTAAACCGGGATTCCGAGTCTGATCGGGTCTTCCTGGGAGAAGGTATATCCTTCGTTGATCGCGAGAGCTTATCTTGGGCTAAGTTGGGACACCCCTGTAGGGTATAATCTTTCGAAAGCCGTGCCTGCGGTTATAGGCAGATGGGAATTTGTTAATGTCCGGTTGTAGATAACTTGACACCAGATCCGAATTAAAACGCATCAACCGCGTGTGTAGCCGTGACGGTCTCTTCTCGGCGGAGTCCGGGAAGTGAACATGGTTTCTGGGTTATGTTTGACGTAAGTAGGAGTTCAGGATCACTTCTTGATCATTGCTAGCTTCACGACCATTCCGCTTGCTCTCTTCTCGCTCTTATTTGCGTATGTTAGCCACCATATATGCTTAGTCGCTGCTGCAACCTCACCACTTTACCCCTTCCTTTCCCATTAAGCTTTGCTAGTCTTGATACCCATGGTAATGAGATTGCTGAGTCCTCGTGGCTCACAGATTACTACAACAACAGTTGCAGGTACAGGTTATGCGATGATCATGACGCGAGAGCAATGTTTGCTTGTGTTGGAGTTCTTCTTCTGCTTCTTCTTCGATCAGGGGATAGGTTCCAGGTCGGCAGCCTGGGCTAGCAAGGTGGATGTCGTTTGAGTTTCTGTTTATGTTTCATCCGTAGTCGGATGACGCTCTGATGTATTGTGATGTTGTATTCGTGTGGCATTGTATGCCTTATGTATGTATCCCCATCTATTATGTAATGTTGATGTAATGATATCCACCTTGCAAAAGCGTTTCAATATGCGGGTCTATCCTTGGTGGGACCTTCGACTTCCTTTTGGATAGGGTCGCATATTGGGCGTGACACTGTACACACACACCACGGAACCCATGGCCTCGCTAAAAGGATCGAGATGGACCTAGAGGGGGTGAATAGGTACAATTACAATTTTTAATTATCACTTAGCAATTTTAGGCAATAATGCAGAATATGAAGGTGAGCCTAACAATTGCAAGTGAGTACTAAATACTAAGCAAGTAACACGAGCACATAAGTAAGCATGCACAATATGATGTAAGTAAGTGCTAAGAGACAAGTAACCACAAGTAGAGAGTTAGGTTAGGAATAACCGCAACTCCGGGAGACGAGGATGTATGCCGATGTTCACTTCCTTGGAGGGAAGCTAGTCATCACTAGAGAGGTGGATGTTACCACGAAGGCACACCAATGCCACAAAGGCTCAACCTATTCTCCTTTTGAGACAACACCACGGAGGCGTTTCTCAACCACTAGTGGTAGACCTTGGGGTGATCTCCAAACCCTCACAAACTTTTCCAGGGGGTAATCACAAAGGTTGATTCCTCTCCAAAAGACTCCTACTGCCTAGGAGTCTCCAACCTCCAAGAGTAATAAGAACGTTGGGGAAAAGCTCAAGACTTGCTCAAATCACAAATTCCTTTGGTGCAAAGAAGGGGAAGGAGTGGATCTATCACTTGATTGGAGAACTTCTCTCAAATGTTCCTAGATCACTTGGGGATCTAGGATTTGATGTAGGTGATTGAGAGAGAGAGAGAGAGAGTGAAGAGTGTTCTTGGCAAGCTCAAAGTGAATGGTCAACCTTATCCCGTGGAAGGGAGAGGTATATATATATATATATAGTAGGTGTGGAAAAGTGACCGTTTGGGACACTTAAGTGCACAGGATAGGTCGGACGTCCGGACAACACCGGACGTCCGGTGGCACAAATAAGTCCGGACATCCGACAGTCATCGGTCGTCCGGCCGCTGGGAATACATGAGCCACGAATCCTTACACAGGATACGAATGTCCGTGACGTGCCGGTCGTCTGGAGCCCGGACGACCGGAGAAGCCCGAAAATCCGTAAATATGGTTCTGTGGTGAAAATACCGGACGTCCGAGACCTGCCGGTCGTCCGGAGGTCGGACATCTGGAGTGTTCCGGAAATCCGTAAATATCTTTCTGTAAGAGCAACACCGGATGACCGGAGGGAGCTGGGCGTCCGGACAGCTGAGAGGGACCGGACCTCCGTAGAGTACTGGACGAGCAGAGAGAAAAACATGAGTTGTGGGTTTTGAGCAAGTCTTTCACTAGATCCAATGATCCCCTCTTAATAGTGCGGGATCCGTATAATCAAGAACAAACCGTAAACAAAGCCAAGGCTAATGTCTTGTATCTCCATTCTTGAGTTATATGCATTTTGTCCCTAGTCATGATCCACACACGGTCTTTAAGACATAATCCTGAGATATACTTGATAAACATGATTAGTCCCAAGCATACATGTTGTCATCAACATCAAAATATAATTAAGGGCATGATTGCACTTTCAATCTCCCCCTTTTTGGTAGTTGATGACAACATATATGCACACACATAAAAAAGGAATCGAAAGGATTTGTTGTGGAGCTCAATAATCAAGAATAAGCAAGGAGTGAGCTCCCCCTCAGTATGATACCATAGAGACTAAACATGAAGAGGGCTCCCCCTCAATATGATACCAACACAACCAAATATCATACACAAGATAATCAAGACAGTAAGATCCATATAGATTCATCACTCATAGCATAGAACATAAGTTTCGACGATCTCATAATAAGTTCGATACAAGCTAATCAACAATCATAGCAATGAGTTCGATTACAAGTTAACAAGCTAATATCATAATGAGCTCAAAAGCATGCATAGTGCCTACTCCCCCTTGGCATCAAATACCCAAGAAAAAGAAAGGGGGATCATAACAGCATCAGAGATCATCCTCATCATCATCATCATGAGCACCACTGCCACTAGCCTCGTCGAAGAAATCAGCCCACTCAGGACCCGAGGGGAAACCAAAATCAGAAGGTGGCTCATCAGGAAGACATTCATCGTCACTCACATCATACACTCCGGAGTCTCTCAGACGAGCCTTCAGAGCATTCTTGGAAGTGACCATGCGAGTGACAACATCGTGATGTTGGGAGCAATGAAAGGTGAACATCTTCATCATTGCAGAGTGAGCCTTCCCAAGAAAGCGAGCAATGCGCCCAAAGGGTATAGAACTGGAAGGAGTAGAACAGGCAGTATGAGAAGGAACACTAGATGCGGTGCGATGAGTAGGTGCAGTAGGAGGAGGAACATAATCATGCGCCATGTGAGTTGGAATGACCCATCGCTCATGCACGTGAGTGCGGGCAATGGGAAAGGAAGTGGCACTCTCGATAAAAGCCTAAAGGAAGGGGGCATGAGGAAAGGCCCGCTTGTGCTGAAAACTAGCGAGGCGGATCTCATGCCATAGAAAGTGTGGAACATTTATCTTCCCTTTGCAGGATGCAAATAGGCGATGCATGAGATCAATGCAATAGCTACTACAAGAGCCTTTGTCACCCATCTTGGGATATATGGTGCGGATGACGCACTGATAGATGATGTAGAAAGGGGAGTGCCAAATGGAGACTTGGTTCAGACCCTTTTGTTTCTCTATGTTAGTCAAAGTTTCTATCGATTTGAGAAGATCCGCACAGACCTCAATGCCCTTGGGCCTATGGTTGGGGTCATCCTTGTGGATTTTGAACCCGGTGTCAGGAAACCCAAGGGCAGTAACAAATTGAGCATAAGATGCTGTGAGCACGGGGTCGGAGGTCATCCAAGTGACAGTGTTATTTGGACCAAAATAGCATGTGGCATAGAATTGATGAATGGCAGCTTGGTTAAAGTCATGTTGAAATGCAAATGGAGCAGCAAGATTAGATGACTCAATGAGCTCAATAGCCCCCGGATATTTGTACGGATGAGTGCGAATATGCTCTAGGTCAATGCAGACATGGAGAGACAAGCCTTTAGGAATGACAATAGTGGTAAAGATGTCGGCTTGGACATTAGTGCAAAAACAACTGTCCTGAGAATCACTAACAATAGTAAACTGATCAACATCGCGACACAACTTAAGATAAGATGCGATGGGAACCTCATTGAACTGCTTAACATGGCAGCCGAGTGGTAAAGGAGGCTCAAGAGAGATATGACGAGCATCACCGTGGGGTTGCATCGGAGGAGGAGGTGGCTGGAAGGTGGGTCGACGAGTTCCCGGCTTGGGTGCGGAAGTGCGAACAGCAACAAACGGGGCCGGTTCCAAATCCTCCAGTTCATCCTCATAGTCGGATCCCTCCGAGGAGGAGTTGCTAGATGAGCTGTGAGGACGGGCAACATGCTTCCGAGGACGAGCCCGCTCCTGTGAGTCATCGGAGCCACCACGATGATACGTGCGAGACGGCCCACCGGTGACTTGCTTGCGTGCGGAGTGCTTGGTCTTGGGCATCACGACCTAGGGGAGAAGGAAGGCCCAAATCAACACCCACCATAGATCGTGGAATCGACGCATGAGGGAGAAAAGATAGGGGCTACCTTGGAGTGAGGAACGCGAAGGAAGACGGCGACCGGGGCGAATCAGGCAACGGGCCGAGTATTTGACAACGGCCACCGGAGCTTGAGCGGAGACAGAGGCGAACCGAGCGACCGCGGCGAGGGTCGTGGCCACGTCGAGGACCCCGAGCAGTGAGCGGCCCCGGAGAGGGGCACAGGCGGTGTGTGGCCGTGGCGAGGAACCGCCGGACAGGAGCGGCGGCGGTGGGGAACAGAGGAAAGGGAGCAAGTGGATGAGGGTAACTGACCCGAAAACCTACCCTGGTCTATATATAGGAGCCTGAGAAATCGACCAGACGACCGGAGACCTATGGACGTCCGGTGTCGAAGAAACGTCCGGACGACCGGGAATCCACGGATGTCCGGCGCCTGGACCAGGGAAAAAAAGTATACCAGAGAGGTTTGTACGGACGTCCGGATAGGCCGGACGACCGGGCTGAGTTCAACAGAGAGGTTTTTACGGATGACCGTGAAACCTCAGACGTCTGGCGCCTGGGCCAGGAAAGGATACCATAGAGGATTTTACGGACGTCCGGATAGGCCGGACGACCGGGCTGAGTTCAACAGAGAAGTTTTTATGGACGTTTGGAGATCTACGAACGTCCGGTGTTGGAGAAACGTCTGGACATCCGGTAAGTCACGGACGTCCAGCGCCAGAATTTGTGAGAGGAGTAGGTGTAATTGTATATGCTACTGATCATAATGAGGGGATGACGATTACCATACATAGTAAGAATTTCTTATTAAGTAACTAGTATCCTATGCCAACAATAATAAACATATACCACTCAAATATTGTTCTAATGACACGAGTGGTGGCTACTGCCACCATGTGTGAGTGTACGTTACATGGCATGGAAAGATTTGAACTTTGAGTGCATAATCACTACTCCATCATGGAAAGCACCATAGTTAGATGTCATGGTAGCTTTGAGAGTGTTTGTTCTTTTGTGCATTTCATAGGGTGAGGATACAAATGAGTTGAGTGTCTCCCCCTACATATATGCCTACATCAAGACAAGACATTAATTTCATGCATGAATGGGCACTATATTTGACATAATATTGTCAAGCTCCAAGATACCAAGTTCACGCCTAAGTCGACAAAACCTTGCTTCATCCAATTTTTTGGTGAAAATATCTGCCAGTTGCAAATCTGTACAAATGTGATCAATGTGAATATCACCCTTTTCAACATGATCTCTCAAGAAGTGATACCTAATATCAATGTGCTTGGTGCGGAGATGATCCTTGGGGTTCTCAGCAATATTGATGGCACTTTCATTATCACATAGAAGAGGCACATATCTATAGGTGATACCGTAATCCTTCAAAGTTTGCCTCATCCATACTAACTGAGTTGCACAACTGGCGGTAGCAATGTATTCAACTTCTGCGGTAGAGAGGGCAATACAATTTTGTTTCTTCGAGGACCAACTTACCAAGGAGCGTTGTCAAGGGGATGAACCCCGGGCAGGCAACGGAACCCAGATCCTCTTCAAAAATAGCAGGGCCCACACCGCCCCGCAAACTGGCACGCGCCTGGCCGGGTCGCTCGACCCGGCAAGGCCCGCAACTCTGCCAAACCCCTCGACTCGGCAAAGTACGTCGACCCGGCCACAGCAGCTGGCACAAGACAACTCAATCCGGCCAAGCCCCTCGACTCGGCAAGGTACGTCGACCTGGCGCCGCCATGGCTTCTCCAGCAAGCCAACCCACCCATGGCGTCCATGGCAACCCAGCCACGGGTCAGCTCCCGTCCCATCCAGGCTAGACGATGGGACGAGACCTCAACCACCGATGGCCAAGACAACAATGCTCCTTACTTACCCGCTGACCAGGGCTGGCATGGCAACAGTGCTCCCGCCCTAGCCGCTGATGACAACAAGCGGCAGCCTGACGGAGAGCACTGTACATGACTCGACTCGGCCACGCCCTAACGATCAACAAGACAACACACAGTTCCCCTAGGTACGTGGGGCCCGCACCTAGGGGAACCCGGCGAACCACTAGCCCACAAGCGGGACCCAGCCCGATACCCCGGACACCGACAATACGGACCCACCGACTCGGCATATTACCATTGTAACCCTGGGTGGGTTGATCTATAAAACCCCCCAGGAGCCCACGCCTACAGGGGCATATGATATAGAGAGGCAAAGCAATACAAGGCACCTGTAGGAGAAACACATGCAAGCATATGACTAGCCACCCAACAGCGACACCGGGGAGAAGGAACAACCCGAGCCTTGGCTAGTTTCCTTCCTCCTCCATACAACTCCAGGAGCGACATTGTACTATCGATCATCCAACTAAACTCGGCAGGACTAGGGGTGTTATCTCTCCGGAGAACCTCGAACCTGGGTATGTCTGGCGTCCCGCGCCCGTGCATATCAACCTCGCCTCTAGAGCCCACCAGCGCCCTCGAGCCTCCTCCTCTCTTTAGCCATCCCTTGGCATCTGCCGTGCGCCCACCACGACAGTTGGCGCCCACCATGGGGCAGCTCGAGGAGCTGGCTGGGAGCATGCTTCAGACGGGGACCTTCTCCTGCTCCGACGAGTCTGTCGCTCTAGCGGACGACGTCATTGGCGCGCTCGCCGCCTCCTTCACTTTGCTGCGCATTTCTGACGCGTTCGCGGCTGACGAGTACCCCAGCGAGGTGCTCAGCTACTCCGAATCTCTGCTCTCCCTCAGCGGCGGATTCATTGCCAGGGCAATGGATGCCCATGTGGAGGTCTTCGTCACCGGCGATGGCGCCCCTTCCTTGTCGAGCAAGGCGAGGAAGGTCGCCGAAGCCGCGGCAGGCCACGGCACGGACCGAGCTGTCCGACCCGCAGCGTGCCACGATGCAGAGCCTCCGCATCCCCATCGGCACCAATGTTGACGCCACCAACGTCGCCGAAGCCCGAACCCAGCTCGAGGACAGGCGCCAGCAGATGCTGGACCTGTCCAAGGCGCTCGCCGCCACCAGGCGTCGCCTGGAGGCCGCTCAGATGGAGCACGCCGCCGCCCACGGATTCACGCCCGCCACGGTCGAGCCAAGCCGGGCCTCCGATACTCGTGGCCGGGGAGGAGCGATCTGTCGGGCCTTCGGCGCCGTCCGGACCGTCTGTGAGACCCCAATCAAGAACATGCGCGCTGCGGAGGCAGCTGCGGTCGGCCTCGACCAACTCGCGGGCGAGGAGCTCAAGGAGCGCATCGGGCGGATGCGCGAGCTCCTCCACGCCGCCAACACCCAGCAGGATCGCCTCAACCACCTCGCCAAGCCGGCGGGGTCCGGCTCCGCCCGCCTTGGTGGACCCGGCGAACTTCTGCACACGGCTTCCTCGCCGCCCGGCGAGGCACACTCCGGCCAAGCTCGGACCCGACGCAACCCGGCCGCCACCGCCGCCGATGCTTTGGGCAACGTGCCCGCCCTAGAGACCCAGCGCGGACCCGGCCACCATGGCCGGCGTCCGGCTCCAACCGACCCGGCCCCTTGGGGCCTGGCCGCCAGTCGACTCGGCGCGCGCGCCATCGACAACGCCGACGCGTGCCACCGCCTCGATCAGCTCGCTCGCTCCCTGGAGGTGGAGGAGAGCGGTGCTATCGGGCCGGCGTGCTTCGGCCCACGCATCCGGGAGGAGCCCTTCCCCAAAGGGTTCGTGCTCCCCCGCGACACCCCGAAGTACAATGGGACCGTGAAGCCAGAAGACTGGCTCACCAACTACACCACGGCCATTGGCATCACCGGTGCCAATCGTCGTCTCGCCGTGCGCTACGCACCGCTCATGCTCCAGGGGTCGGCCCGCACATGGTTGAATAGCCTGCCGATGGGCAGCATCAACGCATGGGTCGACTTCGAGGAAGACTTTGTCCACAACTTCACGACGACATACAAGCGACCCGGTCGCCCCAACCAGCTCGCCATGTGCGTGCAGAGGCCGACGGAGACCGGCCGCGAGTACCTTGCACGCTGGACCGAGCTCCAGAACGGCTGCGAGGACGTCCATGAAGTCCAGGCGATCCAATACTTCATCAGCAGGTGACGAGACGGCACCCTCCTCAAGCACAAGCTCCTACGCTCCGAGCCGACCACCATGGCCGCGCTCATGGTGATGGCGGACAAGTACGCCAACGCTGACTACGCCATAAAGATCCAGGTGGCACTGGATGAATCCGGCAAGGCAAAGCCGGTTCCTCCCCTGAAGCCGGCCGGCGAAAGGAGCCGACAGCAGCATCACCAGAACAACAAGCGCAAGGCCGACCAACCGGCGCAACGACACGACAACCGGCTCATCGCGGCTCCCAAGCCTGCGGTGGACCCGGCTGCAAAGAGCCGGCAGACCGGCAAAATGGCGTAGCAACCCACCATGAGTTTTGAAGAGATGCTCGACGCCCAGCGCAAGCACCATAGCGGCGCAAGACCCTCCACACACATGCTTCGGCAGTGCGCCATCACCAAGCGTATCATGAGGGGTGACGTTCCGCCTCCTCCAGCTCCGGCTCCGGCTCCAGGCGCGGGACAGCCGCCTCCGCCTCCACCGCCGCCTTTCGCCGGCGGTGTGATGCGGAACAATGCCTACCCGGACCAGAACGCAGCCTATGTCGTCTTCACCAGCCTCGGCGATGACAAGTGCAGCGAGCGCCTCCTTCGGCAGGAGGTGAACATCGTCGTGCCGGCCAAGACGGATTTCATCCACTCGTCGGATCGCCCGATCACCTGGACCCGGGAGGATCACCCGACAATCATGCCGAGTCCGGGTGGATACGCCCTCGTCCTCAACCCCACCATCGTCGCGCGGCATACATGTAAGTTCTCTCGAGTCCTCATCAACGGGGGCAGCAGCATCAACATCCTCTACCGTGACATGATGACCAAGCTCGGCCTCAAGGCCGAGGACCTGGAGCTAACCCGGACAGTCTTTCACGGCATCGTACCCGGCCGGGTCCGGCTCGATGTCCTGTTTGGAGATAGCAGCCACTTCCGCCGTGAACCGGTTTGGTTCAAGGTGGTGGACCTGTCCAACGCGTATCACGCATTGCTGGGCCGACCCGCGCTCGCCAAGTTCATGGCGGTTCCCCACTATGCGTACCTAAAGATGATGATGCCGGGTCCCAAGGGCCTCATTACCGTCACGGGCGACTACCGCAAGTCTCTGGAGTGTGCCCGAGATGGCGCTAAGTTGGCTGAGTCGCTGGTCATTGCTGAGGAGCGGCGCCAGCTCGATCGGATCGTCGCCCTGGCCGGTGAGGCCTCCGCTGCGTCGATTCTGACCCTGGACCTGGCCAACGAGGCTGCCTTCAAGCCCTCCAAGGAGACCAAGAAGGTGAAGCTCAATCCGGAAGACCCCAGCTGCAGCAAGTACGTTGTCGTAGGCGCCCGCTTCGACAGCAAATAGGAAGGCGAGCTCGTCGACTTCCTCCATGAGAATCGGGATATCTTCGCATGGACCCCAAAGACATGCCGGGTATCCCGAGGAAGTACGCCGAGCACAAACTCCACGTCCGCAAGGATGCCAAGCCTATCCGTCAACTCCTCCGTCGATTTTCTGAAGAGAAGAGAAGAACCATCGGTGAAGAGGTCGCCAAGCTTCTGGCGGCCGGCTTCATAATGGAAGTGTTCCACCCTGAGTGGCTAGCCAATCCAGTCCTCGTCCTAAAGAAGAACAAGAGCTGGCGCATGTGTATCGACTACACAAGCCTTAACAAGGCCTGTCCCAAGGATCTGTTTGCTCTCCCGCGGATCGGCCAAGTCACCGACTCGACCGCCGGGTGCAAGCTCCTGTCCTTCCTGGACGCTTACTCTGGCTACCACCAGATCAAGATGGACCCGGTCAATGCCTTGAAGACGTCCTTCATCACGCCATTTGGGGCATACTGCTACATCACCATGTCGTTCGGCTTGAAGAACGCCGGCGCCACATTCCAATGCTGCATGCAGAAATGCCTGCTACCGCAACTCGGCCGCAACATCCACGTGTACGTGGACGATATCGTGGTGAAGACCAAGCAGTATCTCACACTCCTCGACAATTTGAAGGAAACATTCGCCAACCTCCGTGAATACAAGGTCAAGCTCAACCCGGAAAAATGCGTCTTCGGTGTCCCGGCCGGAAAGCTGCTCGGCTTCCTCGTCTCGGAACACGGCCTTGAGGCAAACCCGGAGAAGATCAAGGCCATCGAGTGCATGTGCAAGCCAGCTCGACTACGAAATGTCCAGAGGTTCACTGGATGCCTGGCCTCAGTCAGCCGGTTTCTAAGCCGGCTAGGAGAGAAGGCGCTACCCCTGTACCAGCTGATGAAGAAGACAAGCCCGTTCAAGTGGAATGGCAAGGCAGACGAAGCTTTTCAAGACCTCAAGCGCATGCTCTCCACTGCACCAGTCCTGGCCGCACCACCCGACAAGGAGCCGCTGTTGCTCTACATAGCCGCGACCTCGCGGGTGGTCAGGATGGTGCTGGTGGTCGAGCGACCAGAGAAGGGCAAGATCCAGTCCGTCCAGCGCCCGGTCTACTACCTGAGCGAGGTGCTCTCCACCTCCAAGCAGAACTACCCACACTACCAGAAGATGTGTTACGGCGTGTACCTCACTGCCAAGAAGCTGAAGCAGTACTTTCAAGAGCACGTCGTCACCGTCGTCAGCATGACGCCTATTGGAGAAATCATCAGGTGCCGGGGACGCCTCTGGTCGGGTCGCCAAATGGGCGATCTAGCTAGCCGGCCACACCATCCTCTACGAGCCCCGCACCACGATCATGTCTCAGGCCCTGGCCAATTTCCTCGTCGACTGGACCGAGACCCAGTACTTGCCGCCGCCTCCCGACTCGACGCGTTGGCGCATGCACTTTGACGGGTCCAAGATGCGACTCGTCTTAGGGGTCGGCATCGTACTGCCATCTCCAAAGGGTGACCGACTCCGCTACGCGCTCCAGATCCACTTCGTCGCCTCCAACAACATCGCTGAATACGAAGCCCTTGTGCACGGCCTCCGGCTTGCCAAGGAACTCGGCATCCGGCGCATCATGTGCTACGGCGACTCGGACCTGGTGGTGCAGCAGTGCTCCGGCGAGTGGGATGCCCACGACTCCAACATGGCAAGCTACCGCTTCCTTGTCCAGAAGCTGTCCGGATCCTTCGATGGCTGCGAGTTCCTCCATGTCCCGCGTGCGGAGAACGAGGCAGCCGACATGCTCGCCAAGATCTCCTCGTCACATCAAGCCATCCCATCCGGCGTCTCCCTCGAGCACCTATGCAAGCCATATGTCAAGCCATCGCCGGACTCCGAGTCCATCCATGTTCCAAAAGACCCGGCCGCACCACAAGCCAGCCTGGGGGCTGCTGAACCCGGCCCGGGGGCTGCTCAGCTCAACCGGCCACCATCACCCCGAACCCGGCTGTCACCGTCCCCAACCCAGGGGTTGCTCAACCCGGCCCAGGGGCTGTCGACCCAGAACCCACCCTGGTGGCCGTCTTCACCGAGGTCGCGGCCCCATCCTGGGCCCTGCCGATATCAGAATTTCAGGAGAACGGGGTTCTTCCCATGGACGAGACCGAAGCTCGGCAAGTTCAGCGCCGGGTGTCCGCCTACAGCATCATCAACAATGAGCTCGTCAAGCGCAGCTCCACCGGCGTGTTCTAGCGCTGCATCGAGCAGGATCGCGGCATCAACATCCTCCTCGACATTCACCAGGGCGAGTGCGGGCACCATGCGGCATCGCGATCCCTGGTGGCCAAGGCGTTCCGCCATGGCTTCTACTGGCCAACGGCCCTCAAAGACACCGAGTCACTCATCCTCAAGTGCGAGGGGTGCAAACGCTTCAGCAAACGCAGCCACCAGCCGGTGTTAGCACTACGCACCATACCGATCGCCTGGCCCTTTGCGGTCTGGGGACTCGACATGGTGGGACCCTTCAAAACCGCTCGAGGCGGCATGACGCACTTTCTGGTGGCAGTGGACAAATTCACCAAATGGATCGAGGCAAGAGCAATCAAGAAACTGGATGGGCCAACAGCCGTCCGGTTCATCAAGGACATAGCGATGCGCTACGGTATGCCGAACAGCATCATCACCAACAACGGCACCAACTTCGCCAAGGGCGCGCTCGAACAATACTGTTCCGTCGCCTGCATCCGCCTCGACCTAGCCTCCGTGGCACATCCGCAGTCCAACGGGCAGGTCGAGCGGGCCAACAGACTCATCCTGTCCGGCATCAAGCCACGACTCGTTGAGCCACTCATCCATTCACCCGGCAGCTGGCTTGACGAGTTGCATGTAGTTCTCTGGAGTCTACGCACCACACCAAACCGGTCGACCAGGTTCACCCCGTTCTTCCTCGTCTATGGATCCGAAGCCGTCATCCCGACCGACGTCGAGTTTGACTCGCCGCGCGTCGCGATGTACACCAAAGCCGAAGCCAGAGAGGCGCGCGAAGACAGCATCGACCTGCTCGAAGAAGCACGCCTTCTGGCACTTAGCCATTCGGCTATCTACCAGCAAGGCCTGAGGCACTACCACAACAAGAAGATCAAGCCTCTCGCATTTCGTGAAGGCGACCTCGTCCTGTGACTCGTCTAAGAGCAGGCAGGCCAGCACAAGCTGTCCTCTCCATGGGAGGGCCCATTCATCGTGAGCAGGGCCTTGCGCGATCGCAACACCCACTACGTCATCAATGCGCGCAAGTCGAAGAAGCGCAAGAGGGACACCACCGGCGAAGAAACGACCCGGCCGTGGAACACGGAACTCCTCCGCCCGTTTTATAGTTAGCCGCACGAGTGTATGTATCGTCGCCTTTTGTAAACGTATGAAACTATGGGGTCCCCAAACGAGACTCAGGGGCTGCCTTTTGTCGACCAATTTTTTGCGTCTCTATTTTGCATCACTTTACCACTAAACCCCGCCACCGGCTCAACTCACTCAACCCGGGGGCTCGGGGGCAGGACGGCTTGGTCGCCACCCCGCCACTTTAGTTGGTGATTCCTGATAAAGTTAGGATGCAATGGTCCCCCACTTCGCCCTAAAACTGCAGATCCAGCTCTGGCTGTCGGCGGGCAAGCACAATGGGCCAAAGCTCCCCTATGATTCACACACTAAGTCAAAAGCGGCTGGGTCGATCAACCCGGCCCGTCGCTCATCAACTAAGTTAGCCGCACGACCGGCTGCTCACCAACCGGCCAAGCCGGATCGCCGCCAGCCGGCCCAGTGGGTGTTTCGCTTGCGCTCAACGCTTCTAAGGACCCAAGTCCTGCGTGCCCCTATCGGTGTCAAAACCGGCGGATCTCGGGTAGTGGGTCCCGAACTATGCGTCTAGGCGGATGGTAATAGGAGACAAGGGACACGATGTTTTTACCCAGGTTCGGGCCCTCTCGATGGAGGTAAAACCCTACTCCTGCTTGATTAATATTGATGATATGGGTAGTACAAGAGTAGATCTACCACGAGATCAAAGAGGCTAAACCCTAGAAGCTAGCCTATGGTATCATTGTTGTTCGTCCTACGGACTAAAACCCTCCGGTTCATATACACAACGGAGAGGGTTAGGGTTACACAGAGTCAGTTACAATGGTAGGAGATCTACATATCCGTATCACCAACCTTGCCTTCCACGCCAAGGAAAGTCCCATCCGAACACGGGACGAAGTCTTCAATCTTGTATCTTCACAGTCCAGGAGTCCGGCCAACGATGATAGTTCGGCTATCCGGACACCCCCTAATCCGGGACTCCCTCAGTAGCCCCCGAACCAGGCTTCAATGGCGAAGAGTCCGGCGCGTAGATTGTCTTCGGCATTGCGAGGCGGGTTCTTCTCCAAATTCCATATACTTGTCGAATAGTGTCCGGCTTCTGATAAATGTTGTGCTCCTTGGCTTCCACGCCCAATAATGGCCATCTTCCACGTGTCGAATGAATGCGAAAAGCCAGGGTATTTTTACACTTTCCCCCCTAGCTGCGCAAATGAGCCGCCTATAAAAAGAGACGAGGATCTAGATCCGAATCACATCCCCCCTCCGCTAGCTTTCATCGGAGCGCCTCTGACAAAAAATCCATTCCATCATGGACAGTTGACACGTATCCTCCTCTCGCGCTCCCAGCCCCCAGCCTGGGATTGGGAGAGATGCTCAGTCCCGCATAGCAAGCTAGTGATGCTCCAAACCAAGGGATTTCTTCCCCCAGCCTTCATGGTTCCGGTTCAAGCCAGACTCGCCACCTATAAGGGCGGAAAGCAAGCGGAGAGCGTCCCCGATCCTTCCAAAGGAGAGCGGGTATGCTTTGTCTCTTATCTGATAAGAGGACTCAGATTTCCAATACATTCGTTTCTCCGGGGGCTCCTGGAGTTCTACGGCCTCCAGCTGCACCACCTTACGCCTGCCTCCATTCTACACATCGCGGGCTTCGTGGCCCTTTGCAAACTGTTTTTGGGCATCGAGGCTCATTTTGCGCTGTGGAAGAGATTATTCTACCTCGTACCCAGTTCTCATGAGGGGTCAATATATCAAGTGGGCGGAGCCGAGCTATGGCGCATCGCCGGGACCATATATCTATCCGGAACCCCGAAGAAGGCGTCCGAAGACTGGCCTTCGGAATGGTTTTATATAGAAGACGCCCCGCTACCGGATCCCGTTCGGATCGGCCTCCCGGAGTTCAGTAATGCTCCCTTGAAGAAACGCCTAAGTAGGCATCCACGGAGCCCCCGGAGGGAAAACGACAGGGACGTCCTTTACCTGATGAGCCGAATAAGGTTGCTAGCTCATTCCGGACTAACCATGATCGGTGTCATGGCCACCTGCATTATGCCGGGGGTGCAGCCGCTCCAGTATAGGCGCCACCCCATGTGAGATTTCAATGGGGAGGACGATGCCACCCGTCACGGCCGTACGGGGCCGGGATCGGTCGCCGATCTAGTGAAGATCTTGTCCGTGCTGTACAAGGGGGAAGAGGAGGATTTTCTCTGCGTCAGTCCATTGAATGGATTTTCTATGAACAATCCTCGAAGCTAGGTAAGCGGACATTTCCTTTTTTGCACATCCGATCTGTACTCCCATGGTTAGATATCTCATTTTGTGATTTCGACGCAGGAACTGCGCTAGGCCGTAAAAGATATAAACAGCCCGCCTCCGCAACCCGAGGATCCGGAATGGTTCCTCGATCCGGCCTCCCAAGAGGATCCGGACATATTGGTGGAGCTGATTGATGGGGTATTTCACCAACTAAGCATCGATAATGCCTTGGTTGCCACTACGGCCGATTACCCCGGAATACTTCCAGCCTCACAGGTAACTGAGACCGAAGCCCCAGTACTTTGATAATGACTCATCCGTGCTTATTTTTGATCACCGTATATCAATGGTGTTACGCAGGGGGTGCCTTCGAGGCGGGAGGCCGAGCCCGCGGCGGCTAGCCAACAAGGGTAGCACGGCCACGCAGGCTAAAAAGAAGTGCGGTCCGGATTGAAAGGCCGCCGCAATGGTAAGGCGTGTCACCAGGTTCTCGGGATTGATTCCGGGAAGGTATACTAATGCTCGTGCTCCTTTTAGGAAAAAGAGTGCTCGCCGGACTGTGTCCGGAGAGATGGCCAATCGAGCCTCCGCCAGCCAGGCTCCAATGCCGGGTCCGGAAGCGAAGGTGAACACGAGGCGTGCTTCAGATGCTCCTCCGACAGAGGATGCCGACAGATTGTCCGCCACCAACTCCGAGGTGGAGGGTTCCATGAATCACAAGCGCCGCCGGACAGTTCTTCGTGACGCATGTTTCTCCCAAGAGGCATTGAACGCCTTCAATTCGGGAGACGCGCACCTCCGTGCCGCTCAAGATGGTCTAGCCAGAGCCACGGATCAGTATGTAAAGGACATACGGGTGAGGAGATTTGACAGTTATATATGCCAGTAGCCCCCTAGACTTAAAATAGTTAGGAGAACTGATTTAAGGATCATTTGTTATGGAGGATCTTACGGAAAAGAATACCCGACTGTCTCAGGAGCTTGAAAAGTGCAAGGCCCAGCTTGAGGTCGCACTAGCCGCCATAGGGGGAGCCACAGAGACCCCCTCCGGTAATATATACTTCGAAAGATAAGTAGTTTGTGAAGTGCGGCGTGTGTATAAGTCTGACAATAATATTGCAGATGTCGCCAGACTAGATCCGGACAAGCAACAACTCCTGCGCCGGTAAAATGCCGGCAAGAATGTGCTTACAAGGGTGAGGCAAGAGAAAAATATTCTCCAAGATGCCAACACCCAGCTGGGTGAGGAACTAAAGGATGTTCGGGCCCAGCTGTCTGGCTCCGTTAAGGAGATTCAGCGGCTTCGTCGCGGCATTTATAGTAAGTGCTTGAGCAAACTTTTGACAAGAAGAGTTCGGCAAGGAAGTCGACTAACATAAATATGTCTGTAGGTATGCTCACAGGTCGTCCTGCAGAGGAAATGCCCGGTTCAACGGGTGACCTACTTCCCGAGCTTCTGCAACTGCATGAACGAGTACGGCAGGTGATGAGAGGCATTGCCCAGGCCTTGTAGCCATCCATCTCCCTACCCAAAGGCCTTGGAGAGCTTGCAGAGAGGCTTCAGGGAGCACGGCGGTGCTTCCGGCTATGGAAGATATCGGCCTGCCGTCAAGGCGCCAGGGAGGCCTGGGCCATGGTGAAGACGCAGTACACGAAGGTTGACCCAAACCACATGACCGAGGTCAGACCTGTGGGGCCCGATGGGAAGGAGATCCCTGTGAGCTTAATGTACGGCCAAGTAGAGTTGGCCGCAAAGTATTCCCAGCGGGACGTTAAACTAGACAGCTTATTAGATGGTATTGAAGAGGAATACAATCAGTCAATTTGACTATGTAATTTAAAATGACATGTAAAATGCCTTCTAGCCGGATTGTAGATCGTTTGTCGTAGCGGACCTTTTCGCTTCAACCTCGGGACCCGACAGTCCGGAGTGTGTCCGAATACCCTCGCGGTTATGTAATAACCGGGGCATGCGTGGAGACCAGGCGTAGGGGTCATGAGTGCTTTATCAGACAAGTGCCCAACTAGTTATGTTATATTACATGGTTAGTAAGAAACATCTTCCAGGGAGAATAATTCCGCTAGGGGTTCCTTTCTCTGGGAGGCATGCCCTAAAGTGCATGTCCGGACTGCGAAAAAAGTAGAAAAACATTTGGGGGCAGATAAATGAATAAGTAAGAAATCGTCTTTTAGTTCACCGACCCAATATTCCCTTAGGAATGCTAGCTTTCGGCTTCACCCAGTCTGAGGTACACGCCCGGCTGACCCAGCGGTAACAATCGCAGAGGTGCTCCCTTTACCACCTAGCCGAACAATCGGGAAAGTAGGGGTAAGCACAGGAGCCAGGCAACCCAGCTTGGCCAAAACTTAAGTCATATCGATGCATATAATGGTGAATAAAAGGTACATGCGGAAGTGTGACACATGTGTTGGGCATAAAGCCCGTATAAATAAGCTTCTGTTAAAGAAGCCCCCAGGTATATTGAGCGCGGATAACGCGTCAAGTGTGTGCGAACAGTGCACAAACGAGCCTCCGACGGCTTCAGAAAAAAGGAGGGAGAAGGAGTAAAATAAAAGATAGTTAAAGTACAAAATATAGACGGAGGAAGGAGACGAACCCAGAGTCCGGCGCTAGGTGTAGAATCTTCGGAGACGGGCTGCGTTCCATGGGTTTGGCTCACGTCGGTTATCCGATGCGTTCCGCAGACGGTACGCTTCACCAGTCAGGACTTGGTCGATGATGAAGGGACCCTCCCATTTGGGCTTGAGTTTGTCCTTTTTCTTGTCCGGCATGCGTAGAACTAATTCGCCAACATTGTAAGCTTTGGCCCGTACTTCTCTGCTTTGGTATCTTCGTGCCTGCTGTTGATAGAATGCGGAACGGGCTTTTGCCACGTCGCGCTCCTCCTCTAAGGTGTCCAAACTGTCCTGCCGATCGAGCTCGGCTTCTCTTTCTTCATACATGCGCACGCGAGGTGAGTCATGGATTATGTCGCAGGGAAAAACTGCCTCTGCGCTGTACACCATAAAAAATGGTGTGAATCCGGTAGTGCAATTCGGCGTGGTCCGCAGCCCCCAGAGTACGGAGTCGAGCTCCTCTACCCAGTGCGTATTAGATTCCTTGAGGGACCGCACTAGTCTGGGTTTAATGCTGCTCATGATTAGACCATTTGCTCGCTCGACTTGACCGTTAGTTTGAGGGTGATAGACTGAAGCGTAGTTGAGCTTGATGCCCATGTTTTTGCACCAGAGTTTGACCTCGTCGGCCGTGAAGTTCGTGCCATTATCAGTGATGATGCTATGGGGGACGCCGTAACGGTGTACTACCCCTGATATGAAGTCTATCACCGGTCCGGATTCGACCGTCTTAAGAGGCTTTGCCTCTATCCATTTGGTGAATTTATCCACCATGACCAATAGGTATTTTTGCTTGTGGGTTCCTCCTTTAAGGGGTCCAACCATATCAAGCCCCCAGACCGTGGATGTCCAGGTGATGGGTATAGTTTTGAGGGCGGTAGGTGGCATGTGGCTTTGATTAGCAAAGAGCTGGCATCCGACGCATTGTTGGACCAAGTCCTGAGCATCTGCCCGGGCCGTCGGCCAATAAAATCATGTACGGAAGGCCTTGCCTACAAGGGCCCGGGCTGCGGCGTGGTGCCCGCCGAGTCCGACATGAATTTCAGCCAGAAGATTCCGCCCTTCCTCTTCGGAGATACACCTTTGAAGGACTCCGGTTGTGCTTTTCTTATAAAGCTCTCCCTCATGGACCTTATAGGCTTTAGATCGCCGAACTATGCAGCGGGCCTCGTTTTGGTCCTCGGGAAGTTCCTGCCTATTTGGGTAGGCTAGGAATGGTTCTGTCCACGGGGCAATGACTGCCATTATTGTGTGGGCTGACGGTGTTATTTCGTTGGCAGAACCACCAACTATGTCAGAATGTTCGGTGTGGGGTAGTGTGGTTGCGTCCGGGATGTTATTTTCGGACTCTCCCTCCCATAATACGGATGGATTGAAAAGCCTCTCTAGGAAGATGTTGGGAGGGACGGCATCGCGCTTTGCGCCAATGCGTGCCAACACGTCTGCTGCCTAGTTGTTCTCCCGGGCTATATGGTGAAATTCGAGCCCCTCAAACCAAGCTGACATTTTTAGGACGGCGTTGCGATAAGCTGCCATTTTCGGATCCTTGGCATCAAAGTCTCCATTTATTTGGGATTCGCAAGGTTTGAATCCCTGCGGACCTCTAGGCGCTGAATGCCCATGGAGACTGCCATCCGGAGACCATGTAGAAGGGCCTCGTATTCAGCTGCGTTGTTGGAGTCCATGTACATTATCTGAAGTACGTATTGGACTGTATCTCCAGTTGGGGACGTCAGAACGACGCCAGCCCCCATGCCAGCCAACATTTTGGAGCTGTCAAAGTGCATGATCCAGTTGGAATATGCGTCGTACTCTTTAGGGAGTTCGGCTTCAGTCCATTCGGCGACGAAGTCGGCCAAAACTTGCGACTTAATAGCTTGCCGTGGCTTGTAGGTTATGTCGAACGGGAGGAGCTCGATGGCCCATTTGGCAATCCGGCCCGTTGCGTCGTGGTCGTTTATAATGTCATTAAGAGGTACTTCGGAGGCTACTGTTATCGAACACTCTTGGAAGTAGTGTCACAGCTTCCGGGATGCCATGAACACCGCGTATGCTATCTTTTGATAATGCGGGTACCGTGACTTGCATGGAGTTAGGAGAGTGGACATGTAGTAAACTGGTTTTTGGAGAGGGAACTTGTGTCTGTCCGTTTCTCATTCGACAACGAGCACCGCGCTTACAACTTATGGGTTACCACGATGTATAATAGCATTGGTTCGCCCATGCCAATATGGCTTTGATTTCTTCGAGTCCGACCGTGGTAGCATCCGTCCACTCGAAGTGTTCGGTGCGCCGCAGGAGGCGCTAAAGGGGTAATGCCTTTTCTCCTAAGCGGGAGATAAAGCGTCTTAGAGCCGCCAGGCATCCAGTCAATTTTTGTATTTGTTTGAGGTCTTTTGGGATATCCAATTGTGACAGAGCTCGGATCTTGGCTGGGTTTGCTTCAATTCCTCTACCGGATACAATGAAGCCCAAGAGCTTTTTGGCTGGTACGCCGAAAATGCATTTTTCCGGGTTGAGCTTAATGTCATATGCTCGGAGATTGTCGAATGTCAGCCTCAAGTCGTCTACTAGAGTTTCGACATGCTTGGATTTGATGACCACATCATCTATGTATGCCTCCACTGTTTTGCCGATCTGGTTTGCCAGACATGTCTGAATCATGCGCTGATATGTTGCACCGGCGTTTTTGAGCCCGAAGGACATTGTGTTGAAGTAGAATGGGCCGTATGGAGTGATGAATGCCGTTGCGGCTTGGTCTGGCTCTGCCATCTCAAGTTGGTGGTAGCCGGAGTATGCGTCAAGGAAGCACAATGAATCGTGTCCTATGGTAGCATCGATAATTTGATCGATGCAGGCAAGGGGGAAGGGATCCTTTGGGCAAGCCTTGTTAAGGTCCTTGAAATCGAGACACAAGCGCCAGGATTTGTCCATCTTTGGTACCATTACCAGGTTTGCTAGCCATTCTGAATGTTTTATATCTCTAATGAATCTGGCCTCCAATAGTTTGGCTAGCTCCTCTCCCATGGCCTGTCTCTTAGGTTCGGAGAAACGCCGAAGAGCTTGTTTGACTGGCTTGAATCCTTTTAGGATATTTAGGCTGTGCTCGGCCAGCCGGCGTGGGATTCCTGGCATGTCTGAAGGGTGCCAGGCAAAGATGTCCCAATTTTCGTGTAGGAATTCTCGTAGTGCGGCGTCTACATCAGGGTTTAATTGTGCCCCGATGGAGGCCATTTTTGTAGGGTCCATTGGATGGACTTGGAATCTGACTATTTCGTCCGCCAGTTTAAAAGAGGTGGACTTGGATCTCTTATCGATTATCACATCGTCCCTGTTCACCGTGGAGCGCAGCGCAGTGAGTTCCTCGGCCGCTAGGGCTTCGGATAGTGCCTCAAGGGCAAGTGCGGCTATTTTATTTTCGGCGCAGATTGCTATGTCCGGGTCACTAGCAAGAGTGATGATTCTGTTGGGTCCGGGCATTTTGAGCTTCATGTACCTGTAATGGGGTATAGCTTGAAAAATTGTGAATGCCTCTCGCCCTAATAGAGCGTGGTATCCGCTGCTGAACAGGGCCACTTGGAATGTGACCTCCTCGGACCTGTAATTATCCGGCATGCCGAACACCACATCTAGTGTGATTTTTCCTGTACAGCGTGCTTCCCGACTGGGGATTATTCCTCTAAAGGTTATGCTGCTTCGCTCAATGCGGCTCCAGTCTATTTCCATTTTTCGAAGGGTTTCCTCGTAAATGAGGTTGGTAAGGCGAAAGTCGTCCACTATTGGACTGAGGACCAATGCGGCTGGTGCTCGGGCTGTTCGGAATTTAGGTTTGTCACTGGCGTTAAAGGTAATAGCCGTGTCACTCCGTGGATTTATTGTTGCTACCTGGTGGACTTCAGCAAGGCTGTGGAGTGTTTGTTTCCGCATATTATTTGATGCGAAAGTTTCGAACACTGTTAATACCGTACTGGTATTGCTGGGCTGGTGCTCTGGAGCTAGAAGCTCTTCGCCACTTTTGGCCACCTGCCGTAGTATCCAACATGCTCTAAGGCTATGAGTTGGAGTGGCGCCCTCTTTACTATGAATTTTGCAGGGTCCATTGAGCCATCCTTCCAGTACAGTTCCATGCCCTTTAGAGGGTTTTTGCTTTTTGGTATTTAACCCAGGTGCCTGGTAATGATGCACCCTTTTACTTTGGACTAGGGTTGTGTTCAAGGCAGGATTATCCCAAAATTTGATTTCGGTTTTCCAGGCGCTCTCGATCGCACAGTACTTTCGTACTATGGACGCCAGGTCAGCAAAGCGTGTAATTTCGCGACGACTTACGTCATTTAGGATTCCTTCGTCCATGCAATTAATGCAGAAGAATGAAATTGCGTCCTCTTCACGGTAGTCCTTTATCCTGTTCATGACCAGGAGGAATCTGGCCTAGTAATGATGTACTGTTTCAGCGGGCTCTTGCCGGATTTGGGATAGATCGCTTATGTTTGGGTGGGCGGGTGGAGTTAAATTCCAAACTCCGTCCGATCTAAGACTCAGTGGCCAAGAAGTTTCCGAACTTGGAACCTTGGGTTCTTGGACGTTGTCCGATGAATCTAGCCCGCTGCCTAACTTTAAGTTCAGGGCTTGAGTGGTGTTCTCCCCTCCGCGGGAATCCGGCATGGAGGGGTCAGGAATCCGGACATAGCTAGTCCTTAGGATAGAAGAAGGGTTGCCATATTGTTCCTCTACCACAGCAACGTGGTGGGTAGCCTGGGAGAGTTAATCTCTCTCAGATCGGTTTTAGGCCCAATCTGGTCATAGTATGTAGCGACTCCCAGGGCGGCGATGCGATCCAAGAGCTCATTTAATGAAGAGAGCTCCATCGGATCTAACTGCTAGGTGAGTTCCGAGTTGACGTGAAGATTGCTTTTGATGACCCGAGAAGTCATCATCGGCGCGGCGGCCGAACAGACGGTCATAAGAAAACCGCCTCGCCGGAGATGGCCAAAGCTCCTTTAGCAACTGTGCCGTATTTAAAGACGGGACGAGGCATCCTTCCTAATGGCGTCGGCACGGAGGAACTCTCAATGAAAGCACCAATGTCGGTGTCAAAACCGGCGGATCTCGGGTAGGGGGTCCCGAACTGTGCGTCTAGGCGGATGGTAACAGGAGACAAGGGACACGATGTTTTTACCCAGGTTCGGGCCCTCTCGATGGAGGTAAAACCCTAGTCCTGCTTGATTAATATTGATGATATGGGTAGTACAAGAGTAGATCTACCACGAGATCAAAGAGGCTAAACCCTAGAAGCTAGCCTATGGTATCGTTTTTGTTCGTCCTATGGACTAAAACCCTCCGGTTTATATAGACACCGGAGAGGGTTAGGGTTACACAGAGTCGGTTACAATGGTAGGAGATCTACATATCCGTATCGCCAACCTTGCCTTACACGCCAAGGAAAGTCCCATCCGGACACGGGACGAAGTCTTCAATCTTGTATCTTCACAGTCCAGGAGTCCGGCCAACGATGATAGTTCGGCTATCTAGACACCCCCTAATACGGGACTTCCTCAGCCCCTCTCGAAGAA
>NC_041385.1:678987239-679009260 GCF_002162155.2 Triticum dicoccoides | reverse complement strand
TCAGAGAGGAGAAGCGCATGAAATCGGTTCGAAAAAGAGGAAGGCAAAGAGCAAACAAACACTCATAACATTTACACACAAATGTTTAAAGCAAAGGCCCACGGCCCGAGTTCATTACACCCAAAAAACCCCCAATGGGTGGGTGGACCTGCTACTTCACAAGTTTTCTACACAAAGTTTCTCAGGCATCCCCAGCGCCGCGTCGCGACATCGACGGCTCTCCCCTGCCGACCTCCGGGTCCAGCGAGGCACCAGTGTCCTCTTCGCCCTCCGTGTCGCCGTAGACACTCGTCTCCTCCGAGCTCCCCTCCGGGTCGCGAAGAAGCAAGCCGTAGTCGTCGCCATCCCCGACCCCGTCGTCTTCCGTCCGCTCCGGATGGAACTCGTCGTGGAAGGCGAAATCGGCAATGTAGCTGGCCCAGGAGGCGATCCGACCGGCTTGCTCCTGCAGCAACTGCTCCGAACCAGCACGCTGGCCCATCAGCGCGTCCATTTGAGGTCCGGATGCCAAGACAGCGCGATCCGGAGCGTCATCTCAGCACCGACCCGCACGGCAAAAACGCGCCAGTCGCCAAGGCGGTCCGGGCCCATCTCCAACCAGCACACCAGGAGCGAGAAGCTGCGCGGATGGACGGAGTCCGGCCACAGGGCCATCGTCAACGCGGTGCCGACCCGGGACAGCCACTCCATCTGCGTCCCCAAGACCCGCAGGCGGGCCTCAGCAGCGGCGATGATCTCCGGGAAGGTCCAGGCCGTCAGCGGATCCGTCCCAGACCCAGGGACACCGGTCGGGTCGCGCTGATAGCGGACGGCTTCCTCCGCCAGCCGCTGTGTCTCCGAGAAGGCCTCTGTCGCAAAAGAAGAAGCAAGTTAGAAGGACAACAAGGAAGAAAGGGCCGGGTCCCGACCCGGCAAACTACAAGAAGCAGCCCCTACTGGAGAAGGATTCTTCCAGCTCCTGTGCCTCGAGCAACGTACCACGCCGCTCCCGCTCCAAGACGCGGTCACGCTCCTCGAGTGCCTTCTCCAGGTCGGCCACCATAGCAAGGGTCGCCTTCAGCTCGGCGTCCTTGTCTTCGGCCGCCTTCTTGGCCGCTTCATGGTGGTGAGTCTCGTCCTGACGGGCTCCTCAGCCGCGGTGGCCTGCTCCCGCAGACGATCCACCTCGGCCTGGAGCCGGCCCTTGTCATCAGCCAGCTGGCCGTGCTACTGGTCCGCCTCGACCAGGGCCTGCTGTGTCTCCACCACCTTGGCGGCCTCCGCCTTAAGGAGCTCCACCTTGGCCTCGAGGCGGCTCTTGTGACCCGCCAGCTGCTCATGCAGGCGGTTGGCCTCGTCAAGAGACCGCCGGACCGTGGCCACCTCCGGCATCGCCTGCGCCGCATCGTCGACAAGACGGACGGTGTCGGCAACAAGCCAGTCATAATGATGACTAGCCCGGAGCAGCCGGGTCTGCCAAGACTGCACCTTGGCTGCAAAGAAGAAGAATTTAGCAGAAGGAGAAAAAAAGATAAGACTTAAGATTTGGCCCAACTATTGCACAGTTGGCCCGAATCTCTGGGGCTACACCTAGTGGGTGCGCTAGCGCGCCCCCACTAGAAAAGAGCACAAGAGTACCTGCGGCAACGAGAAGCTCCTCCTCCTTGGCAGCAAGTTGCTCCTTGAGCTCCCGATGCTTGCCCAGGAGCCAGTTGAAGGCGGCAACCCGGAAGGTGTCAAGATGCTAAAGAAAGACAGAAGTCAGAACAAGGCCAACGCTCTTAAGATTCGACCCAACTATACATAGTTGGCCCGAACCTCGGGGGCTACACCCAGTGGGTGCGCTGGCGCGCCCCCACAAAGAAGAAATTGCAAGGAAACAAAAAAGGGGGAAGGCTTACCAAGACGGCGCGCTCCAGATCGCGCGTTCGCTCCACCTCTGCCTGGGCAAAGGCCTCAAGCTGCTCCGTCCGGCCTTGCAGCCGGCGGTTGACGGCGTCCAGCGCTGCCTCCTCCTGGGTCTGAGGCCCGAAGACGGCCGCGCCCCCGCTCCACGCGGGCTGCAGCACGGCAGCTCGGCGCCCTCCCTGTCGGGGCACCAAGGCGTGCCCCTCACTGGCCGCTCGCGACACGGCCAACACCTCCCCCGACACTCCTCCTGGCGTCGTCAGCAACCCGGACGCCGGGACGCCCTGCGTCGCCACCTCAGGCACCGCCGCCCGCGGTGCCTCCTCCATAGCCAGCGGCGCCTCCTCCAAAATGATGCAGCCTCCGCGACCATCGGCCCCCGCGCGCTCGACCACGTCGGCTCGCGGTGGGGTATCGCCCCCACCTCCATGACCTCCCGGTCGGGGACCACCACCTTAGCCCGGCCTCCACGGCCGCGCTCCCTCACCGACGAAGGCTCAAACGCTGTCGCCGCCACCACCGTGCCCTCCGGCATCTCGCGCCAGGCCGGCTCCGCGCCGGCTCGCGCCCATGCCGCAACCGCGTCGGTCCAAGCTTCGACCGACGCCGCCTCCAGCTCTGCCTCGGCCCGGTTCCTGTCCTGCCAGCCAAGGCCTCGGCGTCGTCCGGGTCCAGGCCGAGGTCCGAGTCGCCCCGTCCCTCCTCCGCGGCCAGGCCGGTGAGGTCGGACCGGCTCCTGCGGAACGCGGCCCCCTCGGCGCCTGCGACCTCCGCCGCCGCCCTCGCCAGCGCGATTGGCGACCTGAAGAAGAAGGCAGAATAAGCAAATAAAAGGCAAGATTGGCGCAAGAAATCCAGGCGCAAATAGGAAATAAGGCTTACACCGTCAAGACCGGGACTGGGGTCGGCTTCCCATGCTTCTTCTTGGCCAGCCTCCCAGGCTCGGCCGGGTTCGCCGTGCGCATCGGGGCCCGGGGTAGCGGCACGACGCTGTCCTTCCCATGCGGGCGGCTCAGCGCCGTCCCATGCGAGGACCCGGCTCCGCCCGCCTCACCGCCTCCCCCACCCAACGCTGCTACACCAACAACCGGCGTCAGCATCGCCCACACTGCGACATGATCAAACAATTCAGGACAAATGAAGAAGGAAAGATTCAAAACTTACCCGCGCGACGCCCAGCGCCGGCGTCGGACTCGGCCACCTCCTCGCTGCCATGAGCCGTGGGCTCCTCTGGTGCCACCGGCGCCACCTGCGGCGGAGCCCGGGCGTAAGGATGCCGGCTCGCATTCAGAAGTATCTCCCGCGACTCGTCGGGAGGAATAAGAAGATGCGCGGCAGCGAAATAACAAGACCAGACGCTCACCATCGACGCCGGGTTCGCCTGGCTGTACGGCGCCTTGCCGAATCGCCAGTCCTCCCCAAGGTTGGCCTTGGAGATATCATTCACGCCGCGTGTGACCTGCTCCGTAGACAGCCGCGTCGACCCCATCCAGTTGGGGTCCTGGAGCCCGGTCATCTCGCCGATAAGGCAAGAGCGCCTCTGAAGTGGAAGAACCCGACGGGTGATGAACGCGGCAAGGAGGTCGGTGTCGGTGAGCCCCTCCTGCGTCCTCATCACCGTAACCTGCTCGTAGAGATTGACGATTTCCTGTGACGGGCGCCGGAGTGAGTAGCCCCGGTTTGTTTTCGCCCGCGGCGGCACGACGGTGAAGGAGGGAAGATCACCTTGGTTGCGAACGTAGAAGAAGGAGTTCTGCCACTTCTTGGCAGAATCCTCAAGCGAGATCTTGGGGAAGTCCGCCCCCGACCGCTTCGAGATGACGGCGGCGCCGCAGTCAGTGAACTCCCCGGCCGACGGGCCCTGCTGCTTGAAGGAGAAGAAGCGCGCCCAGAGGTTGATCGTCGGCTCGACCCCAGGTACCCCTCGCACAGTGTCACGAAGCCAGAGAGCTGGACGATGGCGCCGGTGCCAAGATGGTGCGGTTGGAGCCCGAAGAACTCCAAGAACGCGCGAAAGAAGGTGCTCGCCGGCAGCCCGAAGCCACGCTCGAAATGTGTAAGGACGATGACACGCTCCTGCCCCTTGGGCCGGGGCCTCTTCTCGCCGCGCGGCAGGAGGACACCAACGGCCGTCTCCCGCGGCAGGCGCCACGAAGACCGAAGATAGGTGATATCGTCGGTGGTGACGGTCGAGCCCATCCAGGAGCCCGACGGCAGCGACATCGCCGGAAGAGAAAGAGAGAAGATGGACAATGGAGAGATCTCTGCTCAGGGCCGCGGGCGCAGCTGTGCGTCAACGGCAGGGAGCAGAGCAGGTGAAGGGGGACAGGAGGGCGCCAGCGAGGATAATGTCCGCCGCCCCACTTGCCCCCTCAATTTATAAACCCCGGTTCAAACGTGGGGGAGTGGGATCGTCTGCACACGCCCGTTCCACTACCCCGCATTAAGTCGCATGTACACGCGCACAAACTGCTCGGGGAAGTGCAACCGACCCCAAGAGCCGCAATAAATCCGTGTGCGTGGGCCAAGGGCACGTGGAGGCGGGCCCCGGCCCGTCGCCCAATCCCGTCACGCGCGTGGGCTGTCAGACCCCTCCGACTTTCGGGCACCACGTGGCGCCTGCGTGAAGCCCGAGGGATCGCCTCAAGATTCGATGAGCTCCTCGGTTCCCGCCACGGCCGGGATGCCGCGATCTGGTTTCCAAGAAAACCGGCACACAGTGGGTGTTGCCGGACCCGACGTTCGCAGATTCCACCTTGCTGAAGGGGGAAACTGCGAAGGCCCACTCATCCAAAGACGGCGGACCTTCACAGCTTCGGGGACTACTGTCGGGGGGATGAACCCCGGGCTGGAAATGGAACCTGGATCCTCTTCGAAAACAGTGGGGCCCGCACCGCCCCGCAAACCGGCACGCACCTGGCTGGGTCGCCCGACCCGACAAGGCCCGCAACTCGGCCAAACCCCTCGACTCGGCAAGGTACGTCGACCCGGCCACAACAGCTGGCACAAGACAACTCAATCCGGCCAAGCCCCTCGACTCGGCAAGGTACATCGACCCGGCGTCGCCATGGCTTCCCCAGCAAGCCAACCCACCCGTGGCGTCCACGGCAACCCAGCCACGGGTCAGCTCCCGTCCCATCCAGGCCGTATGATGGGATGAGACCTCAACCACCGATGACCAAGACAACAGTGTTCCCGTCCATGCCTATGGTCAGCCGGAGCATGGCAACAATGCCCCTTACCTACCCGCTGACCAAGGCTGGCGTGGCAACAGTGCTCCCGCCCTCGCCGCCGACGACAGCAAGCGGCAGCCTGACGGAGAGCACTATACACGACTCGACTCGGCCACACCCTGACGATCGACAAGACGGCACACAGTCCCCCCTAGGTACGTGGGGCCCGCACCTAGGGGAACCTGGCGAACCACAAGCCCACAAGCGAGACCCAGCCCGGTACCCCGGACACCAACAATACGGACACATCGACTCGGCATATTACCATTGTAACCCTGGGTGGGTTGATCTATAAAACCCCCCAGGAGCCCACGCCTACAGGGGCATATGATATATAGAGGCAAAGCAATACAAGGCACCTGTAGGAGAGACACAGGCAAGCATAGGACTAGCCACCCAACAGCGACACTAGGGAGAAGGAACAGCCCGAGCCTTGGCCAGTTTCCTTCCTCCTCCAAACAGCTCCAGGAGCGACATTGTAGTATCGATCATCCAACTAAACTCGGCAGGACTAGGGGTGTTATCTCTCCAGAGAGCCCCGAACCTGGGTATGTCTGGCGTCCCACGCCCGCGCATATCAACCTTGCCTCTGGAGCCCACCAGCGCCCTCGAGCCTCCTCCTCTCTTTAGCCATCCCTTGGCATCGGCCGTGCGCCCACCATGACAAGCGTCCAAGAAACTGACATGCACCGGATGTGGACTTATGATCCACTTTGTCTCTAGCCCAATCCACATCCGTGTACCCAATGAGATCAAACTTAGCATCCTTGGGGTACCATAGACCCAACTTTGGGGTGTGAACAAGGTATCTAAGAATATGCTTAACCGCCTTATGATGACTTTCCCTAGGGGAAGCTTGAAATCTAGCACACATGCATACACTGAACATGATGTCTGGTCTAGATGCACAAAGATAAAGCAATGAACCAATCATAGAGCGGTAAATAGATGGGTCGAAAGGAGTACCATTTGTCTCTTCAGTGAGAGCAATTTTGGTTGGCATGGGTGTCTTGCATGGACTAGCATGAGACATGCCAGACTTCTCTAGGATATCCTTGAGGTACTTTGCTTGAGATATGAAAATTCCTTCTTGAAATTGTTGAATTTGAAATCCAAGAAAGACCTTCAAATCCGCATTGAGTGACATTTCAAAATTCTTGGTCATTGAAGCCGCAAACTTCTTGCACAAATGAATGTTAGGAGAACCAAAAATGATATCATCTACATAGATTTGGCAGAGGATCAAATCACCCTTGTCCCTCTTAGTAAAAAGAGTGGGATTGATCAGCCCTCTCACAAAACCATCATCGAGTAAAAACTTCTTCAAATGATCATACCAAGCACGAGGTGCTTGTTTGAGGCCATACAAGGCCTTATGAAGTTTATACACATAGTCTTTGTGAAGTTTTGGAGGACCGTTAAGGAAAGCACTCTTCACATCCATTTGATGTAATGTAAAACCATTGAAAGCGGCATAAGAAAGTAAGATGCAAATGGATTCAAGATGGGCAACGGGGGCAAAGGTCTCACCAAAGTCCAAACCTTCAACTTGTGAGTACCCTTGTGCCACTAACCTTGCCTTGTTACGGATGATTACACCATTTTCATCTTGCTTGTCCTTGAAAATCCATTTTGTTCCAATGATGTTGTGCTCGGTAGGTGGCCTCTTGACTAATGACCAAACTTGGTTGCGTTCAACTGTTCAACTCTTCTTGCATAGCAACGAGCCAATCGTTGTCCATCAATGCATCTTGTACCTTGAGGGGCTCAACACTAGACACAAAAGAGAAGTGACCACAAAAGTTTGTCAAATGTTTACGAGTGACTCTACCTTCCGATATGCCGGTGAGAATTTTGTCAACATCAACACGACCGTCCACACGAGTCATGATGGAGGTAAGGGTTTCACGAGGTTCAACTTCATGTCCATCATCCACATCCTCAACATATGGATCATTAATGTGTGGTGGAAGATCTTCTTCTTCATATTGCATTTGTTGAGGTTCGTCATCAATGATTGGACTTTCTTGTTCTTGCCCTTGATGATGATCTTGTTCTTGAGGACTATCATGAAGAGGAACTTGATCATCTTCTTGTACTTGAGCTAAGGGCATCTGTTGAACAATAGGAGTTTGTGGTGGTATGGGTGTCGGAGTAGTTTGATGATGTGTGAAATTTCCATCTTATTCTTCATCATCATGAGGTTCTTATTCCATTGGAAGAAGAGCACCAACTCCCATAGTCAAAATATCTTGAGAGGAATCTTCTTCACCTACATCACTTAGATCAACTTGCTCCCCATGGGAGCCATTAAATTCATCAAACACCACGTCACAAGTTTCTACAACACATCCATTGGATTTGTTGTAGACTATATAGGCGTGAGAATTTGATCCATAGCCAACAAACATGCCCTCAATTGTTTTGGATTGAAATTTTCGTAACCGTTCTCTTTTGTTGAGGATGAAACATTTACACCCAAATACACGAAAGTACTTGACATTTGGCTTGTTCCTAGTTAGGAGCTCATATGGAGTCTTTTCCAATATATTGCGGAGGAAGAGCCGGTTTGATGCATCGCATGCAGTGTTGACAGCTTCGGCCCAAAAACTATGTGGTGACATGTATTCATCCAACATGGACTTTGCCATCTCTACAAGTGTACGGTTCTTCGTTTCGGATACACCATTTTGCTAAGGAGTGTATGGAGCTGAATATTGATGTTCAATCCCTTCATCACTAAGGAATTCTTCCAAGGTATAGTTCTTGAACTCAGAGCCATTGTCACTTCTTATTGCCAAGATTTCTTTGTCAAACTTGTGTTGTGCTTGCTTGGCAAAATCAATGAAGGTGATCTTCGTCTTGTCCTTGGACTTAAGGAAGAACACCCATGTATATCTTGAATAATCATCAACAATGACAAGTCCATAATTTTTCCCACCAAGACTATCCCATGAAGGAGGTCCAAAAAGATCCACATGAAGGAGCTCCAGGGGCCTTGAAGTAGATACTATGTTCTTGGGTGGGTGATTTGATTGATGTTGCTTCCCGGCTATGCATGCACTACACACACGATCTTTCTCAAAAGAGACATTGGTTAGTCCAAGGATGTGATTCCCCTTTAAGAGATCTTGAAGATTTCTCATGCCGACATGGGCTAGCCGGCGATGCCATAGCCACCCCTTGTCGGCCTTGGCCATTAGACAAGTTTCATGGAATGTGCTCTCTTTAGAGAAATCAACCGTGTAAAGATTGCCATCCAACTCTCCAACAATGGCCACTTCAAGAGTATCTCTCTTAAAGACTTTCACATCCGTTAGTCCAAACAGTGTATCATAACCAACAGAAGCCAATTGGCGAATAGAAAGCAAATGGTATTTAAGGGATTGGACAAGCATGACATTTGCAAGAGACATGTCATTTGTGATAGCCACCTTTCCCAACCCAAGTACCTGTCCTTTTGAACCTCCACCAAACATAATGCTCATGAATGGTTGAATAGCTTCTATGAAATCGTAGAGCAATTTGCTATCTCCGGTCATATGATTGGTACAACCACTATCAATCACCCATTTTATTCCACCGGAGAAGGCAACCTACACACAATTATGACTTGGTTAGAGGCACCCATTTTTCAATGGGACCTCTCAAGTTAGTCATAAGGGTCTTAGGAACCCAAATAGCATAGAACCGGAATGCATTTCGAGGACCAACAAATTTTGCATAAACTTCTCCATCCTTAGTCTTACGAAGTACATAGGATGGAGGCATGAACTCTCTTGGTTTGTTGGGAGTGGGCATGCCCCTTGTGGCCTTCCCACTAACAACCTTACCTTTCTCCTTGTGCCCTTCTCGCACAAATGTTTCCTTTAGAGGAGTTGTGCACTTTTGAGAGGACGTCTTCTTCTTGCTTGTTCTTGGGTCAAACCCAAGTCCCTCTTTGGCAAACACCTCATTGTGTTGGCTCAATATCCCATTAAGGTTCTTTTGTCCTTGAGCACATGTCATGAGACCTTTCTCGATTTGAGCCTTGAGAAAGCGATTTTCCTCAAGAATAGATGCTAGATCACCACTAGAGTTAGTAGTAAAAGCATAAACATTGATAATAGGAGAAGAGTAAGCCTTGGCTAGAGTTTGAAGATAAGTAAGTTTGAGCGTCTCAAAACTCTTTGTAAGAAGGGTGAGATCTTCTTCCTTAGTCTTGAGAGACACAGATAGAAGCTCACAATCCTTAGAGAGAGAAGCATGAGACTTCACAAGCTTACTTTTATCATTCATCAAAAGAGTTAATAGCCTTTTTCAAGGAGGCAAGATCATTAGTATGAACATCAATATTTGCACCAATTTTTAAGCATACTTCATCATTTCGTGCTTCCGCATATTGGACTTTCCGCTCAAGGATTTCACATTTTTCCTTTTCCTCGGTGACGAGGGTTTCGAGTTCCTTAATGGTGATGGTGTGCTTACTCACCATCTCGATAAGCATGAGAAACATAGTGAGCTTCTTTCCTTTGAGGGAGCACATGAACTTGTTAAGTTTAGCAAGCATAGGATCATCTAGATCCTCATCCTCATAATTATCCTCCGCATCAAGATACTCATCACTAGGAGTAGAAGGAGTGAAAAAGGGTGGATTTGATCGTGGAGTTACCTTGACCTTGTCAGGAGAGCTTTGGTCCTCTCCATCTTCTACCACGGCCTTTGCCATTAGGCACTTGTGAGCGTTGCCCTTGTAGTCTTTCATGTAGTTGTAGGTGACCACATCACCACTCTTGTTTACTAACCTCAAAGTGTTTTGAGAGGCTTGAGAAACTCCGGCAACACCACTAACATCATCCGGATCGGATTATTCTTGAGCAACCATTGCTTTCCCATCTCTCTTCCTGAGCTTGGAGTTCAAAGGATTTGGCAACTTCTTCTTGGGAAAGGTCTTGGGAAACCTTGGTTTATCTTCTCTCTTCTCATAAGGGCACTCGTTTGAGAAGTGGTTGGTTTCTTCATAGTTGTAGCATTTTCTTACTTTCTTCTTTTGAAATCTTCCCTTGAATTTTCTCGCGCTAAACTTCTTGACAAAGAGAGCCATGTCTTCATATGAAGGGCCCTCATCGGATTCAATCGCATCACCATCTTCATCATCATCATCATCTTCTTCTTCTTCGCTTTGCTCATCTTCACATACATGCTTGGCCTTCAATGCAAGATTGATCTTTGATGATGGAGTACCATGCATGGAAAGATGTTTTGTGGCATTAGCCTTTGACTCTTCAAATAGTTGGAAGGTCGATATGATGTCATTTGTAGTCATTTCCTTGAAGGCATGGTGTTGTCTTATGTCCCACAACATTTGATGGTGATATGGGGCAAGAGCATGAAGCAACTTATCCACAAGGAATCGCTTAGTCATGTTGAATCCATCTTGTGTCTTGTCACACTCACATGACTCAATGTCGGCAGTGAGAGTCATGAGATGCTCAAGGATTTGATTGGGAGTTTCACCTTTCTCCATACAAAAGTTTTGCAATTGCCCCTTGGCAATTTCATATTGAGCACTCCGGAGGGTAGAGGTGCCAGTCTTGGATCTTATAATACTTTCCCATAGTTCCTTGGCACTTGTGATGTGTATGAACGGTCTCCTTTGCTTGTCATCCATACCTCTCCTTATACACATGATTGCAGTGTCATCGAGATTCTTGTCATAAATTTCTCTTGGTGTAGGGTTCTTTGGATCAACCACATGATAACCATACTCCATGATCTCCAGCATCTCATCGTTTCCATGTCGAAGATGATCCTCCATAGCAACTCTCCACAAGGCAAAGTCGGAAGTAGCACTAAGTAAAGGAGGTTTGCCTTGAGGATTATATCTTGGTTTCTCAACCTGAGGTCTTGCATAAAGCCAAGGAACACTGGCGTGTTCATTGCTAGGAGGTTGTTGACCAAGTGACGAAGCAGGCACAGTTGGCCTCGAAGCCGCACCACCCGAGAGCGGTGCAAGCATCGTAGACAACGTGGCTAATATCATTTGGACCAAGGCCTCAAGAGAAGCATCATGCTACTCTTTTTTCTTAGCAAGGGCCCGTTCTAGATCCTCAGACGTAAAGGACTTGACTTCAGAAGAAGCCTCGCCTTTATCCATCGGATCTGCAACTAGGGGAGTCCCATCCGGGTTCATCTCACTCTAGGGCGGTTAAGCCACAAGAATATAGCATGAGGCTCTGATACCAATTGAAAGGATCGAGATGGACCTAGGGGGGGTGAATAGGTACAATTACAAATTTTAATTATTACTTAGTAATTTTAGGCAATAATGCGGAATATGAAGGTGAGCCTAACAATTGCAAGTGAGTACTAAGTACTAAGCAAGTAACACGAGCACATAAGTAAGCATGCACAATATGATGTAAGTAAGTGCTAAGAGACAAGTAACCACAAGTAGAGTGTTAGGGTTAGGAATAACCGCAACTCCGGGAGACGAGGATGTATGCCGATGTTCACTTCCTAGGAGGGAAGCTAGTCACCGTTAGAGAGGTGGATGTTACCATGAAGGAACACCAACACCACAAAGGCTCACCCTATTCTCCCTTTGAGACAACACCACAGAGGATTTTCTCAACCACTAGTGGTAGACCTTGGGGTGATCTCCAAACCCTCACAAACTTTTCTGGGGGGTAATTACAAAGGTTGATTCCTCTCCGAAAGACTCCTACCGCCTAGGAGTCTCCAACCTTCAAGAGTAATAAGAACGTAGGGAAAAGCTCAAGACTTGCTGAAATCACAAATTCCTTTGGTGCAAACAAGGGGAAGGAGTGGATCTATCACTTGTTCGGAGAACTTCTCTCAATTGTTCCTAGATCACTTGGGGATCTAGGATTTGATGTAGGTGATTGAGAGAGAGAGTGAAGAGTGTTCTTGGCAAGCTCAAAGTGAATGGTCAAACTTATCCCATGGAAGGGAGAGGAATATATATAGTAGGTGTGGAAAAGTGACCGTTTGGGACACTTAAGTGCACATGATAGGTCAGACGTCCGGACAACACCGGACGTACGGTGGCACAAATAAGTTCGGACGTCCAACAGTCATCGGTCGTCCGGCCGCTGGGAATACATGAGCCACGAATCAGTACACAGGATACGGACGTCCGAGACGTGGCTCCGGACGACCGGAGAAGCCCGGAAATCCTAAATATGGTTCTATGGTGAAAATACCAGACGTCCGAGACTTGCCGTCGTCCGAAGAGTTCCGGAAATCCGTAAATATCTTTCTGTAAGAGGAACACCGGACGACCGGAGGGAGCCAGACGTCCATACAGTTGAGAGGGGCTGGACGTCCGTAGAGTACCAGACTACCGGAGAGAAAAACAGGAGTTGTGGGTTTTGAGCAAGTCTTTCACTAGATCCAACGATCCCCTGTTAATAGTGCGGATTCCTATACTCAAGAACAAACCGTAAACAAAGCCAAGGGTAATGTCTTGTATCTCCATTCTTGAGTTATATGCATTTTGTCCCTAGTCATGGTCCACACACAGTCTTTGAGACATAATCCTGAGATATACTTGATAAACATGATTAGTCCCAAGCATACATGTTGTCATCAACATCAAAATATGATTAAGGGCATGATTGCACTTTCAATCGCACTCCCATTCGGGTGGACCAACAACATTCTGACAAAACTAATCTATTGCCCATGACACTCTCCCGGCCAATCCGACCAACTCCCCTCTAGGCTAGGTCCTGGGTGGCCCCGATGTCTACCAAAGACATCCAACGGCCACCACCGTGGCAATACATAAACTGTCCCAAACGGGGACAAAACGGGAGCCTAACAACAACTACAGGCACAGAAGGCTTATGCCGTCCTACCCAGCCAAGGTAGCACCCGCGCATAACCTTCCCTCGTTGGAGGCACTGGGGAGAGGCATGACAATAGACCAGTTAGCCCCCCCCCCCATAAGGCAAGTGTGGTTGCACTGATCAGCTCGATTTGGTGGCACCATGACTCAGCAAATAGTTGTTCAAGTTCAATTAAGTTCGGTTAAACTTGAATGCAATATGCTGAGCCATATTAAAATAACATGATGCAACTACAGTGCATGAGCATGTATCAACATAAGCATGGAGGTGCAACATCACTTCTTAACATCTCAACAACAATAAATCATATATCCAACTGAGCATGGCATACTGACGAGCATGAATATCACAAGTATAACACTGCTTATAAGCATATCATAACCACTAGCATCAGAAGTAAATACAGTTCAAGAATATAACGTTAACACTACCAAGTAATCATGTAACCAGCTAGATGCAAAGGAACATGCATAACCACGGTACTTGGTGATGACCCACAAGTGTAAGGGATCTATCATAGTCCTTTCGATAAGTAAGAGTGTCGAACCCAACAAGGAGTAGAAGGAAATGACAAGCGGTTTTCAGTAAGGTATTCTCTGCAAGCACTGAAATTATCGGTAACAAATAGTTTCATGATAAGGTACTTCATAACGGGTAACAAGTAACAAAAGTAAATAAGGTGCAGCAAGGTGGCCCAATCCTTTTTGTAGCAAAGGACAAGCCTGGACAAATTCTTATATGAACGAAAACGCTCCCGAGGAAACATTGGAATTATCGTCAAGCTAGTTTTCATCATGCTCATATGACTCATGTTTGTTACTTTGATAATTTGGTATGTGGGTGGACCGGTGCTTGGGTGCTGCCCTTCCTTGGACAAGAATCCCACTTATGATTAACTACTCTTGCAAGCATCCGCAACTACGAAATAAGAATTATGGTAAACCTAACCATAGCATGAAACATATGGATCCAAACCCCTTACGAAGCAACACATAAACTAGGGTTTAAGCTTCTCTCACTCTAGCAACCCATCATCTATTTATTACTTCCCAATGCCTTCCTCTAGGCCCAAACAATGGTGAAGTGTCATGTAGTCAACGTTCACGTAACACCACTAGAGGAAAGACAACATACATCTCACCAAAATATCGAACGAATACCAAATTCACATGACTACTTATAGCAAGACTTCTCCCATGTCCCCATGAACAAACTTAACTACTCACAAATCATATTCATGTTCATAATCAGAGGGGTATTAATATGCATATAGGATCTGAACATATGATCTTCCACCGAATAAACCAACTAGAATCAACTACAAGGAGTAATCAACACTACTAGCAACCCACAGGTACCAATCTGAGGTGTTGAGACAAATATTGGATACACGAGATGAACTAGGGTTTGAGAGGAGATGGTGCTGGTGAAGATGTTGATGGAGATTGACCCCCTCCCGATGAGAGGATCGATGACGATGGTGACGATTTCCCCCTCCCGGAGGGATGTTTCCCCGGCAGAACAGCTTCGCCGGAGCCCTAGATTGGTTCCGCCTCATGGCGGCGGTGTGTCGTCCCGAAAGCTTCCTTCTAATTTTTTCTAGGGTAAAAGAATTCATATAGCAGAAGATGGGCACCGGTGGCCTGCCAGGGGGCCCATGAGGCAGGGGGCGTGCCCAGGGGGGTAGGGCGGGCCCCCACCCTCGTGGACGGTGGGTGGCCCCCTCTGGTATTTTCTTCGCTCAGTATTTTTTATTAATTCCAAAAATAACTCTTGTGGAGTTTCAGGACTTTTGGAGTTGTACAGAATAGGTCTTTAATATTTGCTCCTTTTCCAGCCCAGAATTCCAGCTGCCGGCATTCTCCCTCTTCGTGTAAACCTTGTAAAATAAGAGAGAAAAGGCATAAGTATTGTGACATAACGTGTAATAACAGCCCATAATGCAATAAATATCGATATAAAAGCATGATGCAAAGTGGACGTATCAACTCCCCCAAGCTTAGACCTTGTTTGTCCACAAGCGGAAGCCGATAACGAAAAATATGTCCACATGTTTAGAGATAGAGGTGTCGATAAAACAAAATACGGATATGAGGGCATCATGATCAGTCTTATAACAACAACATATATATATAGAGAGAGAGGCACTATTCTAATCCTAGGATTAAAATAACTATTTGGATCACGGCGTCCTGTATAAGGCCCGATCACTCTTTCCCGAGATCCACAGAAAACCAACTGTGTCGGCCCGTCCCGATCCCAGAATCCCCACGGCGGCGCCGATCCACCCGCAACCCACCTCCAGCCCCCGGCTCCGGCGACGCGCCTCCTGCCGACAACCCTGTCGGCCCGACGCGCCTCTCGCGGCCACCGCCCCAGCCCCGGCGCGCCTCTCGCGGCCGCCGCCCCAGCCCTGGCGCTCCTCCCGCCGACGGGCCCCATCCCCAACGCACCTCTTTCCATTCCCAAATCACCTCCCGCCGCCGCCCTCGATCCCCACCACACCCCCACCGCCGCACATTCGCCAGCCACTGCATCCCCTGGCTCGTCTGCACGCGACCGGGATCCCCCATCTCCCAGCTAACCTTGCAGCTGCACGCCTCCTCCCTCGTCCTAAGGTGCCGCTCGTTCGATCCACTCCACTCGTGTCCACGCCCCGACGCTGCTGGCGAGAGCCACTACTCCTTGCGCTCCTCTTTTCTCCAAGTTTGTGTAGCTCTGATTTCTTCGTGTTCTATTGCAGGTTGGGCATTATGTGAACTGCGGACGGATCAGTGGTTGGACTAGCAGCAGTTTACTGTACCAACGCGGTTGATCCCACCTGGCACACGTTCGTCTGCGTCGATGGTGGTCAGCACCTCAAACACATGACAGACCCACCCCTTGCTCATGTTGCTTCCACGGCAACTGCTAAAGCGCACCTCGAACGCATAACGAGCTGTCCCTGGTTCTTCTTCTGCTCATGGAGTTGGAGCGTGCTGCAACTTCCTTTCATTTCTGAAACTCAAATCCCTCCAGTTTAGTCCACGTATTATTCTAGTAGGCAGATTTGAACAATCTAAAACTGGGAAAAGAATGCATCAGTATAGCTACTCATCAGAAAATGGTCAAGTGTATGTTGCTTTTGTGGTTTTTTTGTGTGCTCGTATTTGCATAATTTACCTCAAATGAAAATTCAGTTACTTGTGCACCTATGTCGACAACATGACAAATTTTCTGACCACCATCTAGCTTTGCTAAAATGAGTTTGTTTGTCTTACCTTATATGTGAAGAAAATTGACGGCAGCAAATTTCTCCTGAAAATAAGTTCAAATAAAAAGATGGGAGAAGGTCACATATGTGTACCAAGAAAAAGTTTGCGCAAAAATGCAGAAGCCTTTACTATCCATGAGTTTGTGTACATGCTCCGTTTTTTGTGGCTGCTGTAGGCTGCAAGACCTGCCGTCGTCATCCCCACTTAGCCCATGTCATGAAGCTTCACCCCCCTACTACTGCTACACGTAAGTGCTCGTCTGCAATTTGGCACAAAGTTGAACACCTTTAGCTAGAGTTTAGATAACTGAATGGCAGAGGTTGCTCTAGAACTACAGCAGTATACTTCAGAGTTGAGTGCAGATAATTGAATGTTCATATAGTCAAACCTGTTGCCCTCGTGATTATATGAAGATATTCAGAATCAGAAGTTCAAAAGAAGAGTTCCATGAAAGTCAAAATCAAGAAAGAGCGCTATGAAGTATAATTACTAATAAGACTAGTGTGTCTGGTGCGTGCGTCCGGACTGTGATGTCTCCTATGTGTGTGCTCATGCGTTTGCATGTGTGTTGCGAGCTCACATGTGTGCACTCAGGTTTTTTTGTTTTGTTGAGCATTCATGTGTGCTCTTGTGTGTGTGTGTGTGTGTGTGTGTGTGTGTGTGTGTATTGCAAAGGTCCTCCAGTGTGTGTGTGGTCTTAATACATGTTCACAAAAAGGTCATTTGCCTATCTAAAAAACTTACAACTTTTATATTTGTCAATCTCTCGGTGCATTAAAAAAAATAGACACTCACTTTTCAAAATTTAGAAGCTCGCTCACTAAATAAATAGAAGTACGCTTTGACAAACAACAAAAAATAGTTTACGCAAGTTTGGGATTTTAGAGACTAAAAGATCAGGAGGTTTAGAAAATACAAATGAAAATGTTCGAAAACCAAACATGGGGTGGTTCGCCATAAAACAAAGTTTAGGGGCATTCATGTCACGATTTTTTTTCAACAAAAGGATTAATTCAAAATTTATGAAAAAATCAAATTATATTCCTATACAAAAGCAAAAAAAACAAGAAGTTTAAATTTAAAAAACAGACCAATTCAATATTTATAACAGAAATGAATTTTCCCGTTTCTAAAAAAAATTGAGAAGTTCAGATTAAATTAACATAGCAGTTCAATGATTACTAAAAACTCAGATTTGTAACCGCTACTAAAGAAAAAAAATTAGATGTTCAAAATAAAAATGAAGCAGTGAAAAATTCATATAAAAAGGATTTTTGACATTTCTAAAAAACCTAGAAATTTGAATTAAATAACCAAAGCCATTCGGTATTTGCTAGAAAAACTCGCATTTTTAGGTACTAAAGAAAAAAAGAGAAGTTCAAATAAAAAGCCGGAGCAGTCGAATAAATATTTTAAAAATGGATTTTCCCAATTTCTTAAAAAATCTAGAAGTTCAAATTTAAGAAGTTGATCATTCCAAAATTTATATTAAAAAAGGGAGTTTCCCATTTCTAGAAAACCTAGAGGTTCAAATTTAAAAGGCGAAGAAGTCCAATGTTTATTACAAACCAAAGAAGGCCAAACTAAAAAAATGAAGCATTTTAACACAAAATTATAAAAAAGGGACTTTCTCCCTTTAAAAAACCCCTTGAAGTTCAAGTCTAAAACACTGAGCGGCTTGATGTTATTAAAAGACTAGGCTTTTGTCCTGTTGCTAAAAGAAATAAAACCATTTTTTATGTTTTTTGTATGTTATTAAAGACTAGGATTTTATAAGATGGTCGTGTGTGCGTGTGTTCGGTGTGCTTGTGCTATGGGTATGCTTTTCCAGTATTTTTGAAATAAATCAGAAGTTCTTACATACAAAAAATAGAAGTTAAAAAATAAATGTTTGTATGCAAAATTTACATGCAAAAAATGTGCTCAGATTTGTTGCAAGAAGTTCACGTGCACCTCTGTGCACGGTTCAGAATTTATATTGCGGGACGTCAGACCTCCAATTACATGTTTTAAACTAGCAAAAAATTGCGTCCGAACTTCAATAACGTGTAATTCGATGTACACAAAAAAATGTCACAGAAGTTCATAGTGAAAACAACGAGAAGTTCAAGTACTGCGAATAATTCATTTCAGGTGAGAATAAAAGTGTAGAAAAATAAAAGCTTAGAAGGTTTGTTGAAAGAAGTTCAAGTGCTCTGTCCGGCGAAGTTCAAAAATTCTTGCGAGAGAGGCTCACCTTGTATTTCCATGTTTGATTTTTCCGTATAAAAATCGAATACAATTCTTTACTCAAAAAAATAAAAAGGTGGAGTTCAAATTGAAATACCAGATAAGTTCAGAGTTTATTAAAACCTAGGATTTACCTGTTCAAAAAATAAAAACACAATGCCATTTTTTGAACTTTTAAAAACAACTCATAAACAAAAAAATGGTTGCTATAAGTTCAATTGCTCGGTAAGGAAAAGTTCAAAAAATTCTGGTGAGAGAGGTTCACCGTGTATTTAGATGTCCAAAAATACATAAAATATATATTGTTTTTTGTGTTTTAATATAAAAACCAGAGAGAAGTTCAGAGTGATAACAATCGGAAGTTCATGTACTACATGGTGTGTATTTCATATAAGAAAAATACAAAATAAAGTGGAACAGAGTGAAGTTCAAACATACATGCCCCAGAAGTTCAACTACTTCATGTAGTGCAAAATATGGCATGTCAAAAACAGAGTGAAGTTTAAACAGACATGCCCGAGAAGTTCAACTACTTCACGCAGTGCAAAAAATAGCACGTCAAAAACAACACGTCAAAAATTAGAGTGAAGTTCAAACAAACATGCCCGAGAAGATCAACTACTTCCCGCAATGCATTTCCATTCGCGATGAAGGCAGAAATCATGATCTTGTCATTTTCTAATTTACTTCAAAATGACAGGAATATCATTTGTGTAAGTTCAAGTCCTCGGTTGGAGAAAATTAAAAAAATATTGTGAGAGAGGTTTGTACAAAAAGAATATCATTTGTGTAACACTCACGAAAATGGATGGGAAAATTACTAACAAAAAATATGTCACAGAAGTCCAACGTGAAAATAGCAGGAAGTTCAACAACTACACTGAATGAATTTCACAAGAAAAACTTTTAAAACCGTCGCGAGTATGAAAAAATGATCAACACGGAAAAGTTGCGTGTTTATAGCAGCTTTCCATCGGTATATCACTTGCTTAATTCCAGTGAGTGAATGAAGAGCTACGAGCAAAAAAAAGCACGTGAAAAACAGAGTGAAGTTCAGGCAGAACTGCCACAGAAGTTCAAGTACTTCGCAATGCACTTTCGACGAATCTGTTTCGCGATAAAGGCAGAACGAGTGATCTCACCATTTCTGAAATTACTTGAAAATGGCTGGGATTCAGAGAAAACCATCAACATGAAAAAGTTTCGCATTTTTCGTAGCTTTTCAACAATATATTATTTGCCCCGTTCCGATGAAGTTTGTAGAAATTACGGCGAAAATATGTTTTTAGCCATTTTCAAAATCAACGTAAAACCGTAATGAATTTGAAGAAACAATATATACCAAAAAGTTTCGCATTTGTTTAGGCTTTCCAACTCTATGTACGGATGTATGATTAAAAAAATATTGAAAATACAAACTTGGTAGAACTTTTACCGTTTTCTAAATTACTCTTAAACCATTCAAAATTAGAAAAAAACTTTCAACATGAGAAAAAAGCACATTTTCATAAGCTTTCCAACATGATATCATTTGTCTCAATTGGATTAGGTGTTTAGAAATGGCAACGGAAATACGAACTCGGTTGTTCAGTTTGTGAAATTTTACGATTTTCCACATTACTCTTTAACCATAGGGAATTAGAAAAAACTTTCAGCATGTGGAAGGAGCGGTTTTATAGCAGATTTCCAACGCCATATTAGTTGCCTCATTCCGATAAACGGTTTAGAAATGCGATCGAAAATATGATTCACATTTTTTGTAAGAAGAAAAAATGGTTTTCAAAACTGCTCTTAAACCACTTACATTTTGCCAAAATTTTAAGTTGGGTCATGATACTGGTGTCCATAGCTTTCCAACGGTATATCGCAAGCCCCATTTGAGCAATGTTGACGGAAGTTCAACCTAGCACTAGGGGAAGTTCAGGTTGAACAAATCAAGCAGTAAAATTGCAAAAGAACGCAATTTCATCATGACCCGAGAGCAAAATCCGCCAGGGAGTGAGATTTCTATTTAAAACCGGTATTTAGTTGCTAAAAAACCTTTCTAGATTACACTAACATCATATAGAACACTACTAACCAGAATAATTCGCGGGGGAAGCCACGGTTGCAAAGATAGCCCGAAGGTCGGGTTCGTACAGAGGGAAGTTCAGGTGCGTGTACAAACAAAAATATGTCACAGAAGTTCAATGTGAAAATAGCATGAAGTTCAACTACTAGGCTGAATGAATTTCACATGAAAAACTTTTAAAATCGTTGCGAGTATGAAAAAATGACCAACATGGGAAAGTTTCGTGTTTACAGCAGCTTTCCATCGGTATATCACTTGCTCAATTCCAGTGAGTGGATGTAGAGCTAGGATCAGTGGATAGAGATATACGAGGAAAAAAAAGCACGTGAAAAACAGAGTGAAGTTCAAGGTTTCATACCGAGAAGTTCAGGTACTTCACGCGATGCATTTTTGGCGAATTTGTTTCGCGATAAAAGCAGAATGAATGATCTCGCCATTTTCAAAATTACTTGAAAACAGCTAGGAATCAGAGAAAACTGTCAACATGAAAAAGTTTCGCATTTTCCGTAACTTTTCAGCGGTATATTATTTGCGCCATTCCGATAAAGTTTGTAGATAATACGACGAAAATAGGTTTTTCGCCATTTTCGAAAATGACTTAAAACCGTAAAGAATTGGGAGAAATAATACATACCAAAAAGTTTTGCACTTGTTGCATTTGGACGCACGGTTAAAAAATTATCTCGAAAATATGAACTCGGTAGGACTTGTACCGTTTTCTAAATTACTTTTAAACCGTTCAAAATTAGAAAAAACTTTCAAAATGAAAGAGTAGCGCATTTTCATAAGATTTCCAACGCCATATCATATGCCTCAATTGAATTAGCCGTTTAGAAATGACGTTGAAAATACGAACTCGGCTGTTCGGTTTGCGAAATTTTACGTTTTTTCAAATTACTCTTTAACCATAGAGAATTAGAGAAAACTTTCAACATGCGGAAGTAGCGGTTTTGCAGCATCTTTCCAACGCCATATTATATGCCTCATTCCGATAAACGGTTTAGAAATGCGATCGAAAATATGATTCACGTTTTTTGTGTGAAGAAAAAATGGTTTTCAAAACTGCTCTTAAACCGCTTACATTTTGCCAAAAATTTAAGTTGGGTCATAATACTGGTGTCCATAGCTTTCCGACGGTATATCGCAAGCCCCATTTGGCCAATGTTGGCGGAAGTTCAACCTAGTTCACAGGGAAGTTCAACGTACTACTAGCGGGGCAGATCAGGTTGTGATCAGAATATTATTCTCATCCCGTGATTAGAATAGTGTTTGTGTGTGTGTGTGTGTCTATATATATATATATATATATATATATATATATATATATATATATATATATATATATATATATATATGGTGGGTCTATTATGATAACACCCCTTAAGACCTTATTTTGCACACCCAATCCTTATTCTGCTAACACCCCGACCCACCTGTAGCTACAAACTAACCACGACCGAACTGCAGATACAGAAAAAAAAACAAAACCCACCC
>NC_041385.1:678929716-678987063 GCF_002162155.2 Triticum dicoccoides | reverse complement strand
AAACCCACCCCCGCCTTATCCTCTTCTCCATCCCTCTCTCTCCCCATGCTCCACACCCGCACCACCAACTACCACCGTGTCGCCACCTCCCCCGCGCCACCGCACCACCTTCCCACGTGCCGCCGCACCACCTTCCTCCCCAGCGCCGCCGCACCACCTCCCCCCCAGTGTGATGTGCTGCCACGAAACCTCTCGGATGTGGCCGCCGGCACCAGATCCGGCCACCACAGCCCCCGGGAAGGTTGGGGAAGCCACCAGGCTCCACCTAGACCTCGGCGAAGGACAGATCTAAGGCCCCCTGCCCTCCCGCGCCTTCTCCATCGCCTCCTCCCTGTCGGTGGCCTGGGCCACCCCGCCTCCTCCTCCTCTCGACCGGCGCCTATCCGCCTCCTCCTGCTCCTGGCCCGCGCCTCCCCGCCTCCTACTGGTCCTGGCCACCGGCTTCCCCTTCTGCGCTCCCTGCATCTCCCCCGCGCGCCTCCGCCCGCAGCACCGTCGAGGTGACGGCCCCGGCCCCGCCCCATCCAACCATGGCCACGGCCCACCACGCGCTCGCCGGTGTCAACGGGATCTGCCTCGCGGCGCGACGCCGCCCGACCCCATCCACGGCCTCGAGTCCGCCCCTCACTGCATCACCTACACTGCATCGCCACGCGAGCCGTACTGCATCACCGCTCCTCGCCCCATGGATACTGCATCTCCAGACAGCTACTAGACTCTGGCGCCCTTTGTTCTACTCACGATCACCTCCCAAAATGTCGGATCTGCCCAATCTTCGCAGTGCACAACATGTACTTGGGATCTGCATCTCGTGGGTGTGTGCAGCCCCGCGGCTATAGTTTGTGTGTGAGGTAGTTTATTTGCTCAATCGCAGCCACGGCGGTGTAGTTTGCTACTGGGATAAGGCCATCAACGAGCCTCCAGAAGCAATTCAAAAGTTTTTTTGTGGTTTCAGAATGTGGATGTACAGTGTGGGTGCAGTAAAATTCTAGTTTGAGGTGCCTCCATCTCGTGAAGATGTGCAGTGCGGGCGAGCATGGCGTGCAGTGCGGGCGAGCAGGCCGTGCAGTGCTGGCGAGCGGGATACGATGTAGTTCGCTAGTCTACCGTCTGCAGTGCAACCATGAAAAAAATTGTTTGAAGAGAGATAAAAATATGTAGTTCACTCCATTTTGTGTAGCAGCTCAGTACCCTCTGTATGAAGTGCGTCGTTTGTCTCTAAATTCTGCGATTACATTAACATTTGTAGTGCGTTTGGTCCTTGGATGTGGTTTACTTTTGAGAGTGTTGCTGCTCACTTGCACCTAACATGAAAAGTGTGAAAAATTTAGCGAAACAACAAAGATGGTAATGCGGTCCACTACAATATTTGTCCCGGTTCACTTGCCTCCTCTCAGCGGTCCACTCTCGTTCACAGAAAAATGTTGGAAAAAAGACAACAAAAATTTGTCTGAGAAAATTTACATCTGACAAAAAGAATCATGCAGCTCGCTTGCCCGTCCGATGCAGTGTGGTTTTCATTCTGAAGCAGTGCGGTCGGCTGTATGATGTTGTTCATCCCGTAAGTGCAAAAAAAATGTTACAAAAGCGAAAAAAAGTAATGCGGTTCACTTTTTGGTAGTGTTGTGGTTCATTTACACCTGATGTGAAGTGCACTCTACTTTCTCGTTCTTGAAAAAATTACGTTTGAATAAAAGAAACCATGCAGTTCTCTTACCCGTGTGATGCAGTGCGGTTTTTCGTCCGTTGTAGTGCGGTTTTCAGTCGGATGAAGTACCCACGTCGATTTGGGTGTTGCGGAAAACAGAGTGTCCGCATTTTGGTAAATTCAAAATTCCTCTTAAACCGTAAAGAATTAGAGAGAGTGTTCTACATGAAAGAGTTGTGTATCGTCGATATCTTTCCAATGGTGTATCGTTTGAATCATTCCAACCAGCGGTTTGCAAAAATTTCTCCAAAAACGGCCGCTGCCACTCGTCGTCCGCCGCTCGATTTTCAAAACTAACTTAAAACCGTAAGGAATTTCAAAAATATTTCAACATATGAAAGTTGTACCTCGTTCGTAGCTTTCCAACGGTGTATCACACACCTCGTTTGGACAAACGGTTCAAAAACTGGAGCGAAAACAGTACCGAAAATTTTAAAAAATTTGAAAAACAGAATTCCGCGATTTAGTAAATTTGAAACTGTTCTTAAACCGTAAGGAATTAGAGAAACATTTCTATATGAAAAAGATGAGCCTCGATGATATCTATCGAATGGTGTATCATTTGCTTCATTCCGACAAGCGGTTTAGAAAAAAATGCGAAAAAATGCTCGCTGCCACTCGTCATCCGCCGCACCATTTTCAAAACTGCTCTTAAACCGTGTGGAATCTCGAAAACTGTCTAACATGTCGAAGTTGTGCCTAATCCATAGCTTTTCAATGGTATATTAGACGCCTCATTCCGATAAACGGTTAAAAAATTAGAGTGAAAACACTACCAAAAAACAACGCGTGCAGTTTTTTCCGACGAGAACTTCACTCGTGTGAGTACTGTAGCACATTTGGTTCAAAGAATGACGTGCACTTGTGTTCAGCGTGCAGTGCGGAAGTGGTGTGCAGAATAGTTATTCTGCTAATATTAGCAGAACAGAACGTCTGGGCTATTCTGTTACGCGTAACAGAATATTCTTCTGTTACCCTACTTGAACTGATGAATTCAAGCGGTTGAACTGATGAAATTCGAGCGCTTGAACTGATGCTTTTTGTTGTTGTTAAAAATCGTCTTCTTTAGTTCAATTTTTTTTGCAATTTTTTTTGTCGAAACGGGGCATGTAATATATCGTTGGAAAGCTCTTGACATCCACATTACAATCTTACAATTTGTTTTTGCAAAAAAATTATGATTTAAGAGCAGTTTTGAAAAAACCGTTTTTTTCAAAATCGAAAACACGAATCGATTTTCTACTTAATTTTCAAACGGTTTGTCGAAATTGAGCGAATGAGATGGCGTTGGAAATCTTGTGAAAATCCTCATATTCCATATATCTACTATTTTTTCAAATTCTATATGATTTAAAAGTAATTTGAAAAACGGTGAAATTCTAGGTGAAATGTTTTTTCTCTGTTTTTTGCAAACGGTTTGTCAGATTGACGCAAATGATACGGCGTTGGAAAGCTGTGGAAAATGCGCAACTTTTGCGTATAGAAAGTTTTTTCTAATTCCTTACGGTTTAAATAGAAATTCAAATACGGTCAAATTTGATTTTGAACGTGATTTTTTCAAAAAGTTTGTTGAAATATGGCAAATAATATACCGTTGGATAGCTATCATAAATGCGAAACTTAGTCATGTTGAACGTTTTCTCTACTTCGCAACCGTTTAAGAGTAATTTTGAATACAGCATGACGGATCCTGCGTATTTCTCGTCTGAAAAACAGAGTAGTCGTACTGATATATGTGTATGTTTGTACCGAGCTATTTTTTATAGAGAAATTTTGAATGGTTCCGAAAAAGGTTACTTGTACTGATGCTTGCATGGGTTTGTACTAAACATGTTTTCACTAACTAGACTTTGCTCTGTTTTTTGGGTAATATTTTCTCGTAAGTTTTCAACGGTTTACTGTATCATCGCCCCAGTACTTGTATGGTTTGTATCATCAAACTGAATGATATTTTATTCAAAAATAAAATGTGTTTGTTTTGTTCCGTTTTATCAACTCAACATTTTCTTGACAACGTTGTTCTGAATTTTTCTCATTTTACGACTTGTACTGAGGTACTTACTAAGCAAGATTTTCATGGGGTTTCTTTTGTTGCTTGAACTTTACAATTTGAATTTCTGCCATTTCTTTTATTCCGAACAGACCACCGTTTTTAACTCGTACTGAGGTACTTACTACGCCCGAACTGGGTGGCTGTCGCGTGTCTTGGCGTGTTTTGAACTCGATTATATTTTTTCATCAATTTTCTGCCCATTTTTTTCATCACACTTGAGAGAGTGATTAATAGGTTTACTTACTGGCCAGTAACACACGAACTCCTCAGGCAATAATACATGAACTACTAGGAACATAAATTTTCATCGAGCACTTGAAAACATAAAACATTACATAAAGAGAAGCACTGAACAGTGAATGTAAAAATAACTCCCACATCCATCATATACTGGGAGCTTCCACTTGAATAGGAAAATTTGTTTATCCCTCACCAATTAAAACACCCTCACCAATTAAAACACAAAACCTGAAGAAAAGAAGTATTGGTTTCTCATTGACATAATAACAAACAGGAGCACAAAATCATAGCTTTTCATCAATTCCCAAAAGAATTCTTCAATTCCTGAAACTTCAGAACAGCAGCAGCTAATTTTTCCTTGTAGAGAAAACAAACAACAACACTAGAAATTAGCAGCACTCTCATGGCAAGCACACACACCACACACACACACGACACATTGTCCAGCTCGCCTTGTATTCACACTACATCGGCACGAACATGAACACACATGAAGGATGCACGCACACAGCAGGATAGGCTAGCATGGATGTATATAGAGCGTGCACACAACCCACCAACTACCTTCCAGGAAGGATCCTTGTGGTCACACGAAATCGCTACAACATTAGAAGCTCCATACTTTCTGTACTGATGTTTTTTCATGATCAAACTGCTGTAACTTAAGGACTATAACTACTACAGGATGCTAAACATGTTTTTCCATGAACTCTGATCCATTGAGACAAGGCGATGAATAGCTCAGACTGCAGGCGGGCTTTGCTCTTTGTTCATGGGCACACAATAGGTCGTCGCGAAAGAGATGCAAAAACAGAAGGAGTGCATCCGCATAGTTATTCATCTCCATATCAATAACACTTGGCCACCAAAAACCTGACAAATGTTTTTCCCTGAAAACACACAACAATTTTGAAATGCATCAGTACACCCTGACATTTTCAGTTTCAGAAGCAACCAACATGCTAAATAGTACTCATGTACTTACTGGAACCACACATATCCTAAAATATTAATCATGTACTTACTGGTACAGATTAAATTTGCCAATGGGAGATTAAGCTCTCCAAGTGCAGCATGGAAGGAAGAAATAACTGACTGTCAATAGCACTCAGCGGTATAGTATTCAACATGACAAAATTGAATTGTCAACATTAGATGGGAACTTGGACGGGGCGCATTGCTCTACTCGGACAGCGCCCAGTGCTCAACTTGGATGGATGAGGCTGTCATGCGCTTGGGAGGTTCCGCACCTGCATAATTACCATAAGGGGATTACGGACATCTCCCCTGTCTTCAGATGGCGGCACTGCAGGCCAGTAGTTGCTGCTCCTTGAACCGAAGGGAGAGAAAAATGCGGACCTATGGCCGAGCATAATGTCAACTTGATATTTCATCAGTACTAGTATGACTGGACAAGAAAGTAATTAATTTTAAACACTAAATGAAATCCAGATAGCTTAGTGAAATGGAAATATGGAGCTTTAGTCACCTTCCCCTGACAAAGAGTGACAGATACAAAGTACTACTGCGCATTTCTGAAACACTTGACTAAAACCATAGCAGTTGTAGGCCCGTCCTCATCCATGATGGTCTTTGTGATTACTCATCCATTTTTTAGTATCGGCACCGTGGCTACCCCTTCAAGTAAGCACTTTTGGTGTAAGCATACATGAGCAGGGCTTGCGTGGAGGCCGCGTGAGGAACTGGTTGAGGACGACCACATTCGTGTTCGTGCTGCTGCCGTTGTGGCAAAAGGGGCAACGACCTGTATTGGTTGCAGGAGCTGGACTGACCACCTAGGCATCACATCAAAGTAATTAGCAAGATTAACCACTAATTTTTACAAGAATTAGCCAGCAATTAAAAGGGTGAGAAATAAGAGTTCTAGTAATTATAATTTACAAACACTAGTTCAAGTCAGGTTTGCTATTTTTGAATTTCATGCATGTTGCGCTATAGGACTACTACGGGTTTGCAAGTTGGACTTGAGTACTTTTAAATTGTTTGCATAGTTTAGTGCCGAAATCTTCACCACAAAAGAACCTCTACAATACCAATTACATATAGCAAAATTGAACTTTCTGCGTCTATTGTTGTTTTTTACAGAGTGGACTTATGATTTTTCTTATGTACTTGAACTATTAATTTTTTTGAAAATTGCCATTGTCACACTTGTTATACTTGAAAAGTTAGCTAGACTAGGCACCCCCCAAAGCGTACACAACAAAGCATGTGATATGTATTTTTCATGAACTCATGATTTGTTCACATACTGAACTGAGAGCACCTAGTTTGTGTTTTAGAAATTAAAATAGACGTCCTGAGAACCTCGTTTCAGAAAATGTTTGTCCTATAATTCAACAGTAGAGAATATAGATAAGCAAACACATATTTTTATGGACAATATACCATTTTTTGACGGCGTTCACGTGACCAGCGGCGCTGGAGGTGACCTCGTGTCTCCTGCTGCTGTAGGTCACGAGGAACAGGTGCTGGATCCACGGGGAAAAAACCTGTGCATAAAATTTTCAAAACCATCTAAGTGCCACAAACCAAAACAACAAAGTTAGCTCTGAATATCCCATCTTCTACCTCTGAACCACCATGAGATACATAACCAGGAGAAATCAAAACTTGTGTTGTCAATAGATTCAACCAGCAACAATCAAAATCCCCATTCTGGACACAACAAGACCGAAATGAACTATAGGATAACAATTGAAGACTGGTCCATGGATTATGGTCTTACCAATCTCATAGCCTAAATTCAACATCTAACCAATGAAATGAACACCCGAATGGGTAGCCTCACAACTTGACAAATGCCAAATTTAACATAGGGTATCTTTCTTCACTGTTGTTTTGTTCCAGTGTGCTATATCTTTTGTTTACAAAGTTACTACAAAATACATTAGCAAGGGAAGAGAATGATCATACCTGCAAGATGAAGTGAAAATGCACACTACGATGAACTAAAGAAGCACCAGATGTTGAACTGAATATACTGCACATGTCCATAAATATTAGCTTTTTAGTTGGCAACAAAGAAATATCAAAAAGGATATTTCATTTCTTATAAGCACATCAACAAACAGGTTGATAGCAGCAGGAATAGAACAAGTTCTTACCATCGGGGACCTTCCCACTTGCGTGATTTGACGTCTACTCGTGCGAGTAGAACTGATGGACACACCATCAGGGACCTTCCCACTGTGCGAGGTCGAACTGAACCCGTTCGTGATGCCAAGGCCGACTAAACTTATGGTCTCTCGAGATCTGAACTGATTGTGTTACAAGTATACACAAAAATCCAAACGAGCTCATGTGAGTACATGTTAAAAAGATAATTGAGTTCATGTATATTAATTGGAGAAGTTCAAACAGAAACTTTTTTAAGAAAAGGGTACTTTTTTTCTATAACAACTATAATCGTCATGCCAACCCTATATATTTAACCATTTAAAAAGATAATCAAGTTCATGTATATTAAGAGGAGAAGTTGAAAAAGAAAATTTTAATAACAACTACATTCATCTTGCCACCCATTCAGTTTTTGCTTTGACAAAATCCACACATTTAAAAAATTTGTACTGGCATGGGGAAGCCTCGGTTTTTTGACAAAAACTCTCATGTTCTTTGACAGTTTTACTAGCTGCTGTAGGCCCGTTGTCGTCCATGATTGTCTTTGTGATTACTTGAATGGGTAGCCAAGGTGTTGATACTAAAAAAATGCATGTTTCAAATCAATTGAGACCAAGCTTCACTTCATTCCCTCCCCTATGTTACACTTTCTGTTTCAGGTATAAAATTGTACTTACCAAATATTCTCTTCTAGATGGATTGTATATGAATTTAGATTTGTAACAGCACACGCACCGAACTTGCACAATTTTTCATTGAACTTATCTAGATGATATATCCAAACTTGCAGAATTTTGAAACTTGAACTCCGAACTTATTGTATCCTCGAGTCTGAACTGATGCAATCATATAAGAATTTTAGGCATTATGACCTGTAGCTCTCAAAAAAGCTAATTCATTTTTGCACCGTTATACCAAAAAAGTGGAAAAATATTTGGTTCTCATACGCATTTTGACAAGCATCTATAGAGCATTAAGTTGTGCATAGAATAAGCACAAGATTGAATTAAGCAGCATCAAGGCACAAGTGAAAAGTAGTGGCAGCATCAGCTCAAGTTGCTCCTCTGGTTTTCTGCTCCTATTTGTGATATCAAATGAGAGTACATGTCCACAAACATAATTTTTCAATAAAGCTCCACAAAATCAAGTACAGCTTCTGCCAAATTACTAATAGAAACCCACACCTTTTCACGAAGCCACACTTGAACTCTCTCTATGACAATCTTCGGACTTATGCGTGTAGATGAATTGAACTTTACACCTTTTCACATCCTTTTCTGCTACTTTGTTTCCAGAGAGTGGGAGAATTTAGGACATTGCAAATATTATCTATAATATGCCCAGGTAGTGTGGTCTGAACTGAATTTTACCTGATCAATGATTTTCCAGAGCCATGTCTGTGATTTTTTTTGTTTAGCAAACTGCTGGATTTTTTCTATGGAATTGCCAGTGCAGTGTGCACACATATAGTTGATTTATTTCCCATCAGCTAACTGAATTCACTATTTATATTGAACTGTGAAAAATCTTGTTTTGCTAGCAAAATTTGAATAGAAAAAACCTACAAAGGTGTACGCATATATAGCAAATCCTATAAAACACATTTGTTTTGCTTCATGCAGAGCAGCAACGAAGTGAGATCGAGAGAAAAAGGAAGGTTGGGTGCTGACCATTGGTGTCGGCGGAAGAATTGCAAGCAGAGCCGGGCAGCAGAATCAGAGGAGCGGCGGCGCGTTGGGTCCCTGGGCGGCGGCGGGGCGCAGGAAGCAAGTACCGACGGCGGTGATTCCTGGGAGAAGGGGGCGCCAGTTCGATGGCAGCTGAATGATGGAGGTCGGGAGGCGGGCGCCGGAGCTCGAGCAAGTTGACACAGGCGCGCGCTGGATGAAGGGGAGGTCCCCGCGGCGCGCCAGGGGGAGGGGGAGGTTGCGGTGGCAAGCTGGAGAGGTCGCCGGCGACCCGGAGGGAGGAGGAGGCTGGCTGGGAGACGGAGGACGACGACAGACGCGGCGGCGTTGCAGAGGACGGTGGTGGTAGCGCACGGGTAGGGAGGGGCCGGCGGCGGTAGCGCGTGGGTAGGCAGGGGCGGCCAGCCGGCGGCTGTAGCGCGCGGGTAGTGAGGGGTGGGGGTCCGGCGCCGGCTGCGTGCGGGTAGTGAGGGGCAGGGGTCCGGTGCTGGCAGTGCGCGAGTAGTGAGGGGCCGGGGTCTGGCGCCGGCAGCGCGCGGGTAGGGATGGGCGGCGGTCGACGCCAGCAGCGCGTGGGTAGGGAGGGAGTGGCTGAGCATCTAGGTAGATAAGGTTCGGTCCAAGGCGGTGGTTTGTCCAGATCCAATGCGTATATAGGGGCAGATGGTAACAGAATAGTCCAGCCCTATATATATATTGTCATATGATTTCTTATGCTCAAGTAATAATCTATCCACAATGTCAAGTATGAATTAGAAACTTCATTAAGGACTAAAAAACTATTCTTTCGGTCATTGAAGCAATTGCAATTTATGATAACATCGGAAAGCGTCAATATAAGAGCTTTTCAGCAAGTCCACATACTCAACTATCATTTAGTCTTTCACAATTGCTAACACTCACGCAATACTTATGGGTATGGAGTCTTAATCAGACACAGAGAAAGATAGGGGCTTATAATGTTGCCTCCCAACCTTTTACCTCAAGGATAATGTCAACAATAATAGTTCAAGCTAACTTACATCCAATTGGATATATATATCAGGATCTTTCTAACACAAGGTTCTTGCCGAAACACTACTAGGAAAAGGGCAATAGATGGAAATGACACTAATGGTGCACCAGACATGTGGTACGCCATTAGTATATACTAATGGCGCACCACCTTCTGATGCGCCATTAGTGTTGAAACTACTAATGGCGCATCCTGCCCACGGTGCGCCATTAGTACCAATTTTTTTTTGAACTAGTGCGCCTGTCCAAACATACTAATGGCGCATCCACTGGTGGTGCGCCATTACTAGTTGTAACTAGTAATGGCGCACCAGCCAGAAGGTGCGCCACTAATGTTATTTTTTATTATTGTTTTTATTCCTTTTTTTGCAAAAGTACTAATGGCGCACCACCAGGGGGTGCGCCATTAGTAACCTGGATTACTAATGGCACATTTGTTTCTGGTGCGCCATTAGTAAGTGGGCAGCAACAAGATATTTTGGACAGCCTCTCCTCCCACACTCACTTTCTCCCCACTTCATTCTCTCCACCGCCTCCTCCTTGTCTCGGGTGCCTCCTCTTTTTCACCTCATTTCCACCATAGATTCATTCAAATTAAGTGGTTAAGTTACCTTGTTTTGCTAGGTAAGTAAGGGGGGAAGCTATATTTATGTTGTTCTCCCTACAACAATGTGCACATGCACTTTTTATGGCCTAGCTAGATCTATGTATGTTCATGGTGTTGCATATGTTTGTGGTGTTGCATATGTGTTTGTGTTTGGAGGTGTACCGGTATTTGAAATGCGATAGTTGCCAATATTTTGCCGGAATGTTGATTCATTTCCATTTCGGCGAGAATTTTGGCATTAAGCATTCTTTTTGGGCCTATTTTTAGGGAAAGTCATGCCAAATTTTTTCTTGGTTCTAAAATATCGTTTTGCTCTACCCCGCAGGCGACCATGGTCCGCACGATGACCGAAGGCATCGTGAATAGATTTTTGAGGTCCGCGAAGGCCGAGATGCTTCAAAAGAACGAGACAGAGATAAGATGTCCGTGTCGAAGATGCAAGCTGAATAGCCTTATTGCGGACCCGAATTCCGGGCAGGTGCGGGACCACCTGCTCTTGCGTGGTTTCATGGATGGCTATCGGTGGCAAGGTGATGAAGATGACTACGAAGTCGTCCATGGGGGCCGGGCAAGAAATGAGGAAGGGCAGCAAGACAACCACCGCGGCTCGGGGGGGCGAGAAGACGAAGAATCCCCAGGGGTTGAGTGCGTGGATTGCGGGCGGCCAACAGGGGCCGCCCCCGATTCCTAGCTTCACGGCCAGCAACTCGCATAATGCGATGGCAGGGCCATTGGTGCCTCCGGCGGAGGCGACATTGGTGTCTCTGACGCCGGCACGGGAGCTTAATGCACCCGGGTGTACGCCGGCCGGCACATCTGCAGCAAGCGGCACCTCCGTCAACTGCACGCCCGCCGTTGGCGGTGCGTCGACATTAGCCGAGCTCGACGCCATCATCGCGGTAACTAATTAAGCCTCTCTCGGCAGAGGACTTCATCTCCTTGCCTTTGACTGGGCATCCCTGATGCCCTACATGTTTTCGCAGGGCGCCGCCGACGTTCCGTGCACTCTCCTCCACTTCGTGAACAACGAGTTGGTCGATGTCGCCAAGGGCAAAATCGTTCCGGGCAACCCCTTGTTCCACGGTACCCAGATGCCACCCAACTTGTTTAGGGTTCAACTGGTTCAGGTGCTGCCAGGCTGCGATGACTTGTTACCTCCGATTCGACCCGTCGGGGTCGACAATGAAGACGTGATGACCCTCAGCGCCTGCCTGAGCTGGCCCCTGCTTTGGCCGAAGAGCCAGATTCGTTTGGGGGCGGGGGACACCACCCCAAAGACAACACCGCCAGTCGTGCCGGCGCCAAGTCGGCCCCATGGCAAGACCGCCGTAACGGTGCCGGACATCCCTATGCCACTGGATCCAAACATGCATATGGCACAGGATCAGAACAACGACGATGACGACGATGATACATTTGGCAACGTCGATCAGTACTTTGCCGAACATGGGTACGATGGCGACTTCATGGGGCCTCCTTCTCAAGAACCAAACCCAACAAAAGACGTGTGCGATCTAGCTGGTACCGCGGAGAATCCAAGTTGCAACAGGCGCCGTCTGATGTTCAGCTCTCAGGAGACGCCTCCAGCTGCCGACTTCACCGAGCCTCAGATAGGCGAGGTGCGAAATATTATCAGCCCCAACACACTCAAGAAGGCGGTCTGTGAGCAGAACTCGGTCCCATTACAGGAGAAGAAGAAGGCACACAAAAGAAAGACTAAGAAGGGTGCGAGCCAGCTGGCACCGAGTATGATCCGTGCTCAGGACGGGCCACCTTCACCGCAGGATATCTCGAGGAGGGTGCATGTGGCGGGTAGGGCGATGCTACCGACAAATATGCTCAATGCTGCAACCGGTGCTATGCGGAGTCTGCATGACAGTGTTCTTTCTTTGGAGAAGCGGCATCTCAGGGAGAAGGATGTGGCATACCCGGTTTTCGTGGCCAAGGTGCCAGAGGGCAAGGGCTTTGTGGATAACTCCATCGGGCGTACGATCGTCCTGCGTTTTGATGACATCCACGCTATGTTGAACCTTCATCCGCTGCACTACACCTTCGTTCGGCTATTTTCGCTGAGTATGGAGATGCGGATCATTCGCGACAAGACCCCGGACATCGTGATAGTCAACCCCTTCTACATGCATGCCAAGATCTTGGGCAGCGCTGGGGACCGGCAAGTCGCGAGTTCTTACCTCGAAGGCGTCATTCTGGCAAACCAAGATAAGGATAACTTCCTCGTGCCTTACTTTCCCGAGTAAGTCCTCCCCTCAACTGGCCCGTAACATATGAGTTCTTACATTTCGATCGTTTTTCTTTTAACATTCCGTGTTTTCTGCAGTGACACACGTTGCACGCTCATCCTCCTAAGCCCAAAATATTCCATGGCCACGTATTTCGACCCGGACCGTCAGTCGAACGTAGACTACACAAATGTCAAGAAGGTTCTTGATGATGTTCTCCCCGGCTACGCCAAATCTGGAGGCACCTTCACCAGGCCTATTCGTAAGTACGGCAAGCACGTGTTCTCCCACAATACGACGTTCTGCTGCGTCAAGCAGCCGCCTGGCGGTCAGAAGGGTGCCTACTACGCCATCCATCACATGCGGGCGATCGTACGGGACCATCATCAACTTCTGCTACCGAGTAAACTCAAAGATTGGGCCGTGAGCATGTCGGTAATCCAGGACGCAGACCTCCGACAAGAATTCTTTCGCATCCAGTCGGAGTTTGCGGAAATCATCCATCAAGATGCCCTTCGTACCTCGGGGCAGTTCTACCTCAGAAATCAACCGTCCAACAGTGACATCGACACAATGCTACAAATGCAGGCTGACAACGACCGTTATTTCATGACTCCCACAATAGACGGCGGCTTCATCCATGCTCCGGTCCCTTGAGTCGAGTCGAAAGCAGTGATGCTGTGTCTAGTTCTGAAACATCGATTGGCTCATGTTGTAATTAAACTTTAATGAACTTGTAGTATGTCTCTTTGGATTCGAGAGTCGTTCAACTTAGATGTAATCGATGCTACTAATGTCTTGCTTTTCTCTTCCGATCATTCTGTTGCATAATTATATATTGCTTATGTATTGTCTGTGAATTGGTACTAACGTTTCGTTTGGCTAGTGCATAGCGATGCCGACGTATGTCGTGTACAAGGGTAAGGTTCCCGGAGTCTACGATGACTGGGAGGAGTGTCGGAGACAGGTTCACCGATTCAGCGGTAATAGTTACAAAGGGTACACCACTAGGGCCGAGGCCGAATCTAGATACGCCCGCTATCTAGCGGGAGAGGGGAGGGAGCGTTGGAGGAAGCGGATGAAGACGAGTTTCATCGTGGTGATGCTCATCGTGATGACCGCAGCTCTCTTCTATGTGATGGTAGTTTAGATGATCGATATCGACTTGTAATGTGAAGACAAACTCGCTACTCGCGGTCTCGAGACTTGTAATATAATGTTCTATCTTTGTTCGGTCTTTTCAATTCGGAGACTAATATGATGAATTGTATTCGGAGACTAATATGATGAATTGTATTCAGAGACTAATCTTCTATTGTATTCGATGAATCTGTTGTTGATGTGTGCTGTCTATATTTTGTCCAATTATACATTTTGTAACCTCTGCAAAAAACAGAAAAGAAAAAAATAAAAAAACCTAATATTCATACTAATGGCGCATCACATGACAGTGCGCCATTAGTATGACAAAGCATACTAATGGCGCATCACTGGTAAGTGCGCCATTAATATGCCATGGTTACTAATGGCGCATCCAGTGGTGGTGCGCCATTAGTATGCCAAAGCACCTGGATATACATGGCCCCTGGGAGGCATACTAATGGCGCACCCTGGCCTATACTAATGGCGCACCCGCGGTGCGCCATTAGTATACCAGATACTAATGGCGCACCAGGTGGTGCGCCATTAGTAAAAATTACTAATGGCGTGCTGTTAATGGCGCACCACAGATGCGCCATTAATGGCCATAATAGGTGCGCCATTAGTAGGGGTTTTTCTAGTAGTGAAAGATAAAATGTAAAAAGGAAAGGTGAAGATCACCATGACTCTTGCATAAAGTATAAGACAAGAATAAAAGATAGGCCCTTCGCAGAGGGAAGCAGAGGTTGTCATATGCTTTATGGTTGGATGCATGAAATCTTAATGCAAAAGAACGTCACTTTATATTGCCACTTGTGATAGGGACCTTTATTATGCAGTCCGTTGCTTTTATTGCTTCCATATCACAAGATCATATAAAGCTTATTTTCTCCACACTAATAAGTCATACATATTTAGGGAGCAATTTTTATTGCCTACAACAATGACAACTTACTTGCAGGATCTTACTCAATCCATAGGTAGGTATGGTGGACTCTCATGGAAAAACTGGGTTTAAGGATATTTGGAAGCACAAGTAGTATCTCTACTTAGTGCAAAGAATTTGGCTAGCATGAGGGGGAAAGGCAAGCTCAACATGTTGGATGATCCATGACAATATACTTTATTTTGGATATAAGAAAACATAACCCATTACATTGTCTTCCTTGTCCAACATCAACTCTTTAGCATGTCATATTTTAATGAGTGCTCACAATCATAAAAGATGTCCAAGATAGTATATTTATATGTGGGAACTCTCTTTCTTTATCACTTCCTATTAATTGCAACGATGACCAAAACTATGTTTGCCAACTCTCAACGATGTTTATTCATCATACTCTTAATATGTGAAGTCATTACTCTCCACAAGATCCATATGATCTCTTTATTTCTTTTTATTCTTTCTTTTTCTTTTATTCCCTCAAGATCATAGCAAGATAGCTAAGCCCTTGACTCAAGGCTAATCTTTATTATATATATATATCTCACGGACTCGATTACATAGAGGAATCATAAAGCAAAACTCAAAACTAGATAGTTCTAAAACTTTATTCTACTAGATCAAGATATTACCAAAAGGATCAAACTAAGAAAAATAGTAAAGATAGGAGTGTGATGGTGATACGATACCGGGGTATCTCCCCCAAGCTTGGCAGTTGCCAAGGGGAGTGCCCATACCCATGTGATTATGTCTCCTTCTTCGGAGGTGATGATGATGGAGTTGTTGATGATGAAGGCTTGTCGTCCCTCTTCCAAGGCATAGGCTCACCATCATAGAAAGATGATTGAGTCTCCAGGATCCTTAAATCTGCAGCCAAACTCATCCTCTTGAATCTATATTCATACTCACAATTTTGGTTTTGCAGGTCATAGATCTGGGCTTGGAGGTGCTCGATTTTCTCGTGAAGCTTGAAGATGGCCTCCCCAATGTTCTTGGCATCCAGCTTGTGGTTGTTGGTGAACTCTGCAATCATCATGTGATTGGCATCGAGTCCGCGTTCCACCATCCCTTGGCACTTGAAAACCTGCTGCTCCATTGCTTTGAGTCTTGTCTCCATGCTTCCGGTTCTCCTTGGTCCCTCGACATCGCAGATGTGCAGCACCCCCTCATGCATCTCAATGGTTTGAGGGTGTTGCAGCACCTCCGCGAGGTAGGGGTTGATGACCTTCTTGAAGAACTTATCCTTGGGTGTGCTCGAATAGGTCATATTGATCTAGATTTGTCAAAAAAATAGCTCGAAACAAAAACAAGAGATATTTGTGTGGTGCGGTGGTCAAAACCTTCGGGAGATTATATAATGAATTTTTATCGACTAAAAGAAGTATCGTGCAAGAAAATGGAGTCCAGAGAGCACACGGGGTGCCCACAAGGCAGGGGGCGCGCCCAGGGGGGTAGGGCACGCCCTCCACCCTCGGGGATGCCTCGTGTCCTCTTCGGACTACTTCTTATTTTCCTATTTTCTTAAATATTCCAAAACAAGTTTTTTTTGCTATTAGAACTATTTTGGAGTCGGTTTACTTACCGTACCACATACCTATTCCAATTCGGAGTATGAAAGGTTCTGGAAAGTGTCCCTTATGTATTCCTCAGGTGTTACGGTTTCAATCACATTGGATTCAACATTTATGGGATTACCTGAGATATAATGTTTGATTCGTTAACCGTTCACCACCTTCGGATTTGTGCCTTCAAAGTTGTTGATTTTTATGGCACCGGAATGATAGACCTCCTCGATAACGTAAGGACCTTCCCATTTAGAGAGGAGTTTTCCTGCAAAAAATATTAAACGAGAGTTGAAAAGCAACACATAATCACCTACATTAAACTCATGCTTTTGTATCCTTTTGTCATGCCATCTTTTAACCTTTTCTTTAAATAGTTTGGCATTCTCATAGGCTTGAGTTCTCCATTCATCAAGTGAGCTAATGTCAAATAACCTCTTCTCACCGGAAGTTTGAAATCATAATTGAGCTCTTTATTGGCCCAATATGCCTTATGTTCTAGTTCGAGAGGTAAGTGACATGCTTTTCCATAAACCATTTTATATGGAGACATACCCATAGGATTTTTATATGCAGTTCTATAAGCCCATAATGCATCATCAAGTTTCTTGGACCAATTCTTTCTAGATCTATTAACAGTCTTTTGCAAAATCAATTTAAGCTCTTTGTTACTCAGTTCTACTTGACCACTAGACTGTGGGTGATATGGAGATGCAATTCTATGATTAACATCATACTTAGCAAGCATTTTACGAAAAGCACCATGAATAAGATGTGAACCACCATCAGTCATTAGGTATCTAGGGACTCCAAACCTCGGAAAAATAACTTCTTTAAGCATCTTAATAGAGGTGTTATGATCAGCACTACTAGTTGGAATAGCTTCTACCCACTTAGTAACGTAATCAACAACAACTAAAATATGTGTATACCCATTAGAGGAAGGAAACGATCCCATATAATAAAAGCCCCAAACATCAAATGGTTCAATAATAAGAGAATAATTCATAGGCATTTCTTGACGTCTACTAATATTACCAATTCTTTGACATTCATCGCAAGACAAGACAAACTTACGGGCATCCTTGAAGAGAGTAGGCCAATAAAAACTGGATTGCAATACCTTATACGCAGTTCTATCTCCAGCGTGGTGTCCTCCATAAGCCTCGGAGTGACACTTGCGTTGGATCAGTTCCTATTCATGCTCAGGTACACAATGTCTAATAACACAATCTACTCCTTCTTTATAAAGGTGTGGGTCATCCCAGAAGTAATGTCTTAAATCATAGAAAAACTTTTTCTTTTGTTGGTATGTGAAACTAGGTGGTATAAATTTGGTAACAATGTAATTAGCATAATCAGCATACCATGGAGTAGTACGAGAAGCATTTTTATGACAGCTAATTGTTCGTTAGGAAATCTATCATCAATAGGTAGTGGGTCATCAAGAACATTATCTAACCTAGGCAAGTTGTCTGTAACAGGGTTCTCAACTCCCTTTCTATCAATAATATGCAAATCAAATTCTTGTAGTAGGAGAACTCATCTAATAAGTCTAGGTTTAGCATCTTTCTTTTCCATAAGGTATTTAATAGCAGCATGATCAGTGTGAACAGTTACTTTAGAGTCAACAATATAAGGTCTAAACTTATCACAAGCAAATACAACTGCTAAAAATCCTTTTTCATTTGTAGCATAATTTCTCTGGGCATTGTCTAGTGTTTTACTAGAATATTGAATAACATTTAGTTTCTTATCAACTCTTTGTCCTAGAACAGCACCTACGGCATAATCACTAGGATCACACATAATTTCAAAGGGTAAATTCCAATCAAGTGGCTGAACAATAGGTGCAGAAATCAAAGCTTTCTTGAGTATTTCAAATGCTTCTACACAATCATCATCGAAGACAAAAGGAATATCTTTTTCTAAGAGATTAGTCAGAGGCCTAGAAATTTTAGAGAAGTCCTTAATAAACCTCCTATTAAAACCGGCATGACCAAGGAAACTTCTTATACCTTTAATGTCTTTTGGACACGACATCTTTTCAATAGCATCAACTTTAGCTTTATCGACTTCAATACCTCTTTCAGAAATTCTATGCCCAAAGACAATGCCTTCATTAACCATTGAGGGAGCCCTGGATAAGGGGGTATCCGGACAGCCGGCATATATGATTTGGCCGGACTGTTGGACTATGAACATACAAGATTGAAGACTTCGTCCCGTGTCCGGATGGGACTCTCCTTGGCGTGGAAGGCAAGCTTGGAGATCTGGATGTAGATCTCCTTCTCTGTGAACCGACCCTGTGTAACCCTAGCCCCCTTCGGTGTCTATATAAACCGGAGGGTTTAGTCCGTAGAAAACAACAATCATACCATAGGCTAGCTTCTAGGGTTTAGCCTCTCTGATCTCGTGGTAGATCAACTCTTGTAATACTCATACCATCAAGATCAATCAAGCAGGAAGTAGGGTATTACCTCCATCGAGAGGGCCCGAACCTGGGTAAACATCATGTCCCAAGCCTCCTGTTACCATTAGTCTTAGACGCACAGTTCGGGACGCCCTACCCGAGATCCGCCGGTTTTCACACCGACATTGGTGCTTTCACTGAGAGTTCCTCTGTGTCGTCGTATAAGGCTTGATGGCTCGTCTCGTTGTTAAAGACAACATCACCGCCGGGGGAGCCCTGGCTCTAGGCCAAACTCTCCGGCTGGGCGGCTTCGTTATGACCGCCCGATCGGCTGTCGCGCCGACAATGACTTCATAGGTCGTTCAAAATAGCCTCCACGTTGATTTGGAACTTGCCGAATAGATGGACCCAATGGAGCTCTTCTCCCTCAATGAGCTCTTGGATCGCATCGCCGCCCTGGGCGTCGCTACGGACTATGACCGGATCGGGCTTACCAAAGGGAGATTCACTCTCCACCGGTCACCCATGAGATAGCGGTAGTGGAAGAGCATCATCCTAATTCTCCCTCTATTTGAGGACGAACTATGTCCGGATTTACGAGATCTCTGAGCCGGACACCCGCTCGCGGGAGGACATGACCCAGACCCGAAGAGATCGGGCAACGCCCCAGAACCCGAGCCATTAAGCTCGGAAGCCTCTTTGCCCTTGGGTCCTAGACCGGGTCAGGATTTGGATTCAAATCCACCCACCCACCCAGATTTATCCAATCTTTCACATATCAGACAAGAGCCCCAAGAAACAGTACATCATTACTGGGCCAGATTCCTCCTTGTGATAAACAGGGTCAAGGACTGTCGTGAGGCAGACGCAATCTCCCTCTTTTGCAAAAATTGCACGGACAAAGGGATTCTCAATGCTATAAGTCGCCGCGACATAGTACACTTCGCTGACTTAGCGGCCATAGTGCAAAAATACTACGCGATGGAAAGCGCCTGGAAAACCCAGACAAACTTCTGGGACAATCCGGCTCTAACCAATTCCTCTGTCCGAGCTAAAAGGGTAAGCTCTTGTAAGTCACCCGATTCAAGTACTAAAAACCAAAGCCCGCCGCAAGGCATGGAACCGTATTGGAAGAATGGCTAAACGGGCCATGCAAGATTCACAGCACACCGGATACTATGCCAACACATAGCCTTAGAGCATGTTGGATACTCCGGCAGGTAGCAAAGAGCGGCGAGGATCTCCTCATAGAACATAAAGCAGAGCAACATCCCGCTGGAGACAATAATACGGTCTTTTTACAGTCTTCGAGACTTTCGCCTCAAATAACAGGCGCAAGCAAGCTCAGCGCAACCTCGCAGAAGTTTGCGACATGGCAAGAATAAATCCATGGAACGACACGGCTATAACTTACAATGCCAGTGACGAACCTCAATTCCGAACAGTCTGAGCACCAGCCGCTTTGGTCCTTAGCCCAATCGTGGATGGCTTCAGGCTCACTAAAGTGCTCATGGACGGCAGAAGTGGGCTAAACCTCATTTACGAGGAAACCCTTATCAAGATGGAAATTGACAGGAGCCGCATTGAGCAAAGCAGCACAACCTTCAGGGGAATTATCCCTAGTCGGGAGGCGCGCTGCGCGGGAAAAATCACAATGGATGTGGTATTCGGCACGTCGGAGAATTACAGGTCTAAAGAAATTACATTCCAAGTGGCCCCGTTCAGCAGCGGATACCACACCCTCTTGGGGCGGGACGCATTCACAAGTTTCCAGGCTATACCTCATTACGGGTACATGATGCTCAAAATGCCCGGGCCCAACGGAATCATCACTCTAGCTAGTGATCCGGACGTCGCACTCCGCGCCGAAAACAAAACCGCCGCCCTCACCCTGGAGGCATTATCAGAAGCCCTCGCGGCCGAAGAACTAACAACACTGCGAGCAACAGTGGACAGAAACGACGTGATACTCCACAAGCGACCTAAATCCACCTCCTTCAAACCAGCGGACGAGATAGTCAAATTCCAGGTCCACCCAACGGACCCTACAAAGACAGCTTCAATTGAGACACAGTTGAACCCCGCGATAGACGCTGCACTGCGAGATTTCCTGCATGAAAACTGGGATATCTTCGCCTGGCACCCTTCGGACATGCCGGGCATCCCACGCAGGCTGGACGAACACAGCCTCAACATACTGAAAGGATACAAGCCAGTCAAGCAGACTCTTAGGCGCTTCTCAGATCCTAAGTGACAAGCCATGGGAGAAGAGCTAGCCAAACTACTCGAGGCCGGATTCATCAGAGACATCAAACATCCGGATTGGCTAGCAAACTTGGTAATGGTACCAAAAAAGGACAAATCCTGGCGCTTGTGTGTCGATTTCAAGGACCTCAATAAATATTGCCCTAAGGATCCCTTCCCCCTCCCCCGCATTGATCAAATAATCGATGCCAGCGCAGGACACGACTCATAGTGTTTCCTCGACGCATACTCCGGATACATCCAAATAAAGATGGTGGAGTCCGACCAGGCCGCAACGGCCTTTATCACTCTGTACGGCCCCTCTGTTTCAACACCATGCCCTTCGGGCTAAAAAACGCCGGCGCAACCTATCAACGCATGATTCAGACATGACTGGAAAATCAAATCGGCAAGACAGTAGAGGCCTATGTAGACGACGTGGTCATCAAAACAAGACACGTCGAAACTTTAATAGATGACTTGAGGCTTACGTTCGATAATATCCGAACATACGACATCAAGCTCAACCCGGAGAAGTGTGTCTTCGGAGTACCCTCCGGAAAATTGCTCGGCTTCAATGTTTCCAATAGAGGAATTGAAGCAAACCCGGCAAAAATCTGAGCTCTATCATAGTTGGCTATACCAACAGACCTCAAGCAGATCCAGAAACTAACTGGATGCGTGGCTGCCTTAAGCCGCTTTATCTCCGGCTTAGGAGAAAAGGCACTACCTCTCTATCGCCTTCTTCGATGCATCGAACACTTCGAGTGGACGGATGCAGCCATGACCGGACTGGAAGAAATAAAGGCACTATTGGCCACAAACCTAGTCCTGACCGCGCCAAACATTGGTGAACCCATGCTATTATACATAGCCGCAACAAACCAAGTTGTGAGTGCAGTGCTCGTCGTTGAACGAGAGGCAGACGGACACAAGTTCCCGCTCCAAAAGCCTGTATATTACGTGTCCACTGTCCTCACTCCATGCAAATCTCGGTACCCACACTATCAAAAGATAGCGTACGCGGTCTTCATGGCATCACGGAAACTACAACACTACTTTCAAGAGAGTTCGGTCACTATGGCCTCCGAAGTACCACTCAATGACATAATAAATAACCACGACGCAACAGGCCAAATTGCTAAATGGGCTATTGAGCTCCTTCCGTTCGACATAACATACAAACCACGACGGGCCATTAAGTCGCAAGTACTGGCTGACTTCATCGCCGAATGGACAGAATCCGAACTCCCTAAAGAGTACGGAGCGTACTCAAATTGGATCATGCATTTCGACGGCTCTAAAATGCTGGCCGGATTGGGAGCAGGTGTCGTCCTGACATCCCCCACCAGAGACATGGTGCAGTACGTCCTCCAAATATTATACAAAGACTCCAACAATGCAGCCGAATACGAGGCACTGTTGCATGGTCTTTGGATGGCAGTCTCCATGGGCATTCAACGCCTCGAAGTGCACGGGGACTCGAACCTTGCAATATCTCAGGTAAATGGAGACTTTGACACCAAGGACCCGAAAATGGCAGCCTATCGCAATGCCGTCCTCAAAATGTCAGCTCGGTTCGAGGGGCTCGAATTCCACCATGTGGTCAGAGAAAATAACCAAGCGGTCGATATCCTCGCCCGCTTCGGTGCTAGACGCGACCCCGTCCCAGCTAATATCTTCTTGGAAAGGCTGTTGAAGCCGTCTGTGGCATGGGAAGATGAGTCCGGCACTATTAGTCTGGCTCCAAACACAACCCCAGATTCTGAACCTTCTAACGTAATCGGAGGCTCTGCCACCGAAATAACATCTTCGGCCCACGAAATAATGGCTGTCATCGCCCCATGGACCGAGCCCTTCTTGGCCTACCTTAATAGGCAAGAGCTCCCCGAAGACCAAAATGAGGCACGTTGTATTGTGCGACGCTCTAAAGCCTACAAAGTCCATGAAGGAGAGCTCTACAAGAAGAGCGCCACCGGAGTGCTCCAACGATGCATCTCCGAAGAGGAAGGGCGGTAGCTCTTAGCCGAAATCCATTCCGGACTAGGCGGGCACCACGCGGCAGCCCGAGCTCTCGCAAGCAAGGCCTTTCGGACAGGATTCTACTGGCCGACAGCCCGGGCGGACGCACATGACCTTGTCCAACATTGGGTTGGTTGTCAACTATTTGCCAATTAGAGCCATATGCCCCCTATCGCTCTCCAAACGATCCCCATAACTTGTCCCTTCGTGGTCTGGGGGCTGGATATGGTGGGACCCCTTAAAGGGGGAAGCCATAAGAAAAAATACTTATTGGTCATGGTGGACAAGTTCACCAAATGGATAGAAGCCAAACCAGTTAAAACGGCTGAATCCAGACCAGTGATAGACTTCATATCGGAGGTTGTACACCGTTACGGTGTCCCCCACAGTATCATCACTAACAATGGCTCGAATTTTACAATCGAGGAGGTGAAAACCTGGTGCGGCAAAATGGGCATTAAGCTTGACTACGCCTCTGTTTATCACCCCCAAACAAATGGTCAAGTCGAACATGCAAATGGTCTTATCATGAGTGGCATTAAACCCAGACTAGTCAGCCTGGCTCTGGTACCAAGCTTGTCACGACCGGTTTTCCAATAAAAATATTTATTGAGAAACCAATCTTTTGAGTCCAGTATGAGAGATATCCTCCTCACTGGTAGACAATTTCTTGATACAATAAGCCAGTAGCAAAAAAAAAATATTACAGGGTCGAACTACGGTTGCTCAACCAAATTATTACAAGCACACCAATAATTATACATAATGGCGGACATGACACAGTGGTGTGGAGGCATACTACTGACTCGAGGATAGGGCGGTGGTGGAAAAACACAGCGGGGAGAGAAATACAAGACTCTAAGTCTATCATCTCATCGAGCGTCGAGGTGAGGCTCGATGAATTTATTTGGTAGCGGAAGCGGATATAAAATAGTGACCAAATCTAGGGTCGCACGAGACTGACTGGGACTCCTCTAAGTGTCGGACTCGCTATCAAACTCTTCATCCATGAGATCGCCTTCGTCAGCATCTGGCCAAATCAACAAGCCAGTGAGTACTTTGAAAGTACTCGCAAGACAGTTCGGACGTAAGATATAACAAATGCATGCATGGATGCGACATGAATAAATTCACCAATGTACATTTTCAAAAATTAGCATAACAAGGTAAGTAAAAGGGAAACGGCGGTAGTCCGCCTGAAATCCCAACAGAACATAAATAATTACCGATCGAGTGTCTGAAGCGATGCCTCGAAAGGTGAACAAATAAATATATGGAAAAAGATGCCACAGTCGAGCGTCTTAGCGACACCACATAAAGGGCTTAAAAAAAGAAATACCTCAGTCGGACGTCGGGGCGACGTCATAGAAAGGGCTTTAAAAGAAATGCCACAGTCGGACGTCGGGACGACATCACAGAAAGGGCTTTAAAAGAAATGCCACAGTCGGACGTTGGGGCGACATCACAGAAAGGGCTTTAAAAGAAATGCCACAGTCGGACGTCGGGACGACATCACAGAAAGGGCTTTAAAAGAAATGCCATAGTCGGACGTCGGGACGACATCACAGAAAGGGCTTTGATTCACAAGTAAATAATACTCATAATAAACATTTAATTCATGAGAATAAATGGGTTAGTCCATCCACAAGAATATTCAATTAACCGGAATTAGCACTCATGCGAATCACCGGAGTCTCTGCCATCAAAACTGACATTTGATTAGGATAAGATAATATCGATCTAGGACATGGAATAGATGATTTGGAGGAAATATATGACTCTGCAGAGTTTGTACAAAATTGTTCCCACAGCCAACGGATTTCCGTAGTCACGAAGGACTAGTTCCGTTTATGGTATTTCGGAAGAAAACACAGCTAACCAGTACACACCCATCCTACCTCCCGATGCTAGGAATCACCCTAGACATCATCCAAGAAAAACTTTTGAGACGGGGAGAGCACAATCTCGAATAGCATGGGATCAAATTTATATACGCGCGCTCTAAGGGGTGCCCCCCTCTCGGTCCCAACCGGAAACACCCATGCCCCCTGACCGGATGACTGGCTTTAATCCAGGGCCATGGAACCATCATCACGGCCTCTCCTTTTGGTGTGTACCAGAAAAGCGGTTTGCAACTTACTAAACCATATTCCTTGCGGAAAACATGTGGTAGTACAGGGAAGGAAATGAAAGGAACTGGACCGATACGGTTTGACACTGAAGTCACATAGTCTGGCATAAGACTGGCATGCTACGACACTTCCATCTTACCCATCCTCATGCCAACACATGGCCATTCATACTCACATCCATCCACTTATGGAGAATTGAACTCACTTACCTCATTATCGCATAAAATGACATTCATCGATATGCTTCCCAACATGCCATGAAACTAACTAAATGCAAAACATGCCAAGACACTCATCATATCAAAAGTTCAAACATGCTTGCCTAGTTCAGAGTAGTCGGAGCCTAGGTCGGCAAAGTTCGCGGCTCCGTCACCTCCTTCGGTATCTACGGTATAAAGAAAATATATGCGCTATCGTAAATACCAAGGAGTGCACATAAAGTATACCAAATATTTTTCAAATAAATCTGATAAAAACTAGACAAAATTTTGAAGAGAACAGAAAAAGAATCAATCAAAAATACTTTTTTGCTTAAAAGTTATAAGGGTTTTTGCCCAGGGACTAATCTGTAATGAAACAGAAGATTTCCAGGGGCTAGCTTATAAGAATAGAAAACGCTTCGGCAGAAACTACGCCATCCCAACGGGAAAACGTACTTTGCCTGAAGGCGCTTCCAGAAAACGCTTCAACAGCGAGAGCAGAGAGGCTGACGGTGGGGTCCCACGCGTCAGGTTTGAATTTCAAAAGGGGGGGGAGCGAAGCTCGTCGGCGCCCGAGAGCCGCGGTGGTCGCCGGCGGCGATCCACGGCGAGGTAGGGGGATCGGAGGGTACCTCCGTGCTCAGGGCGCCATTCCGCGTCGGTTGGTGGTGGTGGTGGTCGCTAGCGAGTACCATGTCGACGGCGAGCTTTGCTCCGGCGGACGGCGGCTCTGGTGGTCGAGGAACTCGTCGGAGAGAGCTGCAGAGATCAAATTGACGAGGGGGTTAGGCTCCTGGTAGCTAGAGAGGATAACAGACGGGGTTTGGGCGCCGGAGGTGGCCTCACTGGAGCGAATCGGGGTGGCGGCCGAGGCGGATCGGGGCGGCCGGAGTTGGGGGAGGAGACCTCCTCGGGGTCCCCCTAGTGGCCTGGTGTGGTGTTGGAGAGGAGTGGGGATGAGGCGTGCATGAGGGTGAGCTCGGGGGCCCTTTTTATAGGCAGCCCGAGGCGGTTGCCGTGAACGGGGATCTCCGGCGAGTGATTACGGCGGTGCCGGGGATGTGCAGGGGGATTAGGGGCTAGGGCTTCGTCGTTGAGGTCCACCGATCCCATTTAGGCGCTAAACGGGCTGGGACTTGGTGCTGAGGGTGAGCTCGACGGAACGGGGGTGGCGCGGCACGTCGGTAGCAGGGAGCACGTTATGTGCTTGCCGGGCCACGGCGACGGTGCCACGGGCGTGCGCTGGCACAACAGGGACACGCGGAGAGCCAAGGGGCTTTGGGCGGCGCCGGGTGGCGTGGCGAGAGTGCTCGGGCCCTTGTTGGCCGCCACGGGAGGTGCAGCCACCGCAGAAGCTCCCAACGCCGGCGAGGCTCGCTGCTACCGACGCCAGGAAGGCTCCACGCACGCGTGTGAAGCTCCGGACAGGAGGGAGAGGCTGCGAGGAACGTGCCAAGTGCACTGTCTACGCGTGAGAGGAACTGACGAATGCAAACGACACTGAAACTGAACTTTTCTGAATTTTGAACAGCAGCAGTGCATGCAAGGTGTTCGACAAAATGAAATTGGCATCTAGGGATTTTTCCTTGAGCTGAAACTTGGTGGAGTGGCTTCTCATTGCTCAAGTAGGCTGCCTGAATTTTGGTGGAATTTTTGGGGAAGTGTAGATATGAATTTCATCAAATTTGGCAAATCTGGTCCAAACTTGCAGAGACTGAATTTTGAAAATTTTGAAAAGAGGAGGAGTGGATCAAGATGGTTCTGGGTTGTGGGTACAAAGGACTATCCAGGAGAGTTGGTTTGAGGTCAAAACTCAAATGCAATATGGTACTTGCTTTGAAAATCCCTCAGGCTCCAAATAATTATCAGATTTGTTTTGAGAGGAAAAAATAATTAGAATAAAATCCAAAACTTGTTTGGATTAGTTGGGACAGAGGACTTAGGTTGATCACAAGGTGTAGGGGAGGTTTTGGAGGGGTTTTACCACATGGGAACAATGCAAAGTCAAGGGTGGTTCCAAGATATGAAAATCCCCAAATTTTCATGGAGTTTCATTTTAAAAGAAAACAATTTAAACTCAAAAAATAAATTTGAGAGAGAACTAGCAGAGAAGAAGTTTCAAAAGATAAAACACCAAGGTTTGAAAAAAAAATCCTTGCCAAAGCAAAGGAAGTTTTTAAGTGGAAGGTTTTTCTGAAAAAGAAAATTTTTAAATAGCCTCTCCTCAAAAACCACAAAGTTTTTGATAAAAACCAAATAAAAATTTTGGAGTGTCACAACACCTACCCCCCTATGAAAAATCTCGTCCCCGAGATTTCAGCTGATCCTTAAATAGGTGTGGATGCTCAGTCCGAAGAAAATCCTCGCTTTCCCAAGTTGCTTCACTGTCGGTGTGATTGCTCCACTGGACTTTGAAAAACTTGATGGTCTTCTGTCGGGTCCTCCTTTCAGATTCCTCTAATATTCTTACGAGACGTTCTCGATAAGTGAGGTCTGGCTGCACATCAATGTTTTCATGGGATACTTGTTTCTCTGGGTTGTTTACGTACTTCCTTAATTGAGAGACGTGGAACACGTCGTGAATGTCGGACAAGTCTTCGGGTAAGTCTAGCTGGTAGGCTACAGTGCCTCTTCGTGCCACTATGCAGAATGGTCTAATGAATCTTGGTGCTAACTTTCCTTTCATCTTAAACCGTTGCAATCCTCTCATCGGGGACACTCTCAGGTATACGAACTCACCGGGTTCGAAGCTGACCCTACGATGTTTCTGATCATAATAACTCTTCTGTCGACTTTGAGCGGTCTTAAGTCGGTCTCTGATTAGCTTGACCTTTTCCTCGGCTTCTCTGAGCATGTCTGGTCCGAAGATGCGGCTGTCCCCGGTCTCTGACCAATTTAACGGGGTTCGACATCTTCGTCCGTATAAGGCCTCAAATGGTGCCATTTGTAGGCTGGCCTGGTAGCTATTGTTATACGCGAACTTGGTGTATGGCAGGCTTTCTTCCCAACTGGTTCCATATGTGAGGACACATGCTCTCAGCATGTCTTCTAAAACCTGGTTTACGCGTTCCGTTTGTCCATCAGCCTGTGGGTGGTATGCGGTACTGAAGGCTAGTTGGGTTCCCAGAGCTTGTTGTAAATGCTCCCAAAATCTTGAGACGAACTGAGTGCCTCTGTCGGATATTATGTTCTTCGGGACACCGTGCAGACAAACTATGCGGGAGAGATAAATCCTGGCAAGCCTCTGAGTGTTGTAGGTCGTCTTCACTGGAATAAAGTGTGCCACTTTGGTCAACCTGTCAGTGATGACCCATATGGCATCATTCCTGTGTCGTGACCGAGGTAGTCCGACAATAAAATCCATCCCTATTTCATCCCATTTCCACTCAGGTATTTTGTTAGGTTGCAGTAGTCCGGCTGGTCTCTGATGTTCAGCTTTTATGCGTTGACATGAGTCACAACATGCAATGAAGGCGGCTATGTCCCTCTTCATACCGTGCCACCAAAATCTTTCCTGAATATCCTTATACATTTTGGTTCCTCCAGGGTGGATCGAATATGGAGTGGTGTGTGCTTCAGCTAAAATTTGCTGTATAAGGTCTTCTATGTTTGGCACGCATAGCCTTTCTCCGTACCATAATATTCCTTCATTGTCTATGACGACTTCCGAGGCCTTGCCCATACTCAACTTTCTTTTAATTCCTTCAATGCTGGGGTGACCGGGCTGAGCTTCTTTAATTCTCTCCACAAGGTTGGGTTGTATTTCCAAGTTTGATATGGTGCCTTCTGCTACCATTATCAAGTTGAGCTTGGCAAATTCTTGATGGAATTCGGGCCTCAAGCTGTGCAGATAGTTTCCGTCGGAGCTGGGGTTCCGACTCAAGGCATCGGCCACTACATTTGCTTTCCCTGGATGGTAATGGATACCAACATCATAATCCTTTACCAATTCCAACCAGCGTCGTTGCCGTAAATTTAGTTCTGGCTGCGTGAAAATATATTTGAGACTTTTGTGATCCGTATATATTTCACATCGATTCCCAAGTAAGAAATGCCTCCATTCCTTGAGTGCATGAATAACTGCTGCCATTTCTAAGTCATGAGTGGGATAATTTTCCTCATGCTTGCGAAGTTGCCTTGAAGCGTAGGCGACAACCTTGCTTTCTTGCATCAACACGCATCCGAGACCCTTCCTGGACGCGTCACAATATACTTCAAAATTCTTGTGTATATCGGGTACAATTAATACCGGTGCTGTTGTTAACTTCCGCTTTAGCTCTTGGAAACTTTTCTCGCAGGCTTCTGTCCATTCAAACTTCTTATCTTTCTTGAGCAACTGTGTCATAGGCTTGGCTATGGTGGAAAATCCTTCAATAAATCTGCGGTAATATCCTGCCATTCCCAAGAAACTCCGTATGTCCGTTACGCTGGCCGGTGACTTCCAGCCAAGTACGGCCTTGACTTTCTCTGGGTCCACTGCGATACCGTCTTGAGTCAGCACGTGGCCTAGAAAGCCTACTTGTCTTAGCCAAAATTCGCACTTGCTGAACTTGGCATACAATTGGTGTTTTCTCAGTTCTCCTAGCACAATCCTGAGATGTTCTGCATGCTCTTCTGGTGTCTTGGAGTATACTAGAATATCATCGATGAATACCACGACGAACTTGTCCATAAACTTCATAAATACTTTGTTCATGAGGTGAACAAAATATGCTGGGGCGTTAGTTAATCCAAATGGCATCACTGTGAACTCGTACAGTCCATATCTGGAGGTGAAGGCTGTTTTGGGGATATCTTCCGTTCGTACCTTCAATTGATGGTATCCTGACCTTAAGTCAATTTTTGAGAATACCTTGGCCTGAGCAAGTTGATCAAACAAATCGTTTATCCTTGGCATCGGGTATTTGTTTTTGACTGTGACCATGTTAAGTGCTCGATAGTCAATACACAATCTCAGCGTTCCATCCTTCTTTTTGGCAAATAAAATTTGGTGATCCCCAAGGTGAGGAGCTGGCTCGAATGTATCCTTTTTCCAGTAATTCCTTTATTTGCTTCTTCAACTCGATCAACTCGGATGGTGCCATTCTGTATGGTTTCTTGTATATGGGGGTGGTTCCTGGTGCTAGCTCAATGCGGAATTCTATTTCTCGGTCTGGTGGCATGCCTGGCAGCTCTTCAGGGAATACATCTGGAAATTCACACACTACTGGAACCTTGTTTAGCTCAGAAACGTCCACCTTATTTAATCTCGGTTGCCGGGGTATTTTTCCTTCCTTGGCTGATACTCTTATTGTCTTCCCTTGGTGGTGTGTGAGAATTACGGTCCTATTGAAACAGTCGATAAAACCCTTATTGGTGGTTAGCCAATCCATCCCTAGGATGACATCCAGTCCTTTATTTTCCAATACAATAAGATTTGCGTGAAACTCCAATCCTTCGAACTCAATGACCACATTCTGACAGTAATTCTGAGTTACTTGCTGAATCCCAGGGGACTTGATGGTCATGGATTTCTCCAAAGGAAGCATCGAAAAATTATTTTGCAAAGCAAAACTGTTCGAAATGAAAGAGTGAGAGGCTCCAGAATCAAACAAAACCATTGCAGGTATTGTGTTGACAGGAAACGTACCGAGTACGATATCCGGAGCATTTTGTGCCTCCTCTTTGGTTACATGGTTCAGATGACCCTTCCTGTGGTTATTGTTGGGATTGAAATTGTTTCGCTTGGGCGCTGAATTATTGCCGCCGTTGTTCGGCTTTGGGGTTGAAATCCTTGGCTTGGGGCACTGTTTGGCATAGTGCCCTTCTTCTCCACAAGCGTAACAAGTAACGCCGGGGCGATAGGTGAATTCCTTGTCCCTTGCATGAAAATTCTTGATTGGGCGTGAGACATTGGATGAGAATTTGTGTGTCCCACCCTTTTGAAAATCTGTCTTGCTTCGGTGATTGCGAGCGTGATTAGTCTGGTCCCTTTTTCGCTTGCGGATATCTTCCAGACTGCGTCTCTCATTTTCCAGAGTAATGGCTTTGTCCACCAGTGTTTTAAAATCAGGAAAAGTGTGCACGACCAGTTGGCATTTAAGCGCGGGCGCCAGACCGTCAAGGAATTTCTCCCTCTTCTTGATTTCAGTCATACGCTCCTCATTAGCGTAGCGGGACAATAGGGTAAATTGACTGTTGTAATCTGACACTGTCATGTTCCTTTGTTTGAGGTCATCGAATTCTCTCTTCTTGATTTTCATAATACTCTTAGGAATATGTGCACCACGGAAACCTTCCTTGAAATCATCCCAGGTTATGTCATTTTCGTTGGGATGCATGTGCAGAAAATTCTCCCACCACGATGCGGCTGCTCCTGTGAGATAGTGTGGAGCATATAGTACTTTCTCGAGATCTGAACATTTTGCAATAATTAATTTCCTCTCCATATCTCGAAGCCAGTCCTCGGCTTCAAGAGGCTTGTCACTGTGAGAAAATGTTTGAGGACGTGTCTTCTGTAGCTCAGATAACTTGGAATGCTGCTGATACTGTCCATGATGATTCCCCATGTTGATGACTTGGTTCATCATCTCACGATGTTGTTGCTGACTCTGCTCATAAAGGCGGCACATTTGTGAAAGTGCCGATTCACTGCCCTGTTGGCTTGACTGTCCCTGAGTGAACTCGTTGCTGGGTTGTGTATCATAATTTTCCTCTGGTGGAGTTGGCATGGAGCGTGTCCAAGGACGAGACATTTTTCACTCTGGGGATGTATTTTTGCAAAACTCATAAGAAAAGCGGAAAGAGTCGCAAAACAAAACCATAAATGCATAAAGCTGGCAGATAGAATTAAATAACTCGGCTTACTTAAGAAAAACAAATTGACTTGCGCACGGATAAGGACTGCTCATTACATATCTTACATGCGGGCGGTAATTATACAATACATCACTCAGGATATGCGTACATAATCCTGACATGTTATTTAGGCTAGTGCACTTCTCCAGATCCTACATGATGCGCAAACAGGCTACTTCTCACAACCTACGTACATATCTTACAAAGCGGTGCAATACATGGCAGCTAAGCGTACTCAGGCAGAGATGTTGACGACCTCCTTTGCCCTGCCGAGGGCGAGGCGTAGCAAGGTTGGGGACTCGACTTCCTCCTTGCTAATAGGCTCCATACGTGTAGTGTTGCGCAGAGTGGACGGAGCGGTTGCCAGGGGCGGAGCAACACGTACAGGAGTGGGCGCGAAGGGTGGTGCAGTGCGCGCTGAAGTGGGTGCAATGACTTGGTTGAATTCTTCGATAGAAGGCAGGCGATGAGTAGGCGTAAAAGATGCTGAGGACGAGACCAAAGTCAGTGGCGGTGCGATGGGTAGGAGCTCCCTCCTGTTGGCAGCACAGCCATGGACTGAGTCCATGCGGGTAGCTACGAAGTCGTCCACCAGGTTGTTGAAGGATGCCTCCAGGGCCCGAAGATACTCAATGAGCATCTCAAAAGCCTCGTCTCGTTCTCCTCTGGGGCAGGAGTATGCGTAGTGACAGGTGTAAGGCACATGGCACGGAAGATAATGGTAACGACGAGTCTTCATCACGGGAAGGACATCCCTGAGAGGAGCTATCGCCTCACGGGCTGCCATCTGCATAGCATGCCTCTCCGTAGGCATGGCTCTTCCCATGAACCGGAAGCGGCGTAACTCACCACGCCCTCCCTTGAACTGCACCGCGGCCTGGTGCATGGTCAGACTGTCGTTGACTCGGTGCTGGCAGAGTGTGAAGACTGGGCGCACGGATGGCCCCATCGCGACCTAAACGATGAAAGAAAGAAGCTTGACGAACCCATCGGGCACGTTGGCGAAGGTCTGAGACTCGCAGCTGTTGTCAGCCATCTACAAAAGTAGGCAAAAATTCTGCAGGGTCAGATCATAAATTTATGCTGACTGACAGAAAATGACTACAATTGCAAAAATATAAATTAGCTCTATCATGCTAATAACTAATTAGCGATCGCACCTAGTGGCTTCCTACAGTCAGCCTGGCTCTGGTACCAAGCTTGTCACGACCGGTTTTCCAATAAAAATATTTATTGAGAAACCAATCTTTTGAGTCCAGTACGAGAGAAATCCTCCTCACTGGTAGACAATTTCTTGATACGATAAGCCAGTAGCAAAAAAAAAATATTACAGGGTCGAACTACGGTTGCTCAACCAAATTATTACAAGCACACCAATAATTATACATAATGGCGGACATGACACAGTGGTGTGGAGGCATACTACTGACTCGAGGATAGGGCGGTGGTGGAAAAACACAGCGGGGAGAGAAATACAAGACTCTAAGTCTATCATCTCATCGAGCGTCGAGGTGAGGCTCGATGAATTTATTTGGTAGCGGAAGCGGATATAAAACAGTGACCAAATCCAGGGTCGCACGATACTGACTGGGACTCCTCTAAGTGTCGGACTCGCTATCAAACTCTTCATCCATGAGATCGCCTTCGTCAGCATCTGGCCAAATCAACAAGCCAGTGAGTACTTTGAAAGTACTCGCAAGACAGTTCGGACGTAAGATATAACAAATGCATGCATGGATGCGACATGAATAAATTCACCAATGTACATTTTCAAAAATTAGCATAACAAGGTAAGTAAAAGGGAAACGGCGGTAGTCCGCCTGAAATCCCAACAGAACATAAATAATTACCGATCGGGTGTCTGAAGCGACGCCTCGAAAGGTGAACAAATAAATATAAGGAAAAAGATGCCACAGTCGGGCGTCTTAGAGACACCACATAAAGGGCTTAAAAAAAGAAATACCTCAGTCAGACATCGGGGCGACGTCATAGAAAGGGCTTTAAAAGAAATGCCACAGTCGGACGTCGGGACGACATCACAGAAAGGGCTTTAAAAGAAATGCCACAGTCGGACGTCGGGGCGACATCACAGAAAGGGCTTTAAAAGAAATGCCACAGTCGGACGTCGGGGCGACATCACAGAAAGGGCTTTAAAAGAAATGCCACAGTCGGACGTCGGGACGACATCACAGAAAGGGCTTTAAAAGAAATGCCACAGTCGGACGTCGGGACGACATCACAGAAAGGGCTTTGATTCACAAGTAAATAATACTCATAATAAACATTTAATTCATGAGAATAAATGGGTTAGTCCATCCACAAGAATATTCAATTAACCGGAATTAGCACTCATGCGAATCACCGGAGTCTCTGCCATCAAAACTGACATTTGATTAGGATAAGATAATATCGATCTAGGACGTGGAATAGATGATTTGGAGGAAATATATGACTCTGCAGAGTTTGTACAAAATTGTTCCCACAGCCAACGGATTTCCGTAGTCACGAAGGACTAGTTCCGTTTACGGTATTTCGGAAGAAAACACAGCGAACCAGTACACACCCATCCTACCTCCCGATGCTAGGAATCACCCTAGACATCATCCAAGAAAAACTTTTGAGACGGGGAGATCACAATCTCGAATAGCATGGGATCAAATTTATATACGCGCGCTCTAAGGGGTGCCCCCCTCTCGGTCCCAACCGGAAACACCCATGCCCCCTGACCGGATGACTGGCTTTAATCCAGGGCCATGGAACCATCATCACGGCCTCTCCTTTTGGTGTGTACCAGAAAAGCGGTTTGCAACTTACTAAACCATATTCCTTGCGGAAAACATGTGGTAGTACAGGGAAGGAAATGAAAGGAACTAGACCGATACGGTTTGACACTGAAGTCACATAGTCTGGCATAAGACTGGCATGCTACGACACTGCCATCTTACCCATCCTCATGCCAACACATGGCCATTCATACTCACATCCATCCACTTATGGATCATCGAACTCACTTACCTCATTATCGCATAAAATGACATTCATCGATATGCTTCCCAACATGCCATGAAACTAACTAAATGCAAAACATGCCAAGACACTCATCATATCAAAAGTTCAAACATGCTTGCCTGGTTCAGAGTAGTCGGAGCCTAGCTCGGTGAAGTTCGCGGCTCCGTCACCTCCTTCGGTATCTACGGTATAAAGAAAATATATGCGCTATCGTAAATACCAAGGAGTGCACAAAAAGTATACCAAATATTTTTCAAATAAATCTGATAAAAAACTAGACAAAATTTTGAAGAGAACAGAAAAATAATCAATCAAAAATACTTTTTTGCTTAAAAGTTATAAGGGTTTTTGCCCAGGGACTAATCTGTAATGAAACAGAAGATTTCCAGGGGCTAGCTTATAAGAATAGAAAACGCTTCGGCAGAAACTACGCCAGCCCAACGGGAAAACGTACTTTGCCCGAAGGCGCTTCCAGAAAACGCTTCAACAGCGAGAGCAGAGAGGCTGACGGTGGGGTCCCACGCGTCAGGTTTGAATTTCAAAAGGGGGGGGGACCGAAGCTCGTCGGCGCCCGAGAGCCGCGGTGGTCGCCGGCGGCGATCCACGACGAGGTAGGGGGATCGGAGGGTACCTCCGTGCTCAGGTAGCCATTCCGCGTCGGTTGGTGGTGGTGGTGGTCGCCAGCGAGTACCACGTCGACGGCGAGCTTTGCTCCGGCGGACGGCGGCTCGGGTGGTCGAGGAACTCGTCGGAGAGAGCTGTAGAGATCAAATTGACGAGGGGGTTAGGCTCCTGGTAGCTAGAGAGGATAACAGACGGGGTTTGGGCGCCGGAGGTGGCCTCACTGGAGCGAATCGGGGTGGCGGCCGAGGCGGATCGGGGCGGCCGGAGTTGGGGGAGGAGACCTCCTCGGGGTCCCCCTAGTGGCCTGGCGTGGTGTTGGAGAGAAGTGGGGATGAGGCGTGCACGAGGGTGAGCTCGGGGGCCCTTTTTATAGGCAGCCCGAGGCGGTTGCCGTGAACGGGGATCTCTGGCGAGTGATTACGGCGGTGCCGGGGATGTGCAGGGGGATTAGGGGCTAGGGCTTCGTCGTTGAGGTCCACCGGTCCCATTTAGGCGCTAAACGGGCTGGGACTTGGTGCTGAGGGTGAGCTCGACGGAACGGGGGTGGCGCGGCACGTCGGCGGCAGGGAGCACGTTCTGTGCTTGCCGGGCCACGGCGACGGTGCCACGGGCGTGCGCTGGCACGGCAGGGACACGCGGAGAGCCAAGGGGCTTTGGGCGGCGCCGGGTGGCGTGGCGAGAGTGCTCGGGCCCTTGTTGGCCGCCACGGGAGGTGCAGCCACCGCAGAAGCTCCCAACGCTGGCGAGGCTCGCTGCTATCGACGCCAGGAAGGCTCCACGCACGCGTGTGAAGCTCCGGACAGGAGGGAGAGGCTGCGAGGAACGTGCCAAGTGCACTGTCTACGCGTGAGAGGAACTGACGAACGCAAACGACACTGAAACTGAACTTTTCTGAATTTTGAACAGCAGCAGTGCATGCAAGGTGTTCGACAGAATGAAATTGGCATCTAGGGATTTTTCCTTGAGCTGAAACTTGCTGGAGTGGCTTCTCATTGCTCAAGTAGGCGTCCTGAATTTTGGTGGAATTTTTGGGGAAGTGTAGATATGAATTTCATCAAATTTGGCAAATCTGGTCCAAACTTGCAGAGACTGAATTTTGAAAATTTTGAAAAGAGGAGGAGTGGATCAAGATGGTTCTGGGTTGTGGGTACAAAGGACTATCCAGGAGAGTTGGTTTGAGGTCAAAACTCAAATGCAGTATGGTACTTGCTTTGAAAATCCCTCAGGTTCCAAATAATTATCAGATTTGTTTTGAGAGAAAAAAATAATTAGAATAAAATCCAAAACTTGTTTGGATTAGTTGGGACAGAGGACTTAGGTTGATCACAAGGTGTAGGGGAGGTTTTGGAGGGTTTTTACCACATGGGAACAATGCAAAGTCAAGGGTGGTTCCAAGATATGAAAATCCCCAAATTTTCATGGAGTTTCATTTTAAAAGAAAACAATTTAAACTCAAAAAATAAATTTGAGAGAGAACCAACAGAGAAGAAGTTTCAAAAGATCAAACACCAAGGTTTGAAAAAAAATATCCTTGCCAAAGTAAAGGAAGTTTTTAAGTGGAAGGTTTTTCTGAAAAAGAAAAATTTTAAATAGCCTCTCCTCAAAAACCACAAAGTTTTTGATAAAAACCAAATAAAAATTTTGGAGTGTCACATAATATTGGTGAACTCGTTCTACGCCTCCCCGAGAAGAAGAAGGACAAGCTCAAACCCAAGTGGGAGGGTCCCTTCATCATTGATAAAGTCCTTACCGGAGGAGCGTACCGTCTGCGCAGTGCATCTGATAACAGACACGAGCCGAACCCATGGAACGCGGCCGGACTCCAGAGATTCTACGCCTAGCGCCGAACTCAGTGTTTGTCTCCTTAACTCTGCCTCTCCAATTATGTTCTCTTTCCTCCTTTCTCGCCCCTTTTTCCTTTTTAATATACAACCTTAAAACTGTACGGATGCCCTGAGCACTCCAGCCGCATTATGCATGCACACTATACCTGGGGGCTTCCTATTCGGAAGCTAAATATAACTACTTTAATGGCTTCTTGCCAGCCACATATGCATTTTTCTTTCCATATGTGCCTTTTCTTCACCATTATATGCATCGATATGACTTAAGTTTTGGCCATGCTAGGTTGCCTGGCTCTTGTATTTATACCCTACGTTCCCGTTAATTCGACTAGGGCATAAGGGGAGCACCTCTGCGATTGTTACTGCCGGTTGAGCTGGATGTGTACTTCAGACTGGGTGAAGCCGAAAGCTAGCGTTCTTTAGGGAATATTCGGTCGGTGAAAAAAAGATGTTCTCATTCATTACAACAAAAATACCCAGATGTTTTGTTTCCTGCGCTTCTGTTCGCAGTTCAGACATGCACATCGATGCATGCACACCCATAGAAAGGAACCCCTAACGGAACTATTCTCTCTGGAAGATGTTTGTTCCATGTAATATAACATAACTAGTTGGGTACTTGTCTGTTGAAGCATTTATGACCCCTACGCCTGGTTTCCACGCATACCCCGATTTTTCATAACTGTGTGGGTATTCGGATACACCACGGACTATCACATCCGGGGGCTGAAGCGAAAAGGTCCGCCATGACAAATGATTTTCAATCTGGCTAGGGAGTACATGAGCCCATTCAAATTACATAGTCATTTAGACTGGTTGTACTCTTCCTCTATACCATCCAACAGGCTATCTAGCTTACAATTCCGTTGGGAATACTTTGCGGCTAACGCTACTTGGTCATATACCAGACTAACGTGTATCTCTTGTCCATCTGACAACACCTGTCTGACTTCGGCCATATGGTTTGGGTCAGCCTTGGTGTATCGCATCTTCACCATGGCCCAAGCTTCTCTCGCACCTTGTCGGCAAGCAGATACCTTCCATAATCGGAAGCGCCGCCGTGCTCCTTTGAGCATCTCTACAAGTTCGCTCATGCCTCCTGGCAGGGAGTGGATGGCCACAAGGCCTGGACAATACCCTTCATCACCTGCCGAGCTCGTTCGTGCAGTTGTGAAAGCTCCTGCAGCATATCACCTGTGGAGCCGGGCATCTCCTCTTCAGGACGGCCCGTCACCATACCTGCAGACATAACTCTGTCAATACGCCTCTTCGCCGAACTATACTATAGTTCGTTCAAGCACTTACTATAAATGCCACGTCAAAGCCTCCGGTTCTCCTTCACGGAGTCTGCGAGTTGAGCCCGAACATCTTTTAATTCGACGCTCAATCGGAGATTCGCATCTTGAAGTTTATTCTTCTCCTAAATAGACTGCGTCATCACACGTTTTCCCGCCTTCAGCTGACTTCGCAGATGCAGCTCATTATCTCCCACAGTCTTCGGATTTCCTCCGGGATTGTGTGCCAAATTTTTTGTCAGATTTATAAACCATGCCGAACAAACAAACTGGTAGAAGGAAATTATTACCAGAAGAAGCCTTCTTGGATTCCCCTTGTCCGGCTACATTGGCCTTCATTTGGGCCTTACATTCCTCCAGCTCTTGAGACAACTGGGCATTCTTCTCTACAAGAACCTATGCATACAATGATCCTTAAATCAGTTGTGCCAACTGTTTCAAGTCTCACGGGCTACTACTACACATACTTATTAAATTCTCTTACCCGTATATCCTTCACATACTGGTCCGTTGCTCTGGCAAGTCCATCTTGAGCAGCGCGGATATATGCGTGTCCGGAATTGAAGGCATTAAACGCCTCTTTGGAAAAAATACCACCGCGGAGTACGGCCCGCCGGCGCTGGTGATTCATGGCGCTCTCCACTTCAGAATTTGTGGCGGAAAGCATATCCGTATCCTCCGCAGGAGGACAGTTTGGCACTGTCCCCACATCAGCCTCCACCCATGAATCCGGTCCAGGAATCCGGCTGCTGGAGGCGTGGCCGTAAGGGTCCCCGGGTATAGTCCGGCGTTTCCTGTGAGGACATAATTAAAGCCGTCATGCCTCACAAAAATACCAAATAAACCACGGGGCAAGTTTAATGAATACCTCTGCGCCTGCATCTCGCTCCTAACCGCCTTCCTTTTAAGCCTACCTTGTCTAGGCGCCTCTTGCTGAGAGGACCGCACGGGTTCCGCACGGTGTCCCGACTGACGTTTCTATAAAACTACGACATGTGAGCATAAGGTACGGCAAAACAAAGGAATTCTTTCGGAAGGTTGGAACCCCGACATTACTTACATGCGACACGGGAAGCAGTCCGGGATAATCCGCGATGATGGCGACTAAAGAGCCGCCACTGCTTGCCTGGTAGAAAGTCCCGTCGATGAATTCCACGAATATGTCCGGATCTTCTTCAAGTCCGGGGTCGAGAGCCCGGTCGGGATCCTCTGGCTGCGGAGAGGGGCTGTTAAACTCTTTCACGGCCTTCCTTAGTTCATGTTTTGAAACGGCAAGGTAAATGATTGTGACCAAGAAGGTAAGGATAGATAGAGTCGAGTAAAAGATGACAACTTACCCAGCTTCGGGGGTTATACATGGAAAATCCACCCCACAGTTTAATGCGGAGGAACTCCTCTTCTTCTCCTTTGTATAATTCAGACATTATCCTCGCCAAAGATGTGGCAGAGTTCGGACCTTTGCGACCGCAGCGGGAGGCATCGTCTTCTCCATTGAAGTGCCACATGGGTTTTCCCCTATATTGAAGTGGCTGCACTCCCCTTATTACGCATATTTACATAACTTCGATTATTGTCAATCCTGATTTGGCCAGGGTTTGTATCCGGCTCAAAAGATAAGAGACTTCCCTGTTTTCTTCCTCCTGGGGCTCCGAGGGTGCCAGCTTTGGCGTTTCTTCAGCGGAGTATTGGTAAAGTTAGGAAGGCCCGTCCGGACTGGGTTCGGAAGGGGAATGTCATCGACATAAAACCACTCCGAGGGCCAGTCTTCGGATGCCTTCTTTGGAGTACCGGACAGGTATCCGGTTTGGGCGATGCGCCATATTTCGGCTCCACCCACTTGATATATAGATTCCGCCTGGTTGCGGGGGACGAGGCAAAATAACCTCTTCCATAGCTCGAAATGAGCTTCGCAGCCCAGCAACAACTCGCAGAGGGCAACATAGCCCGCGATGTGCAGTATGGAGGCGGGGGTAAGATTATGCAACTGGAGACTGTAGAACTCCAGGAGCCCGCGGAGGAATGGGTGGACTAGAAACCCGACGCCTCTTAGTAGATATGGGACGAGGCATACTCGCTCCCCCCGAGATGGGTTAGGCAATCTCTCCGCTTGCTCCCCGCCATTATAGGTGGCTAGTCCGGATCGGACGGGGACCATGTATGCGGGCGGAAGGAACCCTTTGGTCTGCAGCTCTATTACCCAGCTGTGAGGGATGGAACACTTTTCCCAATCCCCTGGCTTCGAGCTAGGGGAGCGGCGAGCAGGGCTACGGCGACCGGTCATGATGGGATGGCCTCTTTTGGACGCGCTCTGCGGAATGCTTGCTTGGGGAAGATGGTTGATTTGGATCTGAAGATCCCCGTCTCCTCAAATAGACGACTCGCCTACCGGATTAGGGTGGCAAATGTAAAAATGCCCCGTCCCCTCGTCTTCGATCGACACATGGAGGTGGCCATTATTGAAGCACAGAAGCCGAGGAGTACAACCTTACTAGGAGGACGGACACTATCCGCTGCCACAGGTGCACCGGATTGGTAGAAGAACCCGCCTTGCAATGCCGAAGACAATCTGCGCGCTAGACTCATCGTTATTGAAGCCTGGTTCGGTGGCTACTGAGGGAGTTCTGGATAAGGGGGTACCCAGACAGCCGGACTATATGATTTGGCCGGACTGTTGGACTATGAAGATACAAAATTGAAGACTTCGTCCCGTGTCCGGATGGGACTCTCCTTGGCGTGGAAGGCAAGCTTGGTGATCCGGATGTAGATCTCCTTCTCTGTGAACCGACCCTGTGTAACCCTAGCCCCCTCCGGTGTCTATATAAACCGGAGGGTTTAGTCCATAGAAAACAACAATCATACCATAGGCTAGCTTCTAGGGTTTAGCCTCTCTGATCTCGTGGTAGATCAACTCTTGTAATACTCATATCATCAAGATCAATCAATAAGGAAGTAGGGTATTACCTCCATCGAGAGGGCCTAAACCTGGGTAAACATCGTGTCCCCAGCCTCCTGTTACCATTAGTCTTAGACGCACAATTCGGGACCCCCTACCCGAGATCCGCCGGTTTTGACACCGACAACCATGAAGTGGCATTTTTCCCAATTCAAGACAAGATTAGTTTCATCACATCTTTGCAAAACTCGATCAAGGTTGCTCAAGCAATCATCAAATGGAGATCCATAAACGGAGAAATCATCCATGAAAACCTCAACAATCTTTTCACAAAAATCAGAGAATATAGCCATCACGCATCTTTGAAAGGTAGCAGGTGCATTACATAAACCAAAAGGCATACGTCTATAAGCAAAAGTACCGAAAGGGCAAGTAAAAGTGGTCTTTTCTTGATCCTCTTTTGACACAGGTATTTGAGAGAAACCAGAGTAACCATCTAGAAAGCAAAAATGTGTGTGTTTGGATAATCTTTCTAGCATTTGATCAATAAAAGGCAAAGGGTAATGATCCTTTTTAGTAGATTTATTTAATTTGCGGAAATCAATTACCTTCCTATAACATGTAACAATTCTTTGTGGGATCAATTCATCTTTATCATTAGGAACGACAGTAATACCTCCCTTCTTAGGGAAACAATGGACAGGACTTACCCACTAACTATCAACAACGGGATAAATTAACCTACCTCTAGGAGCTTTAATATTTCTTTTCTTACCACTTCTTTCATCTTAGGATTTAACCGTCATTGGTGATCAACAACTGGTTTGGCGTCTTTCTCCAATTTTATTTTGTGTTGGCATAGAGTGGGACTAATGCCCTTAAGATCATCAAGAGTATATCCAATAGCAGCACGGTGCTTCTTCAGAGTTCTCAGTAATTTCTCCTCTTCCTACTCCGAAAGGTTAGCACTAATAATAACAGGATATATCTTATTTTCATCAAGATAAGCATATTTAAGATTATCAGGTAGTGGTTTAAGCTCAAACACGGGATCAACCTTGGGTGGTGGAGGATCCCCTAGAATTTGAACATGCAAATTGTGTTTCATAATAGGTCCCTGTTTAAAGAGTACTTCATCTATCTCCCTTCTTTCATTTATAAACATATCATTTTCATGGTCTAGCAAATATTGTTCTAAAGGATCATTAGGAGGCACGACAATAGAAGCAAGACTAATAGTTTCATCTTTACTAGGCAATTTTTTATCATGGGGTTGTCTATGAAATTTAGCAAAATTAAACTCATGAGACATATCCCCCAAACCAATAGTAACAACATCCTTTTTGCAGTCTATCCTAGCATTAACAGTATTCAAGAAGGGTCTACCAAATATGATGCGACAAAAGCTATCTTGTGGGGAACCAAGAACAAGAAAATCAGCAGGATATTTAACTTTCCCGCACAAGACTTCAACATCTCTAAGAATCCCAACTAGTGAAATAGTATCTCTATTGGCAAGCTTAATTGTAACATCAATTTTTCTATCTCAGCAGGTGCAATATCATGCATAATTTCTTTGTTTAAGGAATGAGGTATCGCACTTGCACTAGCACCCATATCACATAAGCCATGATAACAATGTTCTCCTATTTTAACAGAAATAACAGGCATGCCTACAACATGTCTATGTTTATTCTTAGTATCTGATCTAGCAATTCTAGTAGCTTCATCACAGAAGTAAATAACATGCCCATCAATATTATCAGCCAAGAGATCTTTAACCATAGCAATACTAGGTTCAACTTTAATTTGCTCAGGTGGTGTAGGTGTTCTAGTATTACTCTTACAAACCACAGTTGAAGCTTTAGCATGATCCTTTATCCTAACAGCGAAGGGTGGTTTCTCAATATAGGTAGTAGGAACAATAGGATCATTATAAGTGATAGTCTTTTCTTCAACTTTAATAGGTGCAACTACTTTTACTTCAATGGGAGGATTATATTTAAACCACTTCTCCTTAGGGAGGTCAACATGAGTAGCAAATGATTCACGGAAAGAAGCTACTATCTCAACGTCAAGTCCATATTTAGTGCTAAATTCATGAAAGACTTTAGTATCCATAAAAGATTTAACACATCAAATTTAGGTGTTATACCTGACTCCTTACCTTCATCAAGATCCCAATCTTCTGAGTTGCGTTTAATTCTTTCCAATAAATCCCATTTGAATTCAATAGTCTTCATCATGAAAGAGCCAGTACAAGAAGCATCGAGCATGGAGCAATTATTGGGAGAAATCCGAGCATAAAAAATTTGAATAATAATTTCTCTTGAGAGCTCATGATTGGGGCATGAATATAACATTGACTTAAGCCTCCCCAAGCTTGAGCGATGCTTTCTCCTTCGTGAGGCCAAAATTAATATATATAGTTACGATCATGATGAACAAGATGCATAGGATAAAACTTCTGATGAAATTCCAATTTCAATCGGTTGTAGTTCCATGATCCCATAGCATCACATAACCTAAACCATGTCAATGCCTTTCCCTTAAAAGATAAAGGGAAAACCTTCTTCTTGATAACATCCTCGGGCATACCTGCAAGCTTAAATAATCCACAAACTTCATCGACATAGATTAGGTGCAAATCGGGATGCAATGTTCCATCTCCTGTAAAAGGAATAGCTAGCAGTTTCTTTATCATACCCGAAGGAATTTCAAAGTAAACATTTTCAGTAGGTTCAGTAGGTTGAGGAGCAACTCTTTGATCTACTGGTCGGGGCAAAGATACCCCGAACAAGCCCCTTGAAGGATTACTTTCCATAGTAACAAGTGACAGTAAATTTCAGCACACTATATAAGTTTTGTGATCAGGTAATTCGTAACGGTTAACAAGTAACAAAAGTAAATAAGGTGCAGCAAGGTGGCCCAATCCTTTTTGTAGCAAAGGACAAGCCTGGACAAATTCTTATATGAAGGAAAATGCTCCCGAGGACACATGGGAATTATCGTCAAGCTAGTTTTCATCATGCTCATATGATTCGCGTTCGTTACTTTGATAATTTGGTATGTGGGTGGACCGGTGCTTGGGTGTTACCCTTCCTTGGACAAGCACCCCACTTATCATTAACTACTCTCGCAATCATCCGCAACTACGAAAGAAGAATTAAGGTAAACCTAACCATAGGATGAAACATATGGATCCAAATCAACCCCTCACGAAGAAACGCCATAAACTAGGGTTTAAGCTTCTGTCACTCTAGCAACCCAACATCTACTTATTAATTCCCAATGCCTTCCTCTAAGCCCAAACAGTGGTGAAGTGTCATGTAGTCGACCTTCACATAACACCACTAGAGGAAAGACAACATACATCTCATCAAAATATCGAACGAATACCAAATTCACATGACTACTTATAACAAGACTTCTCCCATGTCCTCAGGAACAAACATAACTACTAACAAATCATATTCATGTTCGTAATCAGAGGGGTATTAATATGTATATAGGATCTGAACATATGATCTTCCACCGAATAAACCAACTAGCATCAACTACAAGGAGTAATCAACACTACTAGCAACCCACAGGTACCAATCTAAGGTGTTGAGACAAAGACGGATACAAGAGATGAACTAGGGTTTGAGAGGAGATGGTGTTGGTGAAGATGTTGATGGGGATTGACCCCCTCCCGATGAGAGGATCGATGGTGATGATGATGGTGATGATTTCCCCCTCCCAGAGGGATGTTTCCCGGCAGAATAGCTCCGCCGGAGCCCTAGATTGGTTCCGTCAAGGTTCCGCCTCGTGGCGGCGGTGTCTCATCCCGAAAGCTTCCTTCTGATTTTTTTCCAGGGTAAAAGACTTCATATAGCAGAAGATGGGCACCGGAGGCCCGCTAGGGGGCCCACGAGGCAGGGGGCGTGCCTAGGGGATAGGGCGCGCACCCACCCTCGTGGATGGTGAGTGGCCCCCCTCTGGTATTTTCTTTGCTCGGTATTTTTTATTAATTCCAAAAATAACTTCCATGGAGTTTCAGGACTTTTAGAGTTGTGCATACTAGGTCTCTAATATTTGCTCCTTTTCCAGCCCAGAATTCCAGCTGCCGGCATTCTCCCTCTTCGTGTAAACCTTGTAAAATAAGAGAGAAAAGACATAAGTATTGTGACATAACATGTAATAACAGCCCATAATGCAATAAATATCGATATAAAAACATGATGCAAAGTGGACGTATCACTTGATAACCGACAATAGTCATGCAACGAAGAACATTACCAATACCAACATGTACTACTACCAAGCCTGACATACGAAAGAAATACTGGCAACTTGTACATGATAACCAGATGCATGGGAACATAGCACGAAAGTGAACATAGATCTATAAGTGTTACCAAAACAACAATAGCAGTTGCAAAACAAGCAGACATTTATTAAATATTCAAGTTGAAAACCATGGCTACTGCATGACTATCATGCAAGTGGGTGCTCTGGCTTGCGTGGGGATGAAGGATACACTGGGGAGAAGTGCGGTGAAGCCGCAGAATGAATCACCGGAAAGGTTTCTCCCTCGAAGCGAGCTGATTAGGGGCAAGGCAAAATGGTCATTTACAGTATGTGAAAACATAGTGAAAATGTGACAAGCAGAATGGGCTTGACGAGATAAATACGTGGGCACTGGAATCACCTGATTCGGAGTTACGGTTGAAGAGATACGGGCGTTCATTCAATAGGCAGAAAATTAAATAAAAGTATTCATTTTCTGCGCTTAATGAGTGAACATTCACAATATAGCGGTTTTGGCCGACTAGGTTAAACAGAAGGCACACTCCAGGAACTACGCTTTGCGAACAGTGAAGGCGTATTTCTGGCCGAAGCCGCATCATGCTACCTCTTGAGCATGCGTTGGTTTTCCCTTGAAGAGGAAAGGGTGATGCAGCAAAGTAGAGTAAGTATTTCCCTCCGTTTTGAGAACCAAGTTATCAATCCAGTAGGAGACTACACACAAGTCACCTAGTACCTGCACAAACAATCAAGAACCTTGCAACCAACGTGATAAAGGGGTTGTCAATCCTTTCACGGCCAATCGCAAAAGTGAGATCTGATAGAGATAGTAAAGTAAATATTTTTGGTATTTTTGTTGTATAGATTGGAAAGTAAAGATTGCAATAAAAAGGAACGGTGATAGAAATTGGCAAGTTGATTCAATATAATGGAAAAGAGACCTGAGGGCCATAGGTTTCACTAGTGGCTTCTCTCAAGATAGCGTGTATTACAGTGGGAACAAATTACTGCCGAGCAATTGATAGAAAAGCGCATAATTATGATGACATCTAAGGCAATGATAATGAACATAGGCATCACGTCCATGTCAAGTAGACCAAAACGATTCTGCATCTACTACTATTACTCCACACATCGACCGCTATCCAACATGCATCTAGAGTATTAAGTTCATAAGAACGGAGTAACACATTAAGCAAGATGACATGATGTAGAGGGATAAACTCAAGCAATATGATATAAACCCCAACTTTTTATCCTCGATGGCAACAATAGAATATGTGCCTTGATGCCCCTACTGTCACTGGGAAAGGACACCGCAAGATTGAACCCAAAGCTAAGCACTTCTCCCATTGCAAGAAAGATCAATCTAGTAGGCAAAGCTAAACCGATAATTCGAAGAGACTTGCAAAGATATCAAATCATGCACATAAGAATTCAGAGAAGAACCAAATAATATTCATAGATGATCAAGTTCATAAGTCCACAATTCATCGGATCTCGGTAAACACACCGCAAAAGAGTATTACATCAAACAGATCTCCAAGAACATCGAGGAGAACTTTGTATTGAGAATCAAAGAGAGAGAAGAAGCCATCTAGCTAATACCTATGGACCCGAAGGTCTATGGTAAACTACTCACGCTTCATCGGAGAGGAAATGGTGTTGACGTAGAAGCCCTCCGTGATCGATTCCCCCTCCGGCAGATCACCGGAAAAGGCCCCAAGATAGGATCTCACGGGTGCAGAAGGTTGTAGTAGTGGAAAAGTGTTTTCGTGGCTCCTCCTGATGTTTCTAGGGTATAAGAGTATATATAGGCGAAAGAAGTACGTCGGTGGAGCTACGAGGGGCCCACGAGGGTGGGGGGCGCGCCTACCCCCTGGGCGCGCCCTCCTGCCTCGTGGCCTCCTTGTAGAGTCCCAGACTTCAACTCCAAGTCTTCTGGATTGCTTTCGGTCCAAGAAAGATCCTCGCGAAAGTTTCATTCCGTTTGGACTCCGTTTGATATTCCTTTTTTTAAAACACTAAAATAGGCAAAAAAAAACAGAAACTAGCACTCGGCCTCCGGTTAATACGTAGACCCAAAAATAATATAAAAGAGCATATTAAAGCCCATTCACCATCCAAAATAGATAATATAATAGCATGGAACAATCAAAAATTATAGATACATTGGAGACGTATCAGAGCACTTTACACCTTCACTGAAATGAAAAGCGTAAAACTGATAATACGCTTCCACTTATAAGTGTGGGCCTGACGGCTGAGTCAACGCATGAGGCTACCAGTTGGGGTCGAGGCGAACTAGGGCCCGCCTGGCCAGGTCGGCACCTTCAACCTCGCGCTCGCCCGTGATGCAGAGGATGGCCGCGCGCGCCAGCGATGGGCTGGGCGGCTCCGGCCACCTCTGGCCAGGGAGAGACCGTCGGTGGGACGGGGAAAGGGCACCGCATCCATTTGACTTGGTCGCAGGTGTCTGGGAGGGGTGGAGCACGAGGTGGCCGTGGTGGCAGAGAGCAATGGCGACGACCAAGGTTGGGGACGCGCGGCCACGCTAGCTCAGGAGAGAAACGGAGAGGATGGGGAGGTTCGCCGGGGTCTGAGTGATCCTTTGGTGGTGGAAAAGTGGAGGGAGAAGCTCGGTGTTGGGCGAATTTGAGTGGAGCACCGCGGCGAGGCTTCAGCCATGGGAAGGGCAGGAGAGTTTCTCGAGCTCGGGGAAGAGGCTGGGCGGGGTTCTAGGAGGTGGGTGAGGCGAGTGGTGTGCTCGGAGGCCGCGGGGAGGGGCTTAAATAGGCAGGGCGAGGATGGCCGAGCTGGCGTTGTCGCGGATGCGTGGGCACGCGAGTTTGGTTGATGGAAGACGACGGGGAGCAACAAAGGGCAGGCTCACGGGGCGGCGAGGTCGAGGAGCACGGGGAGGAAGTGGCCGAGGCACGAACAGAGCCAAAAGGCCACTATTCACGCGTGGGCGCGCAGCGGTGAGCGCCGGGGAGGAAGCTGCCTGATGGGGGAGGGGTCCATGGCGAAGGGCGGTGACGAGAGGAAGCTCCTAGACATGGCTTGGTGTCGAGGGCGCGAGGGAAACAGCCGGGGAGGAGGGACCCGAAGCAAAATAACACTCAGCTCGCGTCCATGGCGTGCCAGGGTGGTGGTCACCACGTGCACTGGTGCACACAGTGCATTTCGGTCGGCCAATTTATGTCAAAGAGACAAGGTGAGCATAGGATAATGCCAAGGAGGAAGAAACCAAGCATTTATGGCACTAGCATGATCACAGGGAGCAAGAATACAAGTGAACAGCAAGGTGTTTGGAGTTTGTTGTGGCTCACACGCTTGGAGATTAAGGTTGATCTTTGACTGGTGTTTATCACTCACTAAGGTTAATAAGATGGCAAGTTTTCAATCAAGAGGAGGGATTTAGCTAGTAGTTGCTATAGAAAGTACCCTACTGACCAGATTTAGAAATGAGGAAGAAGCACTCACTAGGAGTGTTGGGTTGGGCTGAAAGTGGACATGGCAGGATGACTTGGGCATATGAGAGTGCCATCAAAATATCAGACCATTTGGGCAAGCCAAAGTGGTTCCTTCATAAACATCCCTGTTGGTTCTATATCCAGCGTATCTCGTAGTAGGGGTCCTAAGCTAGGCGTCTTGGAGCGATGGTAACATGGGCACATGGTTTTACCCAGCTTCGGGCTCTCTCGAAGAGATAATACCTTACATGCTGCTTTTGATTGTATTCATATGGGGTGTAGTACAGAGTACATGTGTCTACTACAATATTGTTCTCATGAATATGAGATTGTCCATTGACTAGCCTGGACTCGGTTTATATAACACACCAGAGGCCTAGGGTTTAGGAGAGTCCTCGTCTTGGGCGCCAAGTCCTGTGGGGTCTCCCTTGTATGTGGCATGGGCTGCCCGAAGTGGCCCATGAGTGAACCGACATGTGGATCCTCGGCCCAATCCAGCTGGTTGGGAGGTGACATGGTGAGTACCCCCTAGTCCAGGACACCGTCAGCAGCCCCCTAAACCGGTCTTCAAGTTGGGGACGCTCCTCGATTCTTCCGAACTGTTCTTCATCTTCGGTCGTCGGTCTTGAAAATTGGTTCAACAAATCTTCTCATCTTCGTTCTTGAGGATCACCAAAGTGAATCCGAAGAGTTTACAAGTCGGGTATCCGAGGAGCCCCTTTAAGTTTACGGCCTTTATCAACGCCTTTTTATTTTAATGCCACACCTCGGGTTTGAAGTGTTTGTCGTGCGACAGTGCCCTCTTGCATCCGAGCTCGAACGCCGGACTACATTTGAGGTATCTTTTGCAGCCGAGCACCAACGCCGAACCACTTCTGAGCTCCAACACCGGAATGTATTCGAGCTCCAACACCAGACTGTATCCGAAGAGTCTTGTTACAGCCGAGCTCTGATGCCGGACTGCATCCGAGCTCCATCGCCGAACTTTATTTGAGCTCCAATGCCGGACTATGTCCAAGCTCCAACGTTGGACTGTATCCGAGCTCCAACGCTGGACTACATCCGAGGTGTCATAGATCACCTTGGTTCAACAAAGTTGAAGGAGTTTAGCCGAGCTTAATGCCAAAAATGCCCTCTACGGAGCCAGCCACTTGCATCCGAGCTATATCCCGAAATGCTTTCGAGGTGGTTCAGCACCTCGGGCATGGGCTGATTGTTTGCGGATTTTATTTCCAATGCGTGTAAATTTATTTGTTGTCATATGTATAACCAGTAGCCCTCAAGATGTGTGCCGGTCTAAAACCCGAGATGCACCAGAAGGAAAACATGAAACCGCTGATCCTAGTAGCCCCTGAGACTCAGGTCGATTCGCGAAATCGGCCGAGGACCAACTCCTAGATCGGCAGCGTACGTAGGAATAGGAACACAGTGTAATATATTAGAGGTAATAGTGATCAGCGGACGGGCCCCTGGGAGAGGGTCGTGAGAAGTCGCTGTGATATATTAGCGTGATGTCGGATAGGTCCCAGATGGTGCCTATTGTTGTCCAAAGACGCGTTTGCCCATAGTTCCGTCAAGCCGAACACTGAGCCCTTTGTATTTTCTACATTGAATAGGCAATGCAGTAGCCCCCGAGACACTGGTCAGGTGGCAACACTAGATCAGGGGATCGTTGTGTCCCTTTAATATTAATAAATGATAAGCCCAAAGCCTAGTAGCCCCCGAGGCTTGATGTGGGCACGGGTGACCGAATTAAGGATCGATATCCGAAGTAAAATCACAAATTATGTGTAATGATTCTATGTATCCAAGTACTTTACATTATTAATGCTCGGATCCACATTGCACAAAACTTTGTTGATCGACCATCGGCTTCCACCTCCTCGGCCAATAGTCGAGGAGTGTTTGTCCTACTTTATAAAGCCTTTATGAGGGAAAGGATTTACGACAAACAAGGCAATCCGGGCATACGGTTTTATAAACAAAGGTAAGCAGAGAGATATGTTATATTACTGTTTAACATAAGAAATGTCTTCCAAAGAAAATAGTCCCACTGTCGGTTCCTTTCTTTGGGCTGTCATGCTAAGCATGATCATGAAACCTCAGCTCTGATCAATGTGGGAGCAAAATATTGAGGATTTAGTTTGGGTAAAGTTCCCGAACTATGTGGTCTTTAGTGAACCTAAATTTTCACGTTCGTTGTTGCCGACCAATTATATCCTTTAAGGTGGCTAGCTTTCGGCCTCACCCAGTCTGAGGTACTAACCCCTGATGACCCAGTAGTAACAATCACAGAGGTGCTCCCTTTACCGCCTAGCCGAACAATCGGGAACGTAGGGGAAAGCACAGGAGCCAGGCAACCCAGCTTGGCCAAAATCTTAAGTCAAATTGATGCATATTTATGGCTTTATAACGATGATTATGGAAGGCAGCATTTGTATAATAAATACAAACGTTGATGAGATATGTTTATTTTGACTCCTTTGCGACCGTTTATCATTTGAAAGTGGCCCATCGTCGGCTTCCACCCCCTTGTAGATACTATGCAGGGTGTTTCCGCAGTAACAAACAACCCTTAGCCGACGTCTCGGTGCCCCAATGCAGTTGTGTTAGCGGAAACGAGGCAATGAAATATGCGGGCTTTATAACTTTCACTTAGTCATCGGAGCTTTAAAGTTGGGAGGCCAATTATTAGCCCCCCGTTAGTGTTCGCCGACAGCCGAGGTCAAGCCGCTGACACTTCAGCATATGTTGTGAACGGCCCGTTGTTTAACATGGGGTGGCCTCCATCGATCATATAGTTTAACACAATCATCAGATCACTAACCAGTTTACGCTTATTGTGACAGTCAGTTTTCGGCTTTCTCCACTAAGGATCTTAACCATGCGAGCTGGAAGCACAATCACAGTGGTTCTCCCTTTGCACTCCTAGTCCAACAAAGCGGAACGTAGGAGGCAAGCATAGGAGCCGGGCAACCCAACTATTGACCGAAGACACAATTCAAAACCAATGCATATAAAGCAATATCCGAGAACGTTTTGCTGAAGACTCCTCAGAGTACCTTGGCTTTTGATGGGTTCTGCTGTAGTCCAGCCCCCCGTTAATATTGCCAATGCTTTAAAGGTGTCTGGCATTGCACTGCTCGGGAACTAGTCCCGATGTGGCGTGTATTTTGTCAACACTGAGGTGTAGTTCGGCGATAAAGATGTTGAGTTGTGGATCAGAAAAGATCTCCCGATTTGAACTAGAATGCAGGGCACCTCGGTCATCAGGATGTCCCGCTTCCTAAAAGAAAAACATACAAATAGCTAAAAAAGTACCATAAGCTCGAAAAGCCAAAAAACTTATGTAAAACCTTGATGTCCAAACTAAATCAAGTCATTTGGTGCCAATTCAAAATTGGTCTTAAAATTTTTGTGCTTCTGTCATGCATTAATATGACACATCTGATCTCAAGAGTTCAAGCGGGTCAGCCTTCGGCTTCAACCTCCCTATCCCGAAGGCGGTGTTTCTCAAAGGCCAGTTTAGCGAACTAAAATCAAGCTGCTTTAGAGAGAAACCAGGATACCCGGCTATTGACCACACACTCAAGCCAAAAAAGGAGTGATGGAAAAAGACTTTGCAACGACCAAGAAGAAAACACATTTACTATAAAACAGCTCATACAAATTTAAGAGCCCCCTATTAACTTTGGTAAAAGAAATATTTTTAGCAAACAACATTTTAGACAAACTAAGTTTTTAACAAATAACTGTAATGTTTAGTCGAACCAAACAAGAATAAAAAATTGAAAAAGCTGAGCATAAAAGCAATTTAGCTGGTTAATGTGTTCGGTGTAGATGATGTGGCCCGAGCTTAAGGCAGGATGAGGTCCCAGCCCCCAAGCCGGTCCTGAGGTGGCCAAGCAAAGAGATCGGTAATCCCAAGAGGTGAAGCCCCCAGTCTAGACGAGGTGATGGAGCAGGTCGGCGGGGTAACGTCGAAGTCCCCAGAGTAGGTTGGAGAAGTGATGGTGCGGTGATGTCTAATTCGGATACTTACACACGTAAAATAGTGCAAATAGAAGTAATAACGAATAATAATAATGATAAATCTCCTCTACTTAATTAATTTAGGGAGGTATAGAATTAAAGAAAAAATAGCCTGGATGCCGAGGTCGGCTCGGCGAACTAACATCATGTAGGTGCCAACGCATGTCCCAGTTTGTGGGGAAATTACGCCGGCACAACGCAATCCAAACTTGTTCTGGGAACGTGTCGACGCGGCTTGATGGTGGCCTAAACACGTCGGGGTCCCTGCAGCAATGATGGCAGCTTGCGCACACAAACGGTGCAAATCTGAAGTAAAGGATTTCTTGATGTATGAAATTGTGCAAAACAAATAAATGGAAAAATTGCACATGGACCCTAGTAATCGTGGGAGCAAAAACTGCACCAAAGTGCTTTTCAAAAGAAGAGGACAAGGAATCTTCCTGGACTCATGCCTCAAAGTTGAATGCATGTCAGACCTGATGCACTCTTCGTAGTACTAGCCCTGTGAGCCGTCTCGACCGGATTGATGTTGTTCGAATGCCGGCGTAGGGTCGCTCATCGAGGCACAGGCAAAGTAGTTTTCCTATGCACATATAAATAGTGCCAGCCAGGAATAATAACAATAATATGCTTAAAGAAAACAAAATTCTTCTACTTTATTAATTTAAGTGAAGTAAATAATTAAAGAAATATGTCATGAGTGCCGAGGTAGTGATACGTCTCCAACGTATCTATGATTTATGAAGCATTCATGCTATTTTATTATCTGTTTTGAATGTTTATGGGCTTTATTATACACGTTTATATTATTTTTGGGATTAACCTATTAACCGGAGGCCCAACCCTTATTGTTGTTTTCTTGCCTATTTCAGTGTTTCGAAGAAAAGGAATATCAAACGGAATGAAACCATCAGGAGCGTGATTTTTGGAATGAACGTGATCCAGGAGACTTGGAGTCGAAGTCAAGGAAGCTTTGAGGTGGCCACGAGGGTGGGGGCGCCCCCCTACTGGGCGCGTCCCTGTCTCGTGGGCCACTCGAGCGTCCCCCGACCGACTTCTTTCACCTATATAAGTCCATATACCCTAAAACCTTCGAAGAGAACAATAGATCGGGAGTTCCGCCGCCGCAAGCCTCTGTAGCCACCAAAAACCAATCGGGACCCTGTTCCGGCACCCTGCCGGAGGGGGGATCCCTCACCGGTGGCCATCTTCATCATCCCGGCGCTCTCCCATGACGAGGAGAGATAGTTCACCCTCGGGGCTGAGTGTATGTACCAGTAGCTATGTGTTTGGTCTCTCTCCCGCTCGTGTTCTTGAGGTGATACGATCTTGATGTATCGTGAGCTTTGCTATTATAGTTGGATCTTATGATGCTTCTCCCCCTCTACTCTCTTGTAATGGATTGAGTTTTCCCTTTGAAGTTATCTTATCGGATTGAGTCTTTAAGGATTTGAGAACACTTGATGTGTGTCTTGCCGTGCTTATCTATGGTGACAATGGGATATTCACGTGATCAACTTGATGTATGTTTTTGTGATCAACTTGCGGGTTCCGTGACCTTGGGGATCTATGCATAGGGGTTGGCACATGTTTTCGTCTTGACTTTCCGGTAGAAACTTTGGGGCACTCTATGAAGTACTTTGTGTTGGTTGAATAGATGAATATGAGTTTGTGTGATGCATATCGTATAATCATGCCCACGATACTTGAGGTGATAATGGAGTATCTAGGTGACATTAGGGTTTTGGTTGATTTGTGTCTTAAGGTGTTATTCTAGTATGAACTCTATGATAGATCGAATGGAAAGAATAGCTTCATTTTATTTAACTACGGACTCTTGAATAGATAGATCAAAAAGGATAACTTTGAGGTGGTTTCGTACCCTACCATAATCTCTTTGTTTGTTCTCCGCTATTAGTTGCTTTGGAGTGACTCTTTGTTGCATGTTGAGGGATAGTTATATGATCCAGTTATGTTATTATTGTTGAGAGAACTTGCACTAGTGAAAGTATGAACCGTAGGCCTTGTTTCCTACCGTTGCAATACCGTTTATGCTCACTTTTGTCGCTTGTTACCTTGCTATTTTTATAATTTCAGATTACAAATACTCATATCTACCATCCATATTGCACTTGTATCACCATCTCTTCGCCGAACTAGTGCACCTATACAATTTACCATTGTATTGGGTGTGTTGGGGACACAAGAGACTCTTTGTTATTTGGTTGCAGGGTTGTTTGAGAGAGACCATATTCATCCTACACCTCCTATGGATTGATAAACCTTAGGTCATCCACTTGAGGGAAATTTGCTACTATCCTACAAACCTGTGCACTTGGAGGCCCAACAACGTCTACAAGAAGAAGGTTGTGTAGTAGACGTCAAGCTCTTTTCTGGCGCCGTTGCCGGGGAGGTGAGTGCTTGAAGGTATATCTTTAGATCTTGCAATCGAATCTTTTTATTTCTTGTTTTATCACTAGTTTAGTCTATAAAATAAAACTAAAAAATGGAATTGAGTTTGTCTCATACGCTTCATCTTTTTAATATCTTTCGTGAGAATGATGGAAAGGAAAATTGTGCTCAAGTGCTAGAAGAAGGAATCTATAAAATGTTTGGCACTAAATCTTTGAATGAGGAGCATGATTGCAATGTTATTAGTATGAATTCTTTGAATACCCATGATGCTAATGATATGCAAAGCCACAAGCTTGGGGATGCTATGTTTGATGAAGATGATATTTTTTGTCCCCCAAGTTTTGATGAGAATATTTATTATGATGAAAGCATGCCTCCTATTTATGATGATTATATTGATGAAAGTGGGTTTGGAAGAGTGTCAACTTTGGGTAGTATTGATCCCACTATTTTGGAGGGTGTTGAATCTTACACTACAAAAAAAAGACACATCTGTGACATTTTGGGCCGAACAAAAAAAATCTGTCATACATATGACACTTCTATGACGATAATTTTGACAAAACCCGGTATGATCATAGATGTGGTGGGCTCCTACTTATATGACAAAAAATCATGACAGAAAATGGGCTTTTCGTCCTGGGCGGGTTGGAGACGCGGCTGCATGACATTCTTTGGGCCGTCCATGACGGAAAAAACCGTGGTAGAAGCGAGGGGGAGGAAAATTTTGGGGAGTTGCCGGTTATGGTGGGAGGTCTGGGGCGGAGCGATGCGCGTTTCTCTCGTACGTACGCGTGTGTGTGCGAGGCGTTTGCTCTAACTGAAGCCGAGCGAGGCGTTGGGCTCTAACTGAACCCGAGCGATTGCACTGCAGGGTACGCGTTACTGAACCCGAGCGATCGATCGATGGCTGTTAACTGAACCCGATGGAGCGATTCCTTCGCTACTGCTGCTAACTGAAGCCGATCGATTGGATGAACTATGAGCATTGCAGGGGGGTTTGGATGAATAGTGAGCGGTGGCGTTGCCTCTGGATGAACAGGAACCCGTGGTGTGGTGGGCTGGATGAACAGTAGACGGTGGAGGGGTGGTTGAACAGGACCCCGTGGTGTGGAGGGCTGGATGAACAGTAGACGGTGGAGGGGTGCCCGTGGAGGGGTGGCTGAATAGTAGCCGGTGGAGTAGCGCGCGGTGGAGGCTGGATGAACAGGAACCCGTGGAGGCTGGAGGAGGTCGACGGTAGCCCGTGGAGGCTGGAGGAGGTCGATGGTGGAGATGAACAGTATCC
>NC_041385.1:678859696-678929489 GCF_002162155.2 Triticum dicoccoides | reverse complement strand
CCCTCCCGATCAACAGGACCCCCGTTTCGACCGTAGGAGGTCCGTTTCGTCCGTTTTGCGGTACGCCACACCCCTCCATATCAACAGGACCCCCGTTTCGACCGTAGGAGGTCCGTTTCCTCCGCTCTGCGGTACACCACACCCCTCCCGATCAATAGGACCCCCGTTTCGACCGTAGGAGGTCCGTTTCCTCCATTCTGCGGTACGCCAGGCCTCGTTTCCATCGCCTGTTCCATCCAAGCCGGTTGGCTCCCACGCATTCCGTTGCCTCCCGATGAACACGACGCATTCCGTTGCCTCCCCATGAACACGACGCATTCCGTTGCCTCCCCATGAACACGACGCATTCCGTTGCCTCCCCATGAACACGAGCCCTCGCCGTACGTATGCGCGACTAGGCGTTCGAGACCCAGCCCGTATGTACACATACGTGGCCGTATTTTCTTTCTTGCACCCTGGCCGCTGTACGTACGTGTACATGCTACATGCGTGCCTCTACTATGACATGTACGCGCCTCTACTACGACACGTGCGCGCCTCTACATCGACCAGTATATATGTACGTACAAGTTCGCGACCAGAATGACAACGCTACGTACGCTTTGACCAGGTGGGTCCCGACTGTCAGGCAGTTCCTTGCGTGCGAAAATTTAGCTGGTGGGTCCCAGCAGTCAGAGGGGAGAATCATTTTTTTTGCCCGGACGCACTTCCTTTGCGTGCGATGATGTAGCTGGTGGGTCCCAGCAGTCAGGGGGGCGAATCGTTTTTTTGCCCGGAAGCACTTCCTTGCGTGCGAAGATGTAGCTGGTGCGTCCCAGCAGTCAGGGGCGAATCGTTTTTTTGCCCGGACGCACTTCCTTGCGTGCGAAGATGTAGCTGGTGGGTCCCAGCAGTTAGGGGGAAACTTTTTTTCACGAAATACGGTGGCCCGTCTGGTGGGTCCCCGCTGTTAGGTGGAGGAATCATTATTTTCCGCGTAATAAGGAGGCACTTCCTTGCGGCGGCCGTGGACCCAGCTGTCAGCCTCTCCACGTACAGTCCACGTCTGATGGAAGTCATTCCTTGACCACATTGACCACGCCGCGCCGAGAGCACCACGGCGGTGGACGACGGCGAGGCCTAGGAAGGGGACGACTCGGAGCCGGGGAAGACGCAGCAGTGGATGCCCACGCGAAGAGGAGTACGAGGGTTCACTGGTTCGGCTGCGTTGTGAGGCTCCTGTCGCCGTAGATTAACAGGGGGTGTGGGTGAGTAGAGGGATAGCCTGGCCAGCGGTGGGAGTAGTAGGGGGCAGTGAGGCCTCCGCGGCATCACAGCCGGCCACGGGAGGCAGGAGCACGCGGCACGAGCGGCGCTAGTTTGGCGGCTGGAGCAAGAACACCAGAGGTTGAAGAAGCACTACAACCGTTGGAGGAACATCGTACGGTAACAGGAGCTAGAATCGTTCATATTGACTAAGTTGACAAAGCCCTCCGTCCCTGTCAACTTGGTAGGCCCACAAGTCAGCCTGCCAGTATGCTGGGTTCCAGCTGTAAGGGGGAGTATTCTTTTTTTGTGCGTAATAAGGAGGCACTTCCTTGCATGAGAAGATAGCTGGTGGGTCCGACAAGTCAGCGGGGGGCATGTTTTTTTTTTCGTGAAATAGAGAGGCCCTTCCGGTGGTTCCCAGATGTCAGGTGGAGGAATGATTATTTTGCATGTAATAAGGAGGCATTTCCTTGTGTGCGGCCGTGGACCCAGCTGTCAGCCTCTCCACGCACAGCCTACTTCCAATGGTGTCGTTCATTGACCACGTTGACCATGCTGTGCCGAGGGCATCCAAGGTGGTGGACGATGGCGAGGCCCCGGACAGCAACGAGTCGGAGATGGGAAGACGCGGGAGTAGGGTCGCAGACAGAGAGGTGTACAAGGGTTAACTGGTTCTAGTGCGGTGTGGTTCGGCAGTCGGTGGAGAAGAACAGGAGGTGTGGAGGGTTGGAGGGATCGCCTGGCCAACGGTGGAGTAGCGCTTCATAGCGAAGCGTGCTAAGCAGAGCTGCTAGCAGCAGGAGGCAGGAGGTGGTCCCGGCGGCGCTGGAGGAAGAAGACGAGAGATTGAAGATGGATGCCGGCCGTTGGATGTAAATCCAATGGCTAACATGTCAGAATCATTTGTTGATTAAATTTACAATGACTTGCGTTGGCTTCGACCTATTGGCCCACATTTCAGCCTCCAAAAATGTGGCACGTATTCAACCCATTTTTTCAGAATTTACAGTCTTTTTTTGCGCGATAGAATTTACAGTCAATTTAATCTTTTTTTTGAATTACAACCATTAGCTGGGCTGGGTGAACAACTAATGTAGCTTTCATGCGGCCCATTTATTTTATTTCCTAAAAAATTACAGGCCATTTGCACTTTATCTAGATACACGATTTTGCTGGGCTGTTTCTAATTATAATGTTGGGTTGGGCCAGCAATGTTATCAAAAAATAAAAATGGGCTGAGCATTTTGTTATAAATATATTTAAATAATAAGTGATATTATTACATTCGTCCTTAAATCTTACCAAGCTTTTGTACACAATCACTAGGATTTTCGTGCCAAAACAATCCAGGATTTTATTTGTTAAGAAATTATTTTTATAAGTTAATAAGATGTGGGATATTGTTTTCTTACATATGTAAGTATCTGTTAAATATATGATGACAATAAAAATAATATAAAATAACATATAAAATAATTTAAATATATATAATATAGTTAAAAGGGAAACATAAGTTGTACCTGGCGTTCCTATTCTTATATATAAAAATAGAACTGACCGCTGCGTTTTCTTCAAAAAAATACATAAATTGGGCTGCCAAAAATAAAACCTCGGATGGGAGGTCCATAGGCCGGTCAATACATGACGGCCCTAAGAAAATACAAACAGGCCCTCCCATCTGAGGTAGTGGGCTGCGCATGTTAAAAATGAAAGCCTAGACGGGGCAGCCCAAAACCACGTCCAACACTTGCCAAAACTTCGTCCCTCGTTTTCTCTGTGCTTCGCACACTCGACATTGTGTGGGTATTTTGACTGTGCATCATATGAAGATGTGCTATGCATGAATGTTGATCAGCATGATGTTAACTGGCTGGTAGTTCCATTTTCAACCATGAATAAAACTTCCAACATGATGTTAACCCTATTTGAAAAGGCCGTGTTAATATAAATGCTCTGCCTCTGAAAGTTGCAGTTTCTTATCTGAAACTAAACTTGCAGTTTCTTATCTGAAACTGAAACTTGCAGTTTCTTCTCGCCTGCACTTTTATACTCCTATGGAACTACATTTTTTTAAGTGCTAAAAATAGATCTCTAGAATTCATAAAATTCTTCATATGCTCAATACTGCAAATCTGAAATTCAAAAGACATTCATATCTGAAATTACTCTCAAAATACACAACACAAAACACAATTCACAACCTGCAAATACTGACAACCCTAAGCTCCTCCTGACAATTCACAACCTGCCCGACTATTGGGCTGGGGGGCAGTCCCCTCCTATTCCTCGGCGGCAGACAGCCGCCCCGTGAGACGATGTGAACGGCGAGGGAGACTATGGCGGGGAAGCGTCGTCGGGCCAACTGCTTTTCTCCTCTTGCAGTTGGGTTCGGTCGATGAAGACTCCACCGGCTCGCTCTGGTAGGACACCCTCACAAACGGCACCCTGTAGATGCTCGATCCTTCAATCTCTGGTGGATGCTCCATCTGGGATCGATACTCCCACCACCACTCCCTCACGATCAGATTCGGTGAATCTGTTTGCTCCATGGCCCAGAGGAGCAGCTCTATGTACTCCGGTGCAACTCCCTCCGGGAGTATCGCCGCCTTTTCGCTCTGTTGCAGATATTTGGCCATGGATGTTGCCGTTGCCGCTAGTTGGTCCTTGTTGTCAAATCAAGACTATATCTCCAACATCCTAGCTAGCTTCACAGGGTCGCCGTCTGCGATCCTCACGTATCGGTTGTACTCCTCCATCGATCTACTTCTCCACAGCACCTTCCCTCGCCGGCGGTGGTTTTTGAATGGAAGAGGAGAGGAGCGGCGCTGGTTTTGGATTAGAACGGGAGAGGAGCGACGCTAGTTTTGGACTGGAACAGGAGAGGAGGGGCGGTGGTTTTGAAATGGAAGAGGAGAGGAGCGGCGCTGGATTTAGATTGGAACAGGAGAGGAGCGGCGGTGGATTTAGATTGGAACAGGAGAAGAGCGGAAGAGCGGCACTGGTCTTGGAAGTATTTTTTTGTTGTTTTGCGTATTTTGGGTCAAAGTTTGACCATGTACTGTATGTGACAAGCAAAATGTGAATGCATGTCACCAAAAATTGTATTGTTTGGTTCGTATTTGAATGTACTTTGAAATTATATTATTTTTGCAACGTATAACATATATTATATGTGCAAAAATCATGGTCAATTATGACCCAGAATAAAAGGGAGACTAGTTAATGTGGGGTCGCTTTATTAATTGAAGGGTAAATTGATTTTGATTTTGATCCAGTCACAGCGCACCGGCCCTCTCGCCTAATCAATCGCTGTCGCACGCTCCTCTCCCTCTTCTCCATTGCAAAACCACCTCCTCTCCTCTCCATCATCTCCATTCCAAAACCACCATCTCGTCTCTCCCTCTTCTGATCTTCTCCATTGCAAAACCACCTCCTCTCCTCTCTATCATCTCCATTCCAAAACCACCTCCTCTCCTCTCCATCATCTCCATTCCAAAACGACTGTCTCGCCTCTCCCTCTTCTGATCTTCTCTCCATTGCAAAACCACCTCCTCTCCTCTCCATCATCTCCATTCCAAAACCACCTCCTCTCCTCTCCCTCTTCTCTATTGCAAGACCACCGTCTCTCCTCCCATCTTCCAAAGCTAGCACCGGACCACTCAGAACGACATCTATGGAGAGGATGCAGCAGCGAATCAGGCAGATCGCCGATGGTGACCAGGCAAAGTTAGCCAGGTTGAAGGAGATCCTTAGTTGGTTTGACAATGAGTGGGAGATTTCGAGGACGGTGCCGGCCTTGCTGCAATGTATGCGAAAGAGCGAGATGGCGGCGATGAGGGCGGCGATGTACATGTACTCCTTGGCGGCAGTCACGCCGCAGTCCTCCGAGTTCATCGAGTATCTCCTATGGGCAATGGAGCAAACAGATTCGCCCGAGGCGACAGTCAGGCGGAGGTGGTGGGCGTACAGGTCGAAGGTCGAGCACCCAGAGGATAACGAATCGATCGAGTATGGTGTGCCGTTCGTGAGGGTGCAGAGCCAGTCGGAGCCACAGGAGTATTCGTTCTCCCACCACAAGAGGAGGCCAGATGGCACGATGTCGCTTCCCTGACGTTCTCCACAGTTCCCTCGACGCTCGCCTCGTTTCAACGGTGGCGGTAGGGTTTAAGGTAAGCTTCGCACTAACCTAATCTTCCACCTGCTCATGCTTACAATCGGTGTGACAGCTAATGAAAATCATGCTTACAATCAGTGTCCGAGTACTACGCCAATCACCCTAAAATAGCTCTGGACCTTTGGGTCAAAGTTGTGACACAATGTACAAATAAAGAAAAATAGATTGGTGCTTCTTTCAGAAAAGAGGACTCCCTAGAAAACTGCCAATATAAGCTACTAGTATTTGGTTAGAGGATTTGCTGCCGAGAAAGATCCATCCACATAGAGCGCCACACATCCCACTAGTTGTGGTGGATGCCAATGCGTGCATGCAACATGGTTGGTGTCGGTAATTTTTACTTGGCACACCTCGCACTCTGCATATATGTCGGTTCCATACGTACATTTGTGCAGTTCCACCAAAATGCAGCTGAATAACCCTGTTTGCACAGATAATGAAAAAGCGTGATCACATTATAGTGGCACTAGTTGATGAAACACACAAAATAAATAGAAGAAAATATTGCGATAGTATCATAGTATGCCCTGCTGCGAGGGCGAGATGGTCCCTACGACGCCTCATACGGTACGCCTCAGTTAAGAGCAGTAGTACAAGGAGGCGCCTTGAGACATTCAAGTCTCTATTTTTGTACATATCAACTTAAACTAAGCACCCCAGTTTGTAGAAACGCTTAAACATTAACAATGGGACTAGTTGATGAAACATACTTTAACAAAGAGAAGCACTTTCTTTATCTACATCGGAAATGAAATGATAGAGATGACACTCGCCCTATTTTAACTATATTATTACTTCATTTTATCTGTGACACTAGGGTCAAGCAGGTGGCAAACAAGGTGTACCGTGCGTCCCAAGGATGGAGGCCGGGGGTGCTTAGACTGGGATGATGAAGCTGGCTCTTTCAGTCACCAACATGGATGATTCAATTCATGGGACCTTTTGCTGCAGTTCACCTAAAATTAATCAATGTCCCGTGAGCTAGCAGCTTCTTCTTCAATTTTTTTTAAGAAAAGGGATCCAGCCCTGGTTCCATTTCCATCAGAAAATGAAACCCACAGAGCTTCTTCTTCATTAGTTGCAATAAAATTGAGCAACATCAAGGTTGGTTGTGAAGCTCCTGGAATGTTCAACTATAATTTGGATATCATTTGTGCAGTTCAACTAAGATCGAGCGTGAAATGTATATCTCTGTTTGCACAAAAAGGTGGAAAGGAGGGTGACTAACAAGTAGCAAGTGATGAAACATGCATCAAATGAAAAGAAGCATGTTCCTTATCTGAATGGAAATCCTACAAGGACAGTAGCAATTTCTAAAGTAGTGGCATTGCTAGATATTAGTGTGGGCATCAGGATTAACTATGACAACCGTTAAATATGACATTACTTTGGGCACGGGAGAGTAGGCGGACCAGGACAATTACATTTCTAACGAAAAGAACCAACTTATCTTAATGGGAAATTTTAGCAGGACATGTAAAGAAGTGCCATTGATTCATATTACTGGAGGCATTACATTGAAAACAACATTGGTTTAACGTATCCTTACTTTTAACAGTGCGACTGCTACATTTTACCAGTGGCATTACATAAGAGTGGCTCAGGGCAACAAACATCAGAACAGGATATCTGGGTTGGTCCCATTTTTGTTCGGTATAGCCACCTTATACTGTGTGAGGCTAGCAAATCTAGTGCTGGACTTACTCTGTTGACTTGTCCCCCTGTCCCCACTTTCTTTCCTTTTTCAACCAATAGATCGGGTTTATATTGAGTTTGTACTGCGTTTCCCTTTATTTCCCTAATAGACCTAGAGACCAGTTGGATAGCCACTCTCTGCTACTATTCGCCCCCATTATTTCCTCTTCCGACCAAGTCCTAGATTCAGGTAACAAATCCTCCCCCACCCCCACCCCCTTTCTTCCTTGTTTGAACCAAGTAGTACTAGATTCGAGTGCATGAACTAGTTTTACCTCTTAAACATAAAACAATAGGTGGTTTTCGAACAGCCGATCGATCCTATCTACGAGGGGGCCTGAGAAATAGTAAAAGTTACAAATGCATCGACGTCAGGAGCTCGGGAAGTAGAGAAAGGCCGGTTTCAAAGGAAGTTATACCTGATGGTCGCCGGGATGTCGCTAGGTGAGCGGCGGGAGGCCGGATCTGCCCACACTACGGCAGCGAGGAAGAAGAGGTCGGAGGCCCTCCCTCGCCAGCGGTGCTTGGGAGAGAACGGCAAGGCAGGCTGATCGGGACGCGCCCATCAGTGGGTAAGAGTCGTCGCCGAGGACGACCGCGTGAATGTTGCACCTTCTCACCTTCCTCGGCGGAGAGGATCCGGCTAGATTTGTGACCAGCGATGAGCAGAGAGAGAGAGTGTGTGTGGCCATCGCCGTCGTGTTTAGATCTGGAGAGGCTGAGACGGTGTGAAGAGAGCAACACTAGCAAGCAAGCGCTGAGGCTCCTGCCTATATAGTGGAGTAGTACTTAGTTTTCTTTTGTCTACCGGAGCCGGCTTGACCTCATCAATGACTGTCGAGAAGTCTTCATGCACGTGGCCCGGAGGCGCAGTTGTCGTCATTTTGATCTGAAGCGCCGGATTATAACATATAACACGAAAAAATGCCACGTGACAAGAAATCATAACCTCACTACCCAAAGGAGACAACATGAATCCCGACGGACAAACTAGACGAGGAACAAAGCTCAAATTAAAGATAAAACTCGTAGAAAAGGGGTCCGTCGATAGATGTCTAATTAACATAGCCGGCTTGACCTAGATGGCAGCCGAGTAGTCACTGTTCGTGCATGTGCCCCCAATGACTAGCCCAACTCAGTTGTCGCTGTTTAACCCTCGCAGTGATCGGAAGCACATGACACATAATTTTGCGAGATGACAAGAAACCTTTTTTTAGATTTCTCAACACAACTACAGCCATGTACAACACAGCCTGCAGGATATGTAGATGATAGCCAATCCAGGCATGTCTGCTGGAGTCTAGTCACATGCACGGACGAACTGATCTTCCGTGTCTTGCAGGGATCGTCCAGGCACCAACGTAGTACAACACTTCTCTAGTACTATCGCTCGTCTCCCTCTTCTATTAAGTCACCCGACTTGCGGGGCCGGGGAGTGTGCCTATGGTCGGTTCTCAATTGTTGTCCCACATGTGTGTGCGAACGCAATATGATGTGCGTTCCATTCGGAGAGCAGCGTGCCAGACCGACCGACCGTCTGGGGTGTGACGCGAACGCGACGTGCGTGCTGTATACTCCGTACATGTGTACCACCGTTTTCTAGACGCTTTGCTCCATGGCGCGGGCGCAATCCATGGATACAAAATTAGAATACTGTATACTATTTAAAAGTCGAGGGCGGGGCTTTTCATGTCCGATAGGCGGCGGGACAGTTCCGCCTAGTCGGTTCGACAGAGACGCGAGAAGACGAGGGAGTAGGCTGCTGCAAACGTAGGGCTGTGTGATTTGACAGCGAGTTACTGCTGGACAGGTGGGGCCCCGTGATTTGACTTGCCATTATCATTTTAACCGCGGCGCTACGACCGACGTGAGTCTCCTGATTCCCGACCACCTCCATACAGGTGCCTCTCCCAATGCTCCACCATGTAGTAGTAGAGGCTGGCTCTTGCATGAGAGCCCACTTCTCCACTTTTTCCTTGCCTCTCTTTCCTCCACATATGCAAAAATGCCATGTAAAGCGCACTATTGTACTTACTTGCTCCTACAGGTGCTTAAGCTTGCCACATAGGCATAAAGTCTAATGTGGCCAGTTAATCAAGAAGAGAGAGACTAGTTTGGTGACCCAAGGAAGAAACGGTGCTAAGCGCGTGTACCTAGGTGAAAAGACAATTTTGAGTCTATAGCTAATTAAATGAAGCAAACTTAGCAACACCATTTCATTGGAAGAGGTCACTCCTTGGCAAATGCAATAAATACTAGTACTCCCCGTGTCCCATTATATAAGAACATTTTTGACACTACACTAGCTAGTGTCAAAAATGTTCTTATATTATGGGACGGAGGGAGTACGAAGAAAGAGATAGAGAGGAGTAAAAAAATACACTTATAGCCAACCTTGTTGTAGTATGAGTGACTAAGTGATGACTATGTATGACATGCCAACATCAGATAGCCTAATGCATCGTGTTAAATCTCCAAGGGCGCGACCACACAAGCGACACGACGGTCGTGGTTGGCGCGACCATGATACGGGCTGCTGGCAGCCCTTGGATCTGAGATCAAACGGTCGCATGCTAAGTTGCTGAAAATTTTAAGAATAACCCTCCAGGATAGGATATTCACCCATAGGTCTAGAATCACGCCATGCAACTGTTCGATCTCAGATCCAAGGGCTCTCGGAAGCCCGTATCATGGGAGAATGGAAAGCCACTACCCTGCCGTTCGCATGCTGGCAGTTCGCTCCTACTCTTTCCCACACGTCCTTTAATACTATGGCGGTTCGCTCCTAGTCGTCCCGTCCATTCACATTACGGCAGTTCCACTAATCCTAACCCTCCTCCCAAATCCATGGCGTCCCAAATCTCCCCGATCGGCGGTGAGTACAAGGTTAGAACCATCACTGGTGATGAGTTCGACGTCATCTACACCCATACTTCCGCGACGGTGAAAGGATGCCTTTCTTGCTTCAGGCGCATGTTCGAAAACTCACATGATGAGTGGGTCGCTGGGCTAGATGTTGAGTACACCATAGTCATGGGACGAGAGAAGGATCTAAAGGACGAAGAGAGGAAGAAGCCCACCGTGATCCAGGTTTGCGTACATAATGTTTGCTTGGTCTACCACATATGCCATGCCGACGTTGAGTGCCAGGATTTTAAGAACTTCCTCGAGGACAAAACAGCCAAATTCATTACTGTAGACTTTAAGAACGACAAAGTAGTCCTGCGTCAGATAGGCCTCATTGTAGGCAACCCCTTCGACCTCCAGAAGAATTGGCTGGTGCCCTCTCGTCAGCCCTCAATGCTGACCCTGGCAGGAGCCATGGTTCATCCTTCATACCGCAAACTGGAGAAACCTCATTACACGTTTCATCGTCATGCATGGCAGTGGAATGTACTAGATATAGACCACATCCACTACACTGCAATGGATGGCTACCTTTGTTTCAATATCTATAAGGGTTGGATGAAGAGCAACAGCCAAGTTGGCGGTTCAAGCAAAGAAGTATCGCCCAAGAGGAAGAGGGACAAGGACGAAGTCGAGGATGTGGACGAGGACTACGAGTAAGGTGGCAGTGTCGTTGCTCATGGCGGTTCTAAACTTCTAATGCAGTGTCTACTAGATTAGTTGCATAGTTTAATTTCAGGTGTGCTTAGTTTAATTTGAGGGGTGTGGTGTGCTGAGCCCCCAGCAGAACTATGTTATGTTTCGTCTCATTACTTTAACTCTTCAGTATGTACATACTAGTACTAGTATTTCTTTAATAGAATTTAGCACCCCAATTAAGCACGTACTAGCTTTTTTAATAGTACTATATGCATAATTTGGCGACGAGCGCTCTCTATATGTACCACCTTTTTTTTTAATTTCAATTTTTGCTCCATGGCGCAATCCATCGATAGTGGAGTACTACTGTAGAAAAGTATACATTTTTTAAAAGGCTAGCTTACTGTTCATCACATATATATATAGCCAGTTAAATTCTCAACCTAGAACGACGTGCATGCCATGTAGTAAACTGATCCGGAGGAAGTATAGTAAAAATGAGGTGATTTTACCCAGCGGTTGGCGGGGGAGCATGGCCTGTCATGTGGTCCCACGTGTCATGATGTACTAAGGTGATGCGCATCTCCCTCTTGAGGCAGAAGCAATACTAGTACGTGGTTTGAGATGATGTCGAACCGAAGTGTGAAATAATGGTTGCTTCGTCCGTCTGGGAAGGTGCGGCATTGTGATTTGACGTCTCATTGCTCATTACTAACACTGGGCCAGTACGAGTGGGGTGCGTCCCCCTGCTGTTCTGCACTGTTATTTGGTGCTTGACACATCGACCCGGTTGCACATGAGATGACCCCCACATCCTTTGTCAAAATAAACAACACCCCGATCAATGCATTTCACTCCGTGCAACGGACGGGCACCTTACTTGCTCCTACAAGTGCTTAAGCTTGCCATATAGGCATAAAGTCTGATGTGGCAAGTTAATCAAGAAGAGAGAGAATAGTTTGGTGACCCAAGGAAGAAACGGTGCTAAGCGCGTGTACCTAGATGAAAAGACAATTTTAAGTCTATAGCTAATTAAATGAAGCAAACTTAGCAACACCATTTCATTGGAAGAGGTCACTCCTTGGCAAATGCAATAAATACTAGTACTCCATGTGTCCCATAATATAAGAACGTTTTTGGCACTACTGTAGTGCCAAAAACGTTCTTATATTATGGGACGGAGGGAGTACGAAGAAAGAGATAGAGAGGAGTAAAAAAATACACTTATAGCCAACCTTAAAGCCAACCTTGTTGTAGTATGAGTGACTAAGTGATGACTATGTATGACATGCCAACATCAGATAGCCTAACACACCGTATTAAATCTCCAAGGGCGCGACTGCGCGAGCGACGCGACGGTTGTGGTAGGCGCGACCATGATACGGGCTGCTGGCAGCCCTTGGATCTGAGATCAAACGGTTGCATGCTAAGTTGCTGAAAATTTGCAGAGTAACCCTCCAGGATAGGATATTTGCCCATTGGTCTAGAATCACGCCTTGCAACCGTTCGATCTCCGATCCAAGGGCTCTCGGAATCCCGTATCATGGGAGAATGGAAAGCCACTACCTTGCCATTCGCACGCTGGCAGTTCGCTCCTACTCGTCCCCGCACGTCCTTTAATACTACGGCGGTTCGCTCCTAGTCGTCCTGTCCATTCACATTACGGCAGTTCCACTAATCCTAACCCTCCTCCCAAATCCATGGCGTCCCAAATCTCCCCGATCGGCGGTGAGTACAAGGTTAGAACCATCACCGGCGATGAGTTCGACCTCATCTACACCAGTTCTTCCGCGACGGTAAAAGGATGCCTTTCTCGCTTCAGACGCATGTTCGAAGACTCACATGATGAGTGGGTCGCCAGGCTAGATGTTGAGTACACCATAGTCGTGGGACGAGAGAAGGATCTAAAGGACGAAGAGAGGAAGAAGCCCGCCATGATCCAGGTTTGTGTGCATGACTTATGCTTGGTCTACCACATATGCCGTGCCGATGTTGAGTGCCAGGATTTTAAGGACTTCCTCGAGGACAAAACAGCCAAATTCATTACTGTAGACTTTAAGAACGACAAAGTAGTCCTGCGTCAGATAGGCCTCATTGTAGGCAACCCCTTCGACCTCCAGAAGAATTGGCTGGTGCCCTCTCGTCAGCCCTCAATGCTGACCCTGGCAGGAGCCATGGTTCATCCTTCATACCGCAAACTGGAGAAACCTCCATACACGTTTCATCGTCATGCATGGCAGCGGAATGTACTAGATATAGACCACATCCAGTACACTGCAATGGATGGCTACCTTTGTTTCAATATCTACAAAGGTTGGATGAAGATCAACAGCCAAGTTGGCGGTTGAAGCAAAGAAGTATCGGCCAAGAGGAAGAGGGACAAGGACGAAGTCGAGGACGTGGATGAGGACTCCGAGTAAGGTGGCAGTGTCGTTGCTCATGGTGGTTCTAATGCAGTGTCTACCGGAATAGTTGCAAAGTTTAATTTAAGGTGTGCTTAATTTAATTTGAGGGGTGTGTTGTGCTGAGCCCCCAGCATAACTATGTTATGTTTCTTCTTGTTACTTTAACTCTTCAGTAATTACATACTAGTATTTCTTACATTTCATCTTTTAGTTGGTATAGTACTACCACTCGTTTATTCACATTATATACGTACAATATATGTGGCCAACATAGCCAGCAGTTTAGTTGTCAAAGAATTTCAGGGTTCTTAGTTTTGTCAAAGAATTCCAGGGTGCTTAGTTTTATTTGAGGGGTGGGTTGTGCTGGACACTATTATTGTGACTAGCCTTTTTAATAGTACTATATGCATAATTTGGAGATGAGCGCTCTCTATATGTACCACTTTTTTTTTAATTTCAAGTTTTGCTCCATGGCGCAATCCATCGATACTACTGTTGTACAAAAGTATACATTTTTTAAAAGGCTAGAGGGTGGGGCAGTCTAGCTTGGTCGGTTTCACGAGAGGCGAGGGCCTTTGTGATTTGACGGCTCATTACTGCTGGAAGGTGGGGCCTTGTGATTTGACTGCTCGTATAAATGCGCCGACGACCTGATCGAGGAGGAGCAAAGAACCGTGCGGTATACTCAAGTTTTCCACTGGAGTAGTACTGCGATGGAGGAGCACGAAACACGGCAGCCCAGTGCCATATGGCGATAAAAATGATCTAATTTGCTAGTCATCTCATTGTTAGCATTGTTCCATTCATTCCCTCAAAAAACAAAAACCATTGTTCTATTCATGCCTCGTAGAGAACGTGACACGTGCGGTGAAACACCCGAAGCAAAAGATGAAACACAACAGCAAAAGAAGAAGGAAGATTATCACCCCAAATGATCTAATTCACTACGGACTCGTAACTGCTTCTTCATCGCCTCCACGACGTCCATCTCCTAGCGCGTCTCCTCCACCATCTTCTTCATTCTGTCCATGACGCGGAATTTCTTGACGCGAGCCTTCATCATCTATTCCACGGTCGCATTACGTACCTTGACAGCAACCGGGTGCTCGATGCAGAGCTTCGCCGACTCCTCCTTCTGTTCCATGACGAGGACCTGCAGCATCTTCATCGAGGAACTACTATTCTCATGCAGCTTCTTCCAGCCGGCGTTCTTCTCCTTCAACAGGTCGATCTCGTGGCAGAGCTTCGCCTTGTCCTCCTGAAGTCGTAGGATTTCGCCGGTCGCCTTCTTCTCCGAGGCAATGCTCTTCTTCAGCAGCATCACCAAGCCGACGGTCAACTCCCCCTGCTGATTGAGCTCAGCGGGCATGTCGTCGAGGCTCTCCTTCAGCAACTCCTTCAAGCCTTGGATGAACTCCTTCTGCTTATTGAGGTGCTTATTGAGCTGATCGGGCATGCCGTCGAGGGATAACGACTCCAGCTCCGCCGGCTCGGCATGTTCGCCTCCGCAGCTCGGGCGCTCCTGGGAGCCATCGCCTGCCCGTGAGAGATCTTTCGAGGTCTCTGCGTGGCGGCGAGCCCTCTTTTTTTTCCGCAGCCTTGGTTGCCGCTCCCTTGTTATGAGTAGTTCTCGACCTAGAGCTTTGCTCACCGGCCATGGCAACGACGGACGAAGAAGAAGCACTTATGAGGAGGAAAGGTAGAGTAATATTCGGTTAGGTAGTTCCCCTTTTTATAACCTAAGTACTAGCACTAGTAGTACTAATACCTGCATAGTGGGAACACGTTCAGGTTTGGTACATAGTACTAGTAGGTGTGAGCAGGCTTTTGAATGTGATGGGAAAAAGGTAAAGATTAATTGATGGTTTTGGTTTCGAGGCCCGATACGGCTCCCGATGAGTTTAGTGGAACATAAATTTCAAGAAGACTACACTGCTCAAATGCGTAAATATTATGTTACTGTCAAAAATTGGCACAAAATACGAAGGAGATCAATGTAAGTACTACTAGCAACCCACGATTTAACTACTCAATTTGCATGCGCTGTATTAATAATGTCTTTCTTCCGCCCTCACGTCCACTCAATTTGCATGCGCTGTATTAATTGACCATCAATGAAGTGAACGACTTTACACGCGTCAAATTATCACATGGGGTGGATCTTGGTACAAAATTGCGTCCGCCCATGTACCCGCGTGTGCGTGCGGGGGATGAGTGCATGTGTGGCGTGCGTGCACATCTTCGCTTCATGCATGTACCGCCAGTATGGCTCAGGGAGGACGAGTACATTCTTCTGGAACCAGCAGCACGTCACTGTGATCAATCCACACAAGGAGGTCGCGACAACGCCTCCACATGTGCCATGTGGCTTCATGAACTATAAGATAGACACTGTGTAGCGTCCCATTGGTATTCTAATTTACGTGTTTTGCACATACTCGAAGTACTAGTAATTTACACATGCATTGCATGCATCAGATTTTGCAACCAATTTATGAATAAATAGCACACTATAGCATGTAAGCTCTTAGTGATATATGCGTGATGTAGCCCTTCGTTTAATTCTTATAGTTCATCTCATTCAAAATCAAATTAGTTTTTATAAAAAAGCAAAGAACGCGTGAATAGGAAAAACATGGGATTATAGTGGAATGTCGTATTGAATCCTACAGGATTGTTCGAGTGTTTGATTGTGCATAGAAAAAACACAGAATTATTTCAAAGAGGTTTGAGTTGATGGGATGTTTCCTATGAAATCTAGTGCAAATGAATCATATGGAAAAATTCCTATGGTTTACAATCCTACGAATCAAAAACCAAGATAGGAAAATTTCCTAATGATTAGAATCCTCCAAAATTCCTTTGAGATGTTAGGGGGGGCCATGAAAAATAAATGAGCTAGGGGGCCAAGCATTGCTAATCTTTTACGAGGAGGGTCAATTCATGAAATTAAACCTTTTTTAGCAGCAATTGTCTAATGATCACATTCATATTAGCCTTGATATATAGTGATGTTAGGGGGGAGGGCCCTTACTGCCCCTGTCTTCGCCCTTGTGCACGCATCTGAGAGATGAAGCGGAAGGCATGGATGATGAGAGGGGGACGTTGGATATATATTAATGTGGGTGTATTAGCTATTTATGTTAATCCTATATAGAGAGGTATAGATTGATCGTTGTGGACGTGGGAGAGGTATAGATTGATCGATGTGGACATGGGAAAGAGGGTGAGACCTCACTGGATGTATCGATTGATCGGTTTGTGTGGAAAACTATGAAAGACCTAGCTATATACACACATACATAGAGGAACATCGATTGTTGTGCATGCACGCGTGAGAGATAAAGAATGCCCGGTATGAGGGAGAGGGGGGATGTGTGTGGGTGTGTGCCTTCATGGGAGACCGACCTGAAGAAAAAGATTGCATGCGTGCAATAGATAATGCCGACTGTGTGGATGTAAAAGAATAGGTGAGGTCATAATCAATGTAAAGTTGAATTCAAATATTTGAATAAGAGATCCTGATGTTTGAAACCCATGCATGCATGAATATAACGGAGATCTACGCGGTGTGCTTTGGAAACGAGCATGTTGTAATGTATACACATTGAACAAGGTTAGACTGATTTGAATTTGAGATACTGATGGCAGACATCATTTGCCCATGTCGCATCCGTGCATGTAATTGGAGATGATGGGTGGCTTTCGCATCACATATCTATATCTATACCCCTATATATTATATTATATTATATATATTTTTATATTGTGAGCGGGTAACTTTAACTTTGAAAGATGGTCGTTGGATGAGGCGAATCCGAAGGTCCAAAGATGGCAAATTTGAGCACTATTGGCCGTTGGATATCATCTAGATTCCACCAGATTTCGGCACATGTATAATCTAGAAGACTCCATGGTTGAACTTAAGCATAATGCACAAACATCAAAACACAAGCACTTCTTATTTGTTCTAGAATCTTCCGTATCATAATTGCCCAAATGTTTTTCTACATGATTTGCCATTATTTGTTTTTACTTTATATCTTACAACACACAATTCCATGAATCTTAAAATAGATTAGCTTTCTTATAAAAACTAGATGATTTTGAATGAAATGAACTATAAGAATTAAACGAACATCTACATCATGCATATATGACTCAAAGCTTTCATGCTATAATGTGGTATTTATTCATAATTTGGTTGCCAAATCTCATGCGTGCAATGCACGTGTACCTTACTCTAGTCTAAATGGTGTTTGTGTGTGTGTTGTGCGTGTTGAGGTGCAAATTGTCTTTTTTTGGTACACGTTAAGCTTGTTCTTCCGAAATTTCAAACCGCGCCTTGTTATGCCGAAAATTGAAGCTAGTGTCTCTGTCTATCGTGCTGCAAAACTCCTGCCTCTTCAACCCGCGCCTTGTTAGCCCGAAATATTTAAGATATATCTTTGTCTTGTTGTGCTCTGACAACTCCCTCCATCTCAACCCGCGCCTTTCTATTCCGAAATTACAACACGCGCGAAAACTCCCACCTCCCGTGAAATCCCGACACGCGAAATGCCCGTGGTACCCTTGAACCAAAAGAACTGCCTCAAATCGGTGGGGGGTACTTTCGTAACTTACCCCACATTTCAGACAAGCGCGTCTCTAAGCCATGGTTCCCCACTGCCATCCATCCACCCACCCATTCGTACACCGAGGCCATGAAAACCCGTGACGAAACCCCACACCCTGCTCCGTCCGCCACCCAGCCGGAGCTTCTTCCCCGACGACATCGTCCACAGCAACACCTCGACGTCCCTCATCCACCGTACCGGATGAGGATCCGCCGTCGATCTCATCGTCCCGTCGGTTCAGCCACCCCGTCCTCCACCTCCAAGGAGCTGCCCCGATGTTCCCCTCGTCTTTCGCTCCACCTCCATTCCCACACCGCCGTCTTCAGCTGCACCACCGGAAGAGCATCATCATCACCGTTTCCTCGGATGAAGCTGCGGCCTAATCGGCGCCACCAAAGATGTTGTACACTAATCGCTGCATTTTCTTCTTGATTCGATCTCACGGTGCTGCCGGCGCTCGGTCCCGAGCCGACACGGCGCAGCTCCGTCCACGGCGGCGTTGCCGACCACTTCCTCCACGGCGTCGCTCCCTCGGCGGCAACGTCCACATCAGTAGGAGCTGCTGCTGCTTTAGCTCTCGCTCATGCTGCTGCTCTGCTCTTGCTCTCGGTCCCCTCCTGGTCTGCTCTTGCTATTGCTCTTGCTCGCACTACTGCTCTTGCTCTTGCTTTTGCTTGCGATGGTGCTCCGATTTGGCGACACTTCGGTCGACTGAATCGACTTTTGGGTCAGTCAATTTCCAAGGGGTGGGCTCGCCAGGGTGAAGGAAGAACCAGCCGCAGCGGGGAGGGGGGCTCACCGGAGAGATACCCCACTATCTATCTTAGGGTTCAGGATGGGGCCAGTGGTCGCCGGCGGTGGCGGGGCGTTGGCGGGGCGGTGGTGATGATGTTATGTACCTAGGATAGGGTCACGGGCCTATCTAGGATACCATGCCCAAGGACATCGTTAGACGAAGCTACCTTCCAGTCGACCAAGAGAGACTTCACTCGACCGGCTAGAAGACACTCGACGAACCTAAAGACACTCGACCATGAAGACTCACTCGACCATCAGGAGTTCAGCAGCTACTCTGTATCCAAACGGTTTGTAATTAAGTAGTCTTAATGGTCATGATGACACTTTAAGTAGGGCGTTATCAGTAACGCCTGGCCTTAATGTACTTTAATCCTCTGCTACGTGGCTTGGCTGGGGTCCTGGCGTCCTCTATATAAGCCACCCCTCCACTGGTAGAAGGGTTCGCACCCCTGTAATCCTCAAACACACAAACCAGTCGACCGCCTCCAGGCTCCGAGACGTAGGGCTATTACTTCCTCAGAGAAGGGCCTGAACTCGTTAAACACTCGTGTGTACAACTACTCCATAGATAGGATCTTGCCTCTCCATACCTACCCCCCATTCTACTGTCAGGCTTAGAACCACGACAGTTGGCGCCCACCATGGGGCAGGTGTCTTAGCGACTTTTTTTGGAGAAGTTGCAATTTGTCCGATCACCTTCATCATGGTTTCCGGCAGAGCTCTGGTCGAGGGCCGCGAGATCTGTCTTGGTGCGCTCGCTTTCATCGCCGACGACTCCGCTTGGCTCCAGGGGCACCACTCGACATCGACGCGCTCCCCGTCCGCGGGGCGATGCACTTTCGGGCGTGTGTCCGCGGCGTCTTGCTGCGGCAGCCGTCGACCCCATACCGGTCGACTCCTGCGCCGTCCTCCCTCCCTGTCTCCCACCAGCACAAGCGCTCCGGTCGGTCAAGGCTCCAGCGATGGGTGAGACACGCAGTGGCTCGCCAATCGGCCACCACCCAAGTCACGGCAATTGAGCCCGACGAATCTCTCTACGGCCTGTTCGACCGGCTCCGTAGAGACTGCATCCGAGTGCGATAGCAGTGATCCAGCGGCGGAGGTCCTGATGGTCAACGGGCCTCGTAGTCCTCCTGGTTTCCCCCGCGACGACGGGATGGACGACGGGGACGACCCCGCTCAAGCCCATGAAGAGTATCAGCCCGAGCCGCTAACTTCCCAGAAGAGGGAAGAACTTCGCCGCCGGAACATGGATGCCTTGCATACTCCCACTGCAGGAGAAACTCCTGAGGCTCGTGCCCTGGAAGAGGCGCGTTTAGCCAACCTGGCTGAACGCACTCGACTAGAGAACCTCCAGCGAGCACTCGACGAGCGTGCACGTCAACGAGTGACCAACCCCAACCGACGTCAGCTCTTTCCGCAACCGACTCAGGTATATCGAACCCCAATTCAGAATTTGGCAGCTGCAGCCCGCATAGCAGAGTCAATTCAGCCCTCTCAGTTAGAGGCTAGAAGAGGCTTGATGCAGATCAGAGATTTTCTCCGGGCAGCAGGAGATCAGAATTCAGCTGTGTCACAGTTGCGCAACAGGATTCACAGTTGATCCGTCGCTGCGAATACTGTTCAGTCGGCTCACAGTCCAAGGTCGCCTCCGAGGCGCGTGGGACGTGAAGGCCGGCGGGACCACTATGATGATCGATTTGATCGTGATGACAGGCGTCGAGTGCCCACTCCTCCTCCGAGAAGTGGGTCTAACGCCCATCGGTAGCAAGATGACAGACGCCAGCTCAGTGTTGGGCGGAGAGCTCCAGTCGACCCTAGAGAGCCAGGCTTTGACGCGAGATCCATCATCGTGCAAGGTTTGGTCGACCGGAACAGAGCTCACAGAGGTGGTCATGATAGAGATGTGCCAACAAGCAGCCGAGTCCACGTTTCAGGTCCAGAATGTTTTAGCAGAGCGATCAGAGCCGCAGTGATACCCCCCAACTTCAGGTTGGCGACTGGGGTGAGTAAGTTCACCGGAGAGTCTAAGCCTGAAACTTGGCTCGAAGACTACCGAGTGGCTGTTCAGATTGGTGGCGGTAATGATGAGGTGGCCATGAAACATTTGCCGCTTATGCTAGAGGGTTCGGCCAGGGCGTGGTTGAATCAGTTAGCTCCTAGCAGCATTAACACCTGGGAAGATCTTTCTCGAGTGTTCGTCAGGACATTTGAGGGAACTTGCAAGCGACCTGCCGGATTGACTGAGCTGCAAGTTTGTGTACAAAAGTCGAGTGAAACACTGAGGGATTACATCCAGAGATGGATCACTTTGCATCATACTGTAGAGAATGTGTCGGATCATCAAGCGGTCTGCGCCTTCAAGGATGGCGTCAAGAACAGATAGTTGAGCCTGAAGTTTGGTCGAACTGGAGATATGACCCTGAGTCGGATGATGGAAATAGCCACCAAGTATGCCAACGGCGAAGAAGAGGACCGACTCCGGAGCGGCAAGTACAAGCCGAGTCAGTCGGATAAAGGAAACTCCAGTCGGAAGCAAAAGCGGAAGGCCGAGCCAGCTGCTCCTGGAGAGGCTCTGGCCGTGACTCAGGGCAAGTTCAAAGGGAAGCCCAAAGGATCTTGGAACCCCAAGAAGGTAAAAGATAAGGAAGGTAATGATGTGATGGATCTACCGTGTCTTATCCACACGAAGAAAGACGAAGAGGGTAACTTCATCTACCCAAAGCATACCACTCGCCAGTGCTGGCTCTTAATCCAGCAGTTTCAAGGGAAACAGCCGAAAGACAAAGAGAAGGAGTCGGACAAGGCTGAGGACAAGGAGGACAGTGATGGAGAGTACCCTCATGTCAACTCCACTCTGATGATTTTTGCTGATGTAGAGAGCAAAAGTCGACTGAAAGTGATCAACCGTGAGGTCAATATGGTCGCCCCGGCGACACCAAACTATCTGAGATGGTCGCAAACTCCCATTACTTTTGACCAGTCTGACCATCCTACTCACATTGCCACCCCTGGGAGGCAAGTGCTGGTGGTCGACTCGGTCGTCGAAGGCACTCGACTGACGAAGGTATTGATGGACGGCGGCAGCGGGTTGAATATACTGTATGCAGAGCCGCTCAAGGGAATGGGCATTCCGATGTCCAGGCTCAGTTCCAGCAACATGAGTTTTCACAGAGTCATCCCAGGAAAGAAGGCCGAGTCGGCCAAATAGCTCTGGATGTAGTGTTCGGCGACTCGAAGCATTTCCGCAAAGAGAAGCTGACATTTGAAGTCGTGGATTTCCGGAGCGCCTACCACGCTATTTTGGGAAGACCAGCCTACGCCCGCTTCATGGCTTGACCATGTTATGTGTACCTCAAGTTAAAGATGCCTGGCCCCAAAGGCATGATCACCATCACTGGCAACCGGAAGAAAGCGGAAGAGTGTTTCTAGAATGGCTCAAAGATTGCGGATGACCAGATAACAGTGGTAGAGCTGGAGGAATACAAGAAGAATGCAGATCCGAGTGATTTACTGCGGGCCAAGAAGCCCGCCACAGAGTCAGCATTTTAGTCGTCCGGTGAGATGAAGCCAGTTCATATCCACCCGACTGACCCCAATGCAGCTCCGACCCATATTTCCACAACACTCGACTCCAAATAGGAAGAAGCGCTCATCCAGTTCCTCCGTGAGAACTGGGACATCTTTGCATGGAAGCCAGCTGACATGCCGGGTGTTCCCAGGGGGCTGGCTGAGCATCGCCTTAGAGTCGATTCAAAAGAAAAACCTATTAAGGAACATCTTCAACGGTCCGCCGTTCAGAAGAAAAAAGCCATTGGCGAGGAGGTGGCTTGGCTCCTTGCAGCAGAGTTCATCCGAGAGATATACCACTCCGAGTGGCTCACCAATGTCGTCATGGTTCCCAAAAAGGACAATTCACTTCGTATGTGCATTGATTTCAAACATATCAATCGGGCCTGCCCGAATGATCATTTTCCTCTCCCTCGCATCGACCAAATTGTCGACTCGACCGCAGGGTGCGAGAGATTGTCTTTTCTAGACACTTATTCCGGGTATCATCAGATCCATCTGTATGGGCCCGACGAAATCAAAACAGCTTTCATCACTCCATTCGGGTGCTTCTGCTATATCACCATGCCATTCGGCCTCAAGAATGCCGGAGCCACGTTCATGAGAATGATTCAAAAGTGTTTACTCACTCAAATCAGTCGGAATGTGGAAGCATACATGGATGATATCGTGGTCAAGTCGCGAAAGGGTTCCGACCTGTTGACTGACTTAGCTGAAAAATTTGCCAATCTAAGGAGGTATGATATCAAGCTCAATCCATCGAAGTGCACATTCGGAGTACCTGGCGGAAAGTTACTCGGTTTTCTCGTTTCCGAACGAGGAATCGATGCTAACCCAGAAAAAGTTGGCACCATACTCCGAATGAAACGCCCTGTGCGTGTGCACGACGTCCAGAAGCTTACTGGATGCTTGGCCACGTTAAGTCGATTCATCTCTCGCCTCGGTGAAAAGGCGTTGCCCCTTTACCGACTGATGAAGAAGGCAGACAAGTTCGAGTGGACTCCAGAAGCTGATGCAGCATTTGCCGAGTTAAAAACTCTGCTCTCCACCCAGCCGGTGCTTGCTGCTCCAATCAGCAAAGAGCCTCTGTTGCTTTATATTGCAGCCATAGGACAAGTCGTCAGTACAGTACTTACGGTCGAGCGGGAAGAAGAAGGGAAAGCCTTCAAAGTTCAGCGCCCAGTGTATTATCTCTCTGAAGTTTTGACCCCATCGAAGCAAAGATATCCTCATTATCAGAAGCTCGTATATGGGATCTACATGACCATGAAGAAGGTTGCTCATTATTTCTCTTATCATGACATTACAGTCGTCAGCGACGCACCATTGTCAGAGATTCTGCACAACAGAGATGCAACTGGTCGAGTGGCTAAATGGGCGATTGAACTCCTTCCCCTTGATATCAAATTCGAGGCAAAGAAAGCCATTAAGTCCCAGGCTATAGCAGATTTCCTTGCCGAGTGGATTGAGCAACAACAGCCGACTCAAGTCCACTCGGAGCATTGGACCATGTTCTTTGATGGCTCTAAGATGTTGAATGGTTCTGGTGCTGGGGTTGTTTTGGTTTCCCCCTGTGGAGACAAGCTCAGATATGTGCTCCAGATCCACTTTGATTCCTCCAACAATGAAGCAGAATATGAAGCACTCTTGTTTGAATTATGCATGGCCATTTCACTCGGCGTCCGTCGCCTTATGGTCTATGGCGATTCAGATTTTGTGGTCAATCAAGTGATGAAGGAGTGGGACGTTAGAAGCCCAGCCATGACTGGATACTGCAATGCAGTGAGGAAGCTCGAAAAGAAGTTCGAAGGGTTAGAGCTCCACCACATACCCCGACTGAAAAATCAAGCAGCTGACGATCTGGCGAAGATAGGATCCAAGAGAGAAGCCATCCCCAGTGATGTGTTTTTGGAGCATATCCACACTCCGTCAATCGTAGAAGATCCTTTTACCGATGAAGCCCCGCAACCTAAGAGTGTCACGGACCCGACTGAGGTTGAAGTCCCAGCAGTGGTCGACCTGATCATGGAAGTTCTAGTGATCACTCCAAATTGGACAGTACCATATATCACGTATATCTTAAGGAAAGAGCTCCCGGAGGACGAAGACGAGGCTCGACAGATCGTCCGCCGATCTAAAGCTTTTACTGTGATAAAGGGACAGTTGTACAGAGAAAGCGCGACTGAAGTTGGTCAGAAATGCATAACGCCAGAGGAAGGCCGGATAATCCTTGATGACATCCACTCGGGAACCTGTGGCCATCATGCGTCCTCTCAGACCATCATGGCCAAAGCATACCGAGCCGGATTTTATTGGCCAAGAGCAAATGAAATGGCGAAGGAGATAGTCGACAAGTGCGAGGGATGCCAATTTTACTCCAATATGTCACACAAGCCCGCGTCAGCTTTGAAGACTATACCACTCGTCTGGCCCTTCGCAGTGTGGGGTTTGGATATGGTCGGTCCTTTGAGAACAGGCAGAAGCGGTTTTACCCATGTGCTGGTAGCAGTCGACAAGTTCACTAAGTGGATCGAAGCTAAACCCATCAAGAACCTCGATGCCGGTACTGCTGTCAGCTTCATCAGAGAATTGATATTCAGATATGGGGTCCCGCACAGCATCATCACTGACAACGGGTCAAACTTCGACTCCGAAGAGTTCAGAGCTTTCTGCACATCTCAAGGCACGCGAGTCGACTATGCTTCAGTCGCTCACTCACAGTCGAATGGACAAGCAGAACGAGCCAACGGTTTGATTCTCAAAGGGTTGAAACCCCGTTTGATGCGTGATCTTAAGCATGCGGCTGGTGCATGGGTCGACAAACTTCCCTCAGTGCTTTGGGGGTTAAGGACCACGCCCAACCGGTCGACTGGGAGAACTCCATTCTTCTTGGTCTACGGAGCTGAAGCAGTCTTGTTGAGTGACCTTCTCCACAATGCTCCCCGGGTCGAGCTCTACACTGAAGCCGAAGCAGAACAAGCGTGGCAGGATGCAGTCGACCTTTTAGAGGAAGAGAGGGAGATGGCTCTGATCAGATCGACCATTTACCAACAAGACTTGCATCGCTTCCACGCCAAAAACGTGAAGAGTCGAGCCTTCCAGGAAGGAGATCTAGTTCTCCGAGTGGATCAGCAGAAACCACACAAGCTTGCTCCTTCTTGGGAAGGTCCCTTCATCGTCACCAAGGTTATCCACAATGGAGCATACCGTCTTTACAATGTCGAGCATCAGATCGACGAGCCCCGAGGTTGGAACGCGGAGCTTCTCCGCCCCTTTTACACCTAAGTATTCACTCGGACGAGTTGTAATAAAAGTACTTTTATAGTTTATTTATTAAAGACAAGAGCTTTATAATCTTCCCTGTAATCATTATTTCTTTTGTCCACTCAAAACAATCCCCCAGTGGGTGGCTTGGCTGTGAATCCGATTCGCCCAAGTCTGTAAAAAAAAATCCTAACCGAGTGGTGAGCCAGTCTCCCACGTGAAGGCTTAGCTACGAAATCCGTTTCGCCTAAGATAAATAAAATCCTACCGAGTGGTAAGCCAGCCTTCCACTCGGAGGCTTAGCTGCAGTCCAAGTACTCGCCTAAGATAAATAAAATCCTACCGAGTGGTAAGCCAACCTTCCACTCGGAGGCTTAGCTGCAGTCCAAGTACTCGCCTAAGATAAATAAAATCCTACCGAGTGGTAAGCCAGCCTTCCACTCGGAGGCTTAGCTGCAGTCCAAGTACTCGCCTAAGATAAACAAAATCCTGTCGAGTGGTAAGCCAGCCTTCCACTCGGAGGCTTAGCTGCAGTCCAAGTACTCGCCTAAGATAAACAAAATCCTGTCGAGTGGTAAGCCAGCCTTCCACTCGGAGGCTTAGCTGCAGCATTGCGCTCGCCTAAGTACAAATACAATGTGCGCTTCGCAAGGAGGACAAGGTGCAGGTCGACTGCTACCCTCTCCTTCCGAGCTACGCCACAAGTACAACATGCGCTCTGCAAGGAGGACGAGGTGCAGGTCGACTGCTACCCTCTCCTTCCGAGCTGCGCCACCAATTCAAAATCCTATCGAGTGGAGAGCAAACCTCCCACTCGGGGGCTTAGCTGCAGCCCAGTGCCCGCCTAAGTATCTGAAATCCTACCGAGTGGAGAGCAAACCTCCCACTCGGGGGCTTAGCTGCAGCCCAGTGCTCGCCTAAGTATCTGAAATCCTACCGAGTGGAGAGCAGACCTCCCACTCGGGGGCTTAGCTGCAGCCCAGTGGTCGCCTAAGTATCTGAAATCCTACCGAGTGGAGAGCAAACCTCCCACTCGGGGGCTTAGCTGCAGCCCAGTGCTCGCCTAAGTATGTGAAAATCCTACTGAGTGGAGAGCAAACCTCCCACTCGGGGGCTTAGCTGCAGCCCAGTGCTCGCCTAAGTATCTAAAAATCATACCAAGTGGAGAGCAAACCTCTCACTCGGGGGCTTAGCTGCAGCCCAGTGCTCGCCTAAGTGTATTGGGGAACAAGTCGATTGCAATAAGCGCTTCACTTTAACCTGCAAAAGACACCTCAAACCAAATGCAAACATTTTCAATGACGAATCCAAGTTCGGATAACACCTAACGGAACCGAAAGTGCTCAGGCGCTAGGCCTGTTAAGGTTTGTCGGTTACAAAACTCACTCGGCATACCGAGGCAAATTTAAAGTATCAAGCTCACAAGTTTTTTACCCCCCCTGTGGAGGGCTGGAAGGTGCCACAAACTCGTCCAGATCAATTCCATCTGCAATCCGAGTGGCAGCGGCAATGAAGGTCTCCATGAAAGATCTGAAGTCGTGCTTCTTGGTGTTAGCCACCCTAAGAGCCACCAGCTTGTCCTCTCATGCATCCTTGCAGTGAACGCGGACCAGAGACAGAGCAACATCCGCACCGCACCTGGCCGAAGACTTATTCCACTCCTGCACTCGACTTGGGACCTCGTTCAGTCGAGTCATCAGAGACTCGAGGTTGTTCTAGAGTGTCTCTCTTGGCCAGAGTGTTGTGTCGATGCGAGAAGTTGCGACCTTCAGCCTTGCGAGATAATCGATGACAGCAGCAACACGAGATTCAAGCCGGAGCACGTTCATGGCGACTTCATCTTTCACAGGAGAGTTGATGGGGTCCAGGTTTACTTCCAGTCGACCAGTCTCCTCTTCAAAGTTCTGACAAAATTCTGCAAGCACAACCACCGAGTCAAGACAAACAGTCGGAGGTTACAATTAAAATATTTGTTTGATACAAAGGAATACCTTCAAGCATGAGGAACAACTTCTTGGCGAGTCCACCCAGATAAGCATCTAGATCGTTCTTCTTTCTCTTCAACTCACTGGCCTTGTCATTCAGGGTGGTCTTGTCACTTTTCAGTCGACTGACCTCCTGGTTGGCAACATCAAGAGTAGCTTTCAGATTGATGTTTTCTTCTTCAAGCTTGGTCACTGAAGCCAGCTTCTCATCCGCAAGCCTGGTCTTCTCTAAAGCAGTTTTTTGCATCTCAGCCAAGTCAAGCTCTTGCTTCTTCAGAGCATCCCTCACTTTGTTTGCAAAGTTACAGTGAGATTAGATTCAGAAACAAGTGAGAGGCAAAGGCAGTCGTCAAAGGCCTCACCAAGCATACATTTAGCTTCCTCCTTCGCCTTCGTCAAGTTCTCTTGGGCCAGTTTCAAATCGAGCTCGAGCTGAATGTGTTTGTTCTCCAACTCAGTATAACGAGCCGCAAGGTCACAGGATTTCTACGAAGAACCAATCGACAGATGTCAAATACAATTCACTTCTGAGTGAGTAAGGAAAAATCATAGAGTTTCTAAGACTACGGCCGAAAGCAAACATTCGACCATAGTCTCGGGGACTACACCCAGTGGGTGCACTCAGCGTGCCCCCACTAGTTTCATCAGTTAGAGTCGACCAGTCGACCAACAACGCAAAAAAAAAGAAGGAAGATGTTCTTCAGATTGTAATCGACTGCCAGCAGTCGACCACAGTCTCGGGGACTACACCCAGTGGGTGCACTCAGCATGCCCCACCGGTCGATGAATCTATTCGACCTAGTCGAGTAAGGAAAAAACTTAAAGCCTATGGTCGATTACCAGCAGTCGACCATAGCCTTGGGGACTACACCCAGTGGGTGCACTCAGCGTGCCCCCACTAATCCGGGAATTTCAATCGACACACCCAGTGGGTGTAGGACAAACTCTAAGAATTGCAGAAAGAAGAGTTTACAGATATCATATCCTAACAGAACAGGCAGTGACCGACTGACCTGAACATTACTCTGAAGAGCCAAACTGGCGTCATAAGCTGCCTGGCTGGCTTCTCGTATTGCCTTCACTTGCTCCATCATGACCCCCGATTGGCATATTGCTTCTCTGGCAGCACTAGCTTGATCTTCTGGAATGGGGTAGGTGGAGAAAAGCGAGGGTTGAGCAGCACTCGACGACGAAGGGCGAGCACTCGTCAACGGCACCGCAAAGGTTACGGTGGGTCGAGTGACATTGTCTCCCTCCACGACCAACGTCTCGGGTGCCGGAACATCCTGAGTCGCCTTGCCGGCAGACGTTTTCTTGCTTCTCCTCTGCCGTGGTGGTTCTTCGTCGTCGTCATCAGGAAGGTCAATAACAATGTTAGATGAAACTGCAGAAAGAATCAAAATTAGAGACAATAAGTTAGTCGACTGAAAACGGCATCACAAGAGTCATACAAGGTTTCGAGGTAGCAGCATCGTCCATCTCGTGGTCTTCAGCCCTCGCCGAAGTATCGGAAGTAGCAGCGCTGCAGTTCCAAAAGTTAGTCGATTGGCTCATGAGTCGACCAAGATCAAGTTCATGAAACAGGGAAAACTCAAGACTACCATTACCCTGAGATAGTGGGGATCACCATCTTCATCTTCGGCAAGACCTTCGCAGGTTTCGACGGTGCCACTCGAGATTGCTTCGGAGCCTTCTCAGTCGGCGCCGGAGAAGTAGTCCGAGGGCGCTTGGTCGACTGGGTAGCGGTCGCGACCCCCTTACCACGCTCAGTCGCGGGATCATGGGCAAGCTTTGAGCGTCTTTCCGATCGGGGAGGTACAACTTCCTCCTCCCCCTCCTCTTCTTCCTCCTCATCAGAGTCGTCGCCCTCGTCGTCATCGTCAGCATCGGAATCCCACACCTCCAGGCTTTTGCCCCCGCTTCCTTCCTCCTCCTCAGTCGGCGTCTGCGCTCCATTAGGCATCGAGTATAATTCAGTGGTGGCTTGTCAGACAATAAAGCAAAACAAAGATCAATCGACCAATTCACGGCAAAGCAGAATGGATAAAGCAAGATTACAATCGGAGATAAGTGACCATACCGTGTCCGGTGTATAAGTACAGTTGAGTGGCGAGATCCTCCTGGCACCTCGAGGGTTGTCCTTGTTCCCTATGATGGCGGCCTCCCACCTCTCCAGCATGGCGTCGTCGACTGCTTCTGGATGGACCCGAGTGGTGTCTTCGGTACCGCAGTACAGCCACATCGGGTGGCCTCGGTACTGAAGCGGTTGAATGCGCCGCCTAAGGAATACTTCCAGAAGATCCATGCCCGTCACTCCGTCCCGAACGAGTTGGACCACGCGCTCCATCAACATTTTTACCTCGGCTTTCTCCTCAGGAAGCACCTTCAGAGAAGACGGTTTGTCCACTCGGTCCATGGAGAACGGAGGGAGACCATTCGACTGCCCCGGCATCGACTCGTCTTGGCAGTAGAACCAAGTCGACTGCCACCCTCTGACCGACTCAGGAAGGGTCATGGCCGGGAAAGTGCTCTTATTCCTCAACTGAATCCCAAGACCCCCACACAACTGAATAACCTTGGTCCTCTCATCGTCCGGACTCGCCTTTTTCACTGTCTGTGAGCGACAGGTGAATATGTTCTTGAAGAGACCCCAGTGCGGTCGACAACCCAGGAAGTTCTCGCACATGGACACAAAGGCAGCAAGATAGGCGATGGAATTGGGATTGAAATGGTGGAGTTGCGCCCCAAAGAAATTCAGAAACCCTCGGAAGAAAATACTCGGCGGCAGAGAAAAACCACGGTCTACGTGAGTGGCTAAGAGAACGCACTCACCCTCCTGCGGCTGCGGTTGACACTCGGTCCCCGGGAGCCTCGCTGACCCGTGGGGGATCAGTCCCTCATTGGCCAGGTCGTTGAGATCTTTCTCAGTGATGGTCGAGCGGATCCAATCCCCTTGGACCCAACCCTTCGGCAGGCGGGACCTTGACGAAGATCCGCCCCGACTGGACGGTCTCCTCTTTGCTTGCCCCGTCGACATCGCCTTCTTCGCGCGCTCTAGGGCCGCCGTTTTCTCCTTCACCATTATCGCCGGCGAAGCGCGCGAGGGGCAGACGGGCGGAGGCGAGAGCAGGCGCAGTGGGCGGAGCAAAGAGGGAAGAGAGAAGAATGGGAAGGCACTGTTCAAAAAACCCTCCCTCGGCGCTTTATATAAGGGCGCTTCCGAGTGGCTGACGAGTGGGTCCGAGCGATCCTGTCACATCCCGAAACAGTCGCGCATGCACGATACGTGGCGAAAAAGGCGGCGCGGAAATCGAGGCGTCCACGCCTTATCCCGTCCGACTACCGCGGACCGCCCCGCTTCGCGCTCTTCCCAAATTTCGGATCCCGCAAAATCCGCTAGCAGCAGATCAATCTGTCAGACGATATCTTTCCCGCGATCCGTCGCTCGGAAGATTCACCAAAGTTCAAAAGTTCACTCGACAGAAGATAAGAATGGATCAAGGCGACTGAAGTAAAAGTTGACGCCAACGCCAAAAGAAAAATCGCCGATCCAAGATACGACACAATCAAAGCGCAGGAAATGAGTCGGAGAAAATCATCAACTCCTTCCTCACTCGAACCTCGATCCATTCAGGGGCTAATGATGATGTTATGTACCTAGGATAGGGTCAAGGACCTATCTAGGATACCATGCCCAAGGACATCGTTAGACGAAGCTACCTTCCAGTCGATCAAGAGAGACTTCACTCGACCGGCTAGAAGACACTCGACGAACCTAAAGACACTCGACCATGAAGACTCACTCGACCATTAGGAGTTCAAGATCTACTCTGTATCCAAACGGTCTGTAATTAAGTAGTCTTAATGGTCATGATGACACTTTAAGTAGGGCGTTATCAGCAACGCCCGACCTTAATGTACTTTAATCCTCTGCTACGTGGGTTGGTTGGGGTCCTGGCGTCCTCTATATAAGCCACCCCCTCCATTGGTAGAAGGGTTCGCACCCCTGTAATCCTCAAACACACAAACCAGTCGACCGCCTCCGGGCTCCGAGACGTAGGGCTATTACTTCCTCAGAGAAGGGCCTGAACTCGTTAAACACTCGTGTGTACAACTACTCCATAGCTAGGATCTTGCCTCTCCATACCTACGCCCCATTCTACTGTCAGGCTTAGAACCGCGACAGGTGGCGTGGGGATCACCGGAGAAAAAGCTCGGCACAGGGGGGCCTAGAGGGATGGCCGGGGCGGCGGCGGACCGACAGTGGGGAGTGTTTTTGGGGCGGGCAGGGCGGCGCACCGCCGGCCGTGGGCTGCGGGGGGCTGCTGTTTGGCCGGTGGTGGCTGGCGGCTCAGGGGGGGTGGAGGTTGAAGATGAACCGCATGCCCTTGATTTCGTATCCAACGGCTGCAAAATCGACTGACCAGAGATGAAAAAGTCAGTCGACCGACCTGTAGCCTCACCTTGCTAGTGTGTTCAGTTTCGACAGCAAAATTCAGTTTCGACAGCAAAATTGAGTTTCGACAGTTAGGTTTAGTTTCGACAGTTAAGTTCAGAGATGAGCGGCTGATGTATTTTACATCTAGCACTTTGTGGTTATGTATTTTACGTCATGTATTGGAGATGCTATTAGAATTCCACTCAGGTTAACGTTGTTCATTGTCTCTCTTGTCCTACTTCAGCCTCGTCGTCGTACAACTCAACGGAGCTGCTCCAACGACGAAACCCTCCATCACAGCGAAGCAGTACCTCGGGCTCCATCTCCAGACGCCTAAGATCTTCTTCCCCTCCTCCGACAGCAAAGTCCGCCGGAGCATCCTCACCGGCCAACCCAATCACGCTGAGATCGACATGGCTTCGCCAAAGAGGTTGTACACTTGTTGCATCTCTTTTTTACTCTACATGTTATATATATTGTCCGCTGAACACTCGTAGTAACGGGAAATGCGATTATTTTATCCTACTATATGACAAGCAGTGAGGTACCAGGCAACTTAGCTATCCATGATGGACTCTCTTGAACGCCATCATTATTTATCTCTGCGCGTTTGAGCTGTGCATTTGTCGATGAGCCTGGGAGTTGAGCTAGTATGGCAGTGGCCTGGGTCCAAAGTAATAGAAGTAGCACAAAAACAATTTTTTAGTGTAGGATTTTCCTTGGTCAAGCCTGCCTACTAGAATCGCCAGTGCTTGAAAGGAAAAGTGAATGAAAAACATAGGAATTGGAAATTTTCCTATGGTACTACTTTTCATGAATTTGGTGCAAAGGAATGGAGCAAACAAAAACCGTAGGAATTCTAATTTCCACTTCTCCTCCTTTTCATATTCCTATTCATCAAGCACAAGACTAAGATATAGTAGCATAATAGCATTATAACCGTACATTTTTCTTGTTGTTTGACTTAATCTCACCATGCTTTTTTGCATCCCGTGATCTTCCAATTGTTGTGAATCAAACACCCAGATTGGCAGAAATCCTATGTTTTTAAATTCTCTGTTTTGCACGTGCATTCCTATCCTATTCCTGTCTATTTCTATCCCTGCATTGTTAGAATCCTCAAATTCAAACAAGCCCTTACTCAATTACTTCTGTTACAGATATGTGTCAAAGAAAACCTTGTGTGGTTTGTCCTGCTCCTACGGCGCTGTCTTCCACCCCAGCTCAGCTGCTCCAACGACGGAAGGGTTCACCACAGCAGGGATCCGCTCTCCAGACTGTCTTTCGCCGCCTCAGATCTTCTTCCCCGCTGCCGACACCCACGACAACTGCATTACCATCATCAACTGAGCAGATGACCTTGAGGACTACATGGGTCCGCAAGAGAGGTCGCACTCTTCCGTGTTTGCTTACGTTATGCATCGCTTAATATGATGACATGCTACATTATCGTCGTGTTCACCTATTAGACTCCGAGTCAGGTCCAAACTAATGCTGAAACTTGAGTTTTTAAATGGTTGTGGGGTACATATTGGGGCAGTAATCAGTACTATCTGTCTACTATCTAGTTAATCTCCGGTGTCTACTATGAGTTTCATGTTGGGTGCAAACAAACATTAAAGGAGCCATTATCTGTATTTTTTAACTAAAGCTATTATCTGCCTGCTATCATTGGTTTTGGGTCTATCCACAGTTTGCTACCATCACTCTGGATTTGTGCATGCACTCCTTACATAATCTCACTATGTTTTATTCCTATGCATGCCAGTTATTGTACACAATGGAACTGATCATGTAGAGCAAAAGAGACGAGCCTTGCGTGGCAATAAAATTTCATGCAGACATCGTTCCATGGTGGGTGCAAAGGCAGCCCCCCCTCCACCCATTTCAGATCGTAATCAAGAGGAAGATAACTGTTCTGAGGGGGATTCAGAAGAGAAGACCACTCCTATTTATCCCATGAGGTCTTCGCTCTAACTTGGCATGCTGATGTTGGTAATATCATGCATATGGTGCCTTGCATTGCTTACTGTGTACATTAAAGATGTCATCTGCTTAGTTTAGACATGATTTGTGTCAATGCCATTTGTTTTGTTTCTTTATCGTATATGTGAATCATGCAATACCATCTTGTCTAGCCAGGCATCATATATGTGAATTTTGCAATGCCACCCTGGTTAGCCAGTCATCTTATATGTGAATTATATCATGCCATCATTTTTTTATTATGTGTTAAATTTGTCAACAATTTTAGTACATTCAATTACTCTTCCTATGCATCAGCCATTCGGCACGGTCATGGAAAAATCTGGAGTGGAAACAAGGTCTTCAGAGCAGACAATGCTATCTGACGAAGCGCATGTCTTGCTGGTTACCGATAGCTCCTCAGAGGAGGATTCAGAGACAGATGACCAGTCATATTTCCCCCCTGAGGTGCATGCCCTAACTTGGCAGGGTTATGTTACTCATATCATGTGTATGGTATCTTGCATTGCTATGTCATTTGCTTAGTTTAGACATGCTTTGTGTGAATGCCACCTGTTTAGTGTCTAATTACCATATATGTGAATTATGCAATGCCATCTTGTTGCAAGACATTATATATGTGAATTATGCAATGCTATCTTGTTGCAAGGCATTATGTATGTGAATTATGCAATGCCATGCTGTTTAGGCAAGCGTCATATATGTGAATTATATCATGCCGTCCTTTTTTTGTATTTCTCATTACTTTTGTCGACAATGTTTGTATATTCATCTGCTCTTCCTGTGCATCAGCCATTTGAATTGGTGATGGAGAAATCTGGAGTGAAAACAAGGTCTTTAGAGCAGACAATGCTACCTGCTGAAGCGGATATCTTGCTGATTACAGATAGCTCTTCAGAGGAGGATTCAGAGGCAGATGACCAGTCCTATTATCCCCCTGAGGTGTATGCTCAAACTTGGCAGGGTTATATTACTCATATAATGCATATGTTGTATTGCAATGCTTATTTTTTACATCATATACACAATATTGAATGCCATCTCCTTAGTTGACACATCATATATGAAATTGCCCTCTGCTCACTTCCTTAGTATATAAATCATATATTTGAATTATTTCATGCCATGATGTTTACATAGACAACATGTATCTAAATTATGGCATGCCAACCCATTTTCTAAAGACACAATATAGTTATATCATCTCATCCTGTTTACATAGTCATCATATTTTAAATTATGTCATTCTATCCGTGAATTATATCATGCCATCATGTTTCCATCGACGGCATGTTTGTGATTTATGGCATGCCAACCACTTTAATAGACACATCGTATAGTTATATCATGTCATCCTGTTTACATAGTCATCATATTTTGAAGTACGTCATTCTATCCTGTTTAGTTATCCATCATACATGTGAAATTGTGTCATGCTATCCTGTTTAATTAGCCATCATATATGTGAAATTATGTCCTGCTATTCTGTTTGCTTAGACAACATAAATGTGAATTATTTCATGCCCTGTTTTCTTCCCTACTATCCATCGCACCTGTCTATCTTACAATGTCTGTACATTCAATTAATTTTCTTGTTTATTAGCCATTTCAATTGGAGGGAGTGATGGCAGTATCTGTGGGAGTAAAAAGACGGTCTTCAGAAAAGATCGTGCTACCTGTCGATGCAGATAGAACCACGGTTGTACTTGCCCAAGAATCAGCCCCACCACACATAACCCACACTCATGCAGATTGTACCCCTACCCGGTTGGACAGAGAACCAGCTACACCCCTTCTAACCCCAACCCAAGCAGATAGACACCCAGTTCCCGTTGACACAACATCGTCTCCACCACAGAGCACCCAAACATGAGCAGTTAGTAAGGCAACTGCAGTGCCCAAATCACGAGGACCACCACTCTGAACCCAAAGTCAATGCTTAAAGCAGAAGAAGAATTATTCTCAAGTCAGGTTCCGTAGCTATGTTTCATACTACTTTGCTCTTACATCACTGTATTTACTGATACCAACCAATTTCAAATTTGAAGGATGCAATTGAAACTCCAATGGCGCAACAGGTATGTTTTAAACCTGTTTCTTCAACGTGTTTGGTTGTTTGCTGTTGTAACTTGCTCTATGTTGATTTCAGTTTCAATTGAATAAACAGTTATGTTCTCATGCCATGCACATTACAAGTGTTGTTATTGCTGTGTAGTTTCCCACACTTATATTCTGTCTATGCTACTTTGTCTTGATTCGAACTGTATCTATCTTGATTTGGCAACATAAACTAGAATGATATAGACCATACAGTGACCATACTACATAGATATATGTTTGTTTCATGCTGTTATCATGTCCACCTTACTACTGAACTGGATTACCAAAATGAGTTTCATATACTACATTGTAAACCTGAGATGCGTTTGTTTGTTTCCCTTTTAGAACGCGGATAAAATATTGGAGAAGAGTACCCTGTTATGCAATGGTAAAGGAAGTAATGCAGATAAGGTTCAAGATAGTGAGACATCCATGTTGGTCTCCAAGAAAGCTAATAAAAACTATATTGAGGACACTGAGACAACCCCAAAGTCATGTCTTGATGTAGTGTTCGAGTTACTGGCTACCACTGCTGGCACCAGCTCTTCGAACTCGTTGCCTAAATCAGTTCGGCTTCTTGAGTCTCAACTTCAAGTTGAAAGACATCGATCAGATGTTATGCGACAGGAAGCCGAAGGACTGAGGAAGTCCCTGCAGAATTCAGATGCATACTTTCTGGTGCAACATCAGGCGCTTGAGGACTTAAGCGCCAAACAAGAGAAAGTTAATAAGCTTGTTAAGCATCTTGCCAGCATTATGGGTACCCAGGATATTGTTTCTTGAGCGCTTCTGAAGTGGTTTCAGTTCTGGACTTGTTTTGCTGCGGCGTTTATATGCTGTTGTGTTCCCTATATTTGCACTGGTGGCGAACTTCGATGCCCAGTGGATGTAATATGTGTAATAGCCGTGATAGCCTAGTGTAAGTTGCTTGCTTATTTATTTCCTTGTTGTCTTGTTTATTTGTTTGCTTGTAGTCAGTGCAGTTCTTTTTCTGCGGTTTGCTAGTGGCTGCAACAACCTATTTTTTAAAACTAGGCCACAATAACCATGGGCTAATATTTACTGTAGTGACACTGCACCTACGGGCCGTAGAAATAGTGGGCCTTCTACGGGCCATATAAACAGTGGGCCTTCCACGGGCCGTAGAAACAATGGGCCTTCTACGGGTCGCAGAAACAATGGGCCTTCTACTGGCCGCAGAAACAATGGGCCTTCTACGGGCCGTATCATCAATGGGCCTTATACGGGCAGTATGATCGATTGGCCAAACATGGGCCAATAACAGGATGCATTATGGTCGTAAACGGGCTAGAGTTGGAATCGTCCGTTCATGGGCCGACCATAACAGGCCATCATTAATAGGCCGTATTTCAAGACGCTATGAAAACGGTCCAACGTGTTAACGGACCACAAACGGGCCGACTGTAACCACGGGCTGAATTTGGCCCATAAGCAAAAAATGATAGTAACGGGCCGTAAGTAAACGAATGCTGGAAATGAGCCCAAGAATAAATGGGCTCTGAGAAGGCCGAAAGATAACATGGGCTAGAAACAGCCCAACGGAATAACGGGCCCTTAATGGGTATAAAGTGATACACTATTCATTACGGACCAGTTTCACCACGGGCCGTTAATGGGTGTAAAGTAATACACTATTCATTACGGGCCAGTTTCAACATGGGCCATTAATAGGCCAAGAGTTACATAGGGCCTCATATGGGCCGAAAGACGTCATGGGCCATACATGGGCCAGAAGTGAAAACGGGCTGGAATCATATTGGGTGGCCCAGATGACGCTACTGGGCCTAATTCGGATAGGGCATAATGGGCCTTGGGTTAGCGGGCTGTAAATGGGCTATATGCGAACAGGCCGTTAACGGGCTTTACATGGGCCGGCCCGCCACCTTTTGACCAAGTCAAATGGGCCGGCCTTTTCACAGGAATGGGCCTCTGTTGGGCCGTGCCACGTATCGACGTATCATAGGCGCCTTCTGTCCAATGAGTGGATGACATCTGTCCCAACGGTGAGCTGACACGTGTTTCCTCCAGCCAATGATGATTTAACACGTGGAAAATCCCCATTGGTCGGGGTTGTTAACGGGTTATCGGATCCAAAACCCGACCCGATAGCTTAACGGTGTTCCATTACGGTGGATGCCACGTGTCAGTCACCCTTGACGAAAGCACTTCTGTGACGCGCGATTTATCGTCATGGAAGTGGACACTTCCGTGATGATAATTTTGGTAATGTCATGGAACACTTCTACGACAGCACAGGTATGACTATCTTGATTCTGTCATAAATTTGTCATGGACGTACATGCATGACAAAAAATGCAACCTACTATGACAAACACGTATCATCACGGAAGTGTATTTTTTGTAGTGTTATTGTGATAATTATGAAAGTGGATTTGGAGAGGTCGTGACTTTATTTAGTGATGAATCCACTATTTTGGAAGAGGTTCCAATTGATTATGAGAATAAAGTTGCTATCTATGATGATTATTGTGATGACTTGTATGCTATTAATAATCATTATAACCAGGAAACTTGTCATCACGATTTTATTTTTCAATTGGTTTATGCCTCACATGATAGTTATTTTGTTGAGTTTGCTCCCACTACTATTCATGAGAAGAAATTTGATTATGTGGAGAGTAATAAAAATTCTATGCTTGTAGATCATGAAAACAATGTTTTATGTGCTGTTTATATTGTTGAATTCATTCATGATTCTAATGAAAATTATTATGAGGGAGGAACATATGCTTGTTGGAATTGCAATAATATCAAGTTTCCTCTCTATGTGCTTAAAGTTTTAAAGTTATGCTTGTTTTGCCTTCCTATGCTAGTTGATTATTATTCCCATAAGTTGTTTGCTCACAAAATCCCTATGCATAGGAAGTATGTTAGACTTAAATGTGCTAGTCATATTCTTCATGATGCTCTCTTTATGTTTCAATTGTTATCTTTTATGTGAGCATTATTGAAATCATCATTCCTAGCTAGGGGCGTCAAACGATAGCGCTTGTTGGGAGGCAACCCTACTTTATTTATGTTCCTTGATTTTTGCTCCTGTTTAGTAATAAATAATTCATCTAGACTCTAGTTATATGTGGTTTTATGTTTCAATTAGTGTTGTGCCAAGTAGAACCTTTGGGAAGACTTGGGTGAAGTCTTTATGATCTTGCTGTAAAAAACAGAAACTTTAGTGCTCACGAGATTAGCTGCCATTTTTTACTGGAGAGTACTTTTAGGTTTGTTGTTTTTGTAGATGATTAATAGACAAATTCCTCACGTCCACCAATTTAGTTCAGAATTTTTGGAGTTACGGAAGTATACGTTCGATACAGATTACTACAGACTATTCTGTTTTTGACAGATTCTGTTTTCATTGTGTTGTTTGCTTATTTTGATGAATCTATGAGTAGTATCGGATGGTATGAACCATAGAGAAGTTGGAATACAGTAGGTTTAAAACCAATATCAATAAATAATGAGTTCATAACAGTACCTAAGTGGTGGTTTTATTTTCTTATACTAACGGAGCATACGAGTTTTGTTTTGAGTTTCGTGTTGTGAAGTTTTCAAGTTTTGGGTAAAGATTCGATGGACTATGGAATAAGGAGTGGCAAGAGACTAAGCTTGGGGATGCCCAAGGCACCCCAAGGTAATATTCAAGGGCAACCAAGAGCCTAAGCTTGGGGATGCCCTGGAAGGCATCCCCTCTTTCGTCTTCGTTCATCGGTAACTTTACTTGGAGCTATATTTTTATTTACCACATGATATGTGTTTTGCTTGGAGCGTCATTTTATTTTGTTAGTATTTTCTTGTTGTTATTTAGAATAATGTTTTGCATCTTTATTTTCAATAAAAATGTCAAGGATAGCCATTACCATGCTTATTTTGCAAGTATACATGTTGCTGTTTCAAAACAGAAGGTTTACCGCTGTTGCGAAAATTCCCTAGAAAAGTCAGAGAGTAATATAATGTTGAATATTTTTGCATAATTATATCTGATAAATCTTCTACATCTTAGTATTTTTCTTATAATTTTTGGAGTGAGGGAAGTATGATGAATCTTGCATTCTTTACAGACTATACTATTTTGGCAGATTGCTGTTATGTTTGCATTGTTTGCATATGTTTGCTTGTTTAATGATTCTATTTGAGGATAGGAGTATTAAATATGCAGAGACATTTAGTATCCAATGTTGAATAATAATCTTAGTGATTTGTTACAGTAGAGAATGATAAGGTTTTTGCATTGTTTTATACTAATTTATCTCACGAGTTCTTGTTGAGTTTGGTGTGGATGAAGCTTTCGAGATTTAGGAAACCAAGATATAAAAGGAATTAAGGAGATACAAAAGCTCAAGTTTGAGGATGCCCAAGGCACCCCAAGATAATATTTCAAGAAGTCTCAAGCATCCAAGCTTGGGGATGCCCCGGTAGGCATCCCACCTTTCTTCTACAACAAGTAACGGTTAGTATCGGTTGAACCTAAGTTTTTGCTTCTTCACATGAGTTGTGATATCCTTGCAATGTCATTTTGTTTTGTTTTGCTTGCTATTTGAATTAAATTCCAAGATCTTAAATACTTAAATGAGAGAGAGAGTCTTCACATAGCTACATAATTATGTAACTACTCATTGATATTCACTTATATCTTTTTAAGATTAGTTTGTCATTTACTCGTGTGCTTCACTTATATCCTATGAGTAAATGGTTGTATGAGTTGAATGTCATAAAATCTGAAATTATATATGTTTCATTTGATTATCTCATGGGGAGTAATGACTTCACATCTAAGAAGTAGAGGTTGTAAATTTATTGAAGGTTAGCAAGCATTGTATTGGTCATTCGAACAATTCATAAAAGAATATTGAAGGAAGAGAAATTTCACATATAAATGTACTATCCTGGACATCTTCTGTAATTGTGAGCACTCATTAAGTATGACATGCTAAAGAGTTGATGTTGGACAAGGAATACAACGTAATGGGTATGTTTTCTCCCATCTCAGTTAAAGTATATTGTCATGGATCATTCAAACATGTTGAGCTTGCCTTTCCCACTCATGCTAGCCAAAATTCCTTGCACCAAGTAGAGATACTACTTGTGCTTCCAAATATCCTTAAACCCAGTTTTTGCCATGAGAGTCCACCATACCTACCTATGGATTGAGTAAGATCCTTCAAGTAAGTTGTCATCGGTGCATGCAATAAAAATTGCTCTCTAAATATGTATCAATTATTAGTGTGAAGAAAGTAAACTTTATAAGATCTTGTTATGGAAGCAATAAAAGCGACGGACTGCATAATAAAGGTCCATATACAAGTGGCAATATAAAGTGACGTTCTTTTGCACTAAGATTTTGTGCATCCAACCATAAAAGCGCATGACAACCTCTTCTTCCCTCTGCGAAGGGTCTATCTTTTACCTTATGTCTTTTACTTTATGCAAGAGTCAAGGTGATCTTCACCTTTCCCTTTTTCATTTTATCCTTTGGCAAGCGCCTCGTGTTGGAAAGATCATGATATATATATCCAATTGGATGTAAGTTAGCATGAATTATTATTGTTGACATCACCCAAAGGTGAATACGTTGGGAGGCGAAAATATAATCCCCTATCTTTCTCTGTGTTCGATTAAAACTTTGGACCCATAAATATCACGTGAGTGTTAGCAATTGTGAAAGATTAAATGATAGTTGAGTATGTGGAGTTTGCTAAATCAAAGCTCTGACAAAGACCCTTCCTGAAAATAAGATGAATTGCAATTGTTCGATGACTGAGAATGAAGTTTGCTAGTTTTCAAGAAAGTTTATGGTCTAAGCTTTAACATGTGAATAGCTTGTTACTTCATCGTGAGAAGTTTTATGAGATGAACTAGCGTTATGACATATAAACATGCTAGAAAATGTGATTGAAATTATCACTGAACAAACTTGTGCACCTGCTAGCATTTCTTTCTTTTATCATTTACCTACTCGAGGACGAGCAGGAATTAAGCTTGGGGATGTTGATATGTCTCCAACGTATCTATAATTTATGAAGCATTCATGCTATTTTATTATCTGTTTTGAATGTTTATGGGCTTTATTATACACTTTTATATTATTTTTGGGACAAACCTATTAACCGGAGGCCCAACCCACATTTCTGTTTTCTTGCCTATTTCAGTGTTTCGAAGAAAAGGAATATCAAATGGAGTCCAAACGGAATGAAACCTTCGGGAGAGTGATTTTTGGAACGAGCGTGATCCAGGAGACTTGGAGTTGAAGTCAAGGAAGCTTTGAGGTGTCCACGAGGGTGGGGGGCGCGCCCCCCTACTGGGCACGCCCGCCTGTGTCGTGGGCCCCTCGAGCGTCCCCGACCGACTTCTTTCACCTATATAAGTCCATATACCCTAAAACCTTCGAAGAGAACAATAGATCGGGAGTTCCGCCGCCGCAAGCCTCTGTAGCCACCAAAAACCAATCGGGACCCTGTTCCAGCACCCTGCCGGAGGGGGGATCCCTCACCGGTGGCCATCTTCGTCATCCTGGTGCTCTCCATGACGAGGATGGAGTAGTTCACCCTCGGGGCTGAGGGTATGTACCAGTAGCTATGTGTTTCATCTCTCTCTCTCGCTCTTGTTCTTGAGGTGATACGATCTTGATGTATCGCGAGCTTTGCTATTATAGCTGGAACTTATGATGCTTCTCCCCCTCTACTCTCTTGTAATGGATTGAGTTTTCCCTTTGAAGTTATCTTATCGGATTGAGTCTTTAAGGATTTGAGAACACTTGATGTATGTCTCGCTGTGCTTATCTGTGGTGACAATGGGATATTCCACTTGATCAACTTGATGTATGTTTTGGTGATCAACTTGCGGGTTCCGTGACCTTGGGAATCTATGCATAGGGGTTGGCACATGTTTTCGTCTTGACTTGCCGGTAGAAACTTTGGGGCACTCTTTGAAGTATTTTTGTGTTGGTTGAATAGATGAATCTGAGATTGTGTGATGCATATCGTATAATCATGTCCAAGGATACTTGAGGTGACAATGGAGTATCTAGGTGACATTAGGGTTTAGGTTGATTTGTGTCTTAAGATGTTATTCTAGTATGAACTCTCTGATAGATCGGACGGAAAGAATAGCTTCAGGTTATTTTACTACGGACTCTTGAATAGATAGATCCAAAAGGATAACTTTGAGGTGGTTTCGTACCCTACCATAATCTCTTTGTTTGTTCTCCGCTATTAGTTCCTTTGGAGTGACTCTTTGTTGCATCTTGAGGGATAGTTATATGATCTAGTTATGTTATTATTGTTGAGAGAACTTGCACTAGTGAAAGTATGAAACTTAGGCCTTGTTTCCTACCATTGCAATACCGTTTACGCTCACTTTTATCGCTTGCTACCTTGCTGTTTTTATAATTTCAGATTACAAATACTCATATCTACCATCCATATTGCACTTGTATCACCATCTCTTCGCTGAACTAGTGCACCTATACAATTTACCATTGTATTGGGTGTGTTGTGGACACAAGAGACTCTTCGTTATTTGGTTGCAGGGTTGTTTGAGAGAGACCATCTTCATCCTACACCTCCTACGGATTGATAAACCTTAGGTCCTCCACTTGAGGGAAATTTGCTACTGTCCTACAAACCTCTGCACTTGGAGGCCCAACAACGTCTACAAGAAGAAGGTTGTGTAGTAGACATCAGGTAGTCCTGACAAAGTTGCTGTGGAGATGCTGGCATAGGGACGCGCACTGAGGCGATGCCACAACTTGATCGATGCAGGCGGGACGACGACGTCGGCCCACAGAGTTGAACGCGTGACGCTGTCGAAGTTGATTGCCTGGACACATAAAATAGTGCAAGCAAGAAATAATAATATAAATATATATATATACATAAAACCTCGCATAATTAATTTACACAATTTTTTTAAGGAGATGTGGCTTGGCGTTGAAGCCAATGTCGATGCGGGGCGTCGGTGTGACAAAGCCTAAATTCGTAGGGCGGTCCAAGTCCTCGATGCGGCATTTGTCGAACTGCAGACGGGAAATAGCAAGCATTAGTATAGTACTACTTGTCACGCCATGGTCAAATCAATCTAATGCATGAAAAAGTGCACAAAAGGCAGACCAAAAAGCGTAGACAACCTCTTATCTTAATATAAAATAAAGAAAAGGAAGGATTGATCTCCATGTGTGTTGCCACATATACATAGTAGCTGAATTCGTGTCAGCTATGGGCACTGCTCCGCGTGGACTATACGCAATCATGCTCGTTTTCCTCCAATGGATCATCACAGGCCAGATTGCTTTACACATTGGCTGCATGTGCGCACGCGCTTCTCCGGGTCCTTCCACGCACGGTGTGACACGTTTCTGGATAGGCCTTCGATCTGACATACTGCGCAGAGAAAATAACACTGGGCAAAGCAATAATTCTCCCGAAAAATAATATTGTGTATTTAAAATACTTTGGAGAGATAGCACCTGGCAGTAGTACAAGTGGTTAGTCAAATCGAAGGCACACAAAACAAAGTCTGAAAAAATGTCCTGCAGCAGAACGATGAAGCCGGTCGCTAACAATAGACAATCCATACTCCAGTAGCCATCACATGGTCTTGTACTAGTATTCGCAATTAGAAGCACTAGTACTAGTGTTGCCTCTTGTTCCTCGGGCCATGCGCACAACCACGTCCCTGGTTTGGCTCTTCGGCCGACAAACAGATCAGCCAAAAAGACTGCTACAACGGAAATTGAACTTGGCTAATCGCCCGACGTTACGCTGCCCTAAAAGAATTCCCCAGATCTCGATCTTATACTGCGATCAAAGTAGCATAAATCCAGAAGCAATAATTTTGAAGAAATCAACTGATGCAAAGTAATCTAACTGGAGAAGTAACACCTGGTTTGACATCGGCCGAAGATCCATCATAACGCGACGACACCTAGCATGCTCTCAATGAAAGCACCATTGTCGGTTCTATATCTGGCGTATCTCGTAGTAGGGGTCCTAAGCTAGGAGTCTTTGAGCGATGGTAACATGGACACATGGTTTTACCCAGCTTCGGGCTCTCTTGAAGAGATAATACCCTACATGCTGCTTTTGATTGTATTCGTATGGGGTGTAGTACAGTGTACATGTGTCTACTACGATATTGTTCTCATGAATATGAGATTGTCTATTGACTAGCCTGGCCTCGGTTTATATAACACACTAGAGGCCTAGGGTTTAGGAGAGTCCTCGTCTTGGGCACCAAGTCTTATGGATCTCCCTTGTATGCGGCATGGGCTGCACGAAGTGGCCCATGAGTGAACCGCCATGGGGGTCCTCGGCCCGATCCAGCTGGTCGGGAGGTGACATGGTGAGTACCCCCTAGTCTAAGACACCGTCAATCCCCACTGTCCAGAAACTTGCAATAATATTGGTGGTCAAATGGGTCAATGAAATGATCCCAAATTTGGTGGAGAGATGTTATACGGATAGGAGAATGATCTGGTAATTTTTCAGAATTAATGAAGGAACATAAAATAGACTCGCTTCACAACCTGAAAATATTGCCAGAAACAAAGATTTGAAGCTGTGCTGACATAGATGATTGGATAGGACAGAAAATTAAAGGTGGGCAATGATATGAGCACATGAAGGAGTGTGCAAAATTTTCAATTCGTTTGGTAACCCTAGCTAGTACTTTCTTCACAAAGGCTCCCCTCATACAGGAACTTTGAAAAATCACTGAGGAAGCTTGGCTAGGCAAAGGAAGTTGAATTTTGGCATGAGTCAATTATTTGGACAAGAAAAGATGTCCAAAAAGTTTGGGCTCAATCAAGTAAAGATAAATAGCACTTGCTTCACAATGTGCCATTTAGGGCAGAATTGGAAAATAATTATTTGAGGATTATTTTTGAAAATAGCAATGAAAAGTTTTGCCATATGTGATGAAGATATGACCCAAACAATTTATGAGAATTATTTGGAAATTTTAGGAGTGATGGACATATAGGTTGCTTCACAACCTAGGGCAAATTGAGTTATTCCTTTAACAGAAAAAAGAATATTCCCAAGGAAAAGAATATTGAGGTTGGTCCAAGATGGAAATGGAAAGGTCTAGGGAAGGACTTGGGGATGACAAGCCACTCTGGAAGGAAAGAAGATGTCATCTTCTTCAGTTTCCAGACCAGATAGCCACGGAAAAAGAAAATTTAAGCAAAAAATCTCAAAAAATTAAAAGAAAAAGAAAGGGCCAAAAATCAGGGTGTGACAAACCTTCCCCCCTTAAATAAATCTCGTCCTCTAGATTTGGTTGCTCAGGGAACAAGTATGAATATACTGACTTACGGAAACCGTTTCCAACTCGAGTATCCATTTTCCTTTATTGATTTTCCCCATTGAATTTTCATATGCCGAGACTGACTGGCTCTGGGGTGGTTTGCTTCACTGCATCCACATTCTGACAGATCTTACCTTACATGTTCATGCTTATACTGGCTCCAATTATTTTCATATCTGCTGACTTAGTTGAGTGTGATATATTATCATGACTGAGATATATGTCCGTCTCACAAGTCCGAGAGTGATTTCCGTTGGGTGTGTCATCCAGCACTAACAACATTTCATGAAGTGGTGATCAGATTTTTCCTGATGAACACCCAAGCTCTTACTCCTTGCATTGGGTTTCTCCACTAAATGCATGTCCTCTAGGTTCAAAATAGTGATCTGAATCATAACCGTTATCCTGACGGATTCTGACTTCTCACAGGAGTTTCTGAATCATCTGACTCCACTGTCTTGAATACAAGATTTGTCTCAAATATTTGCTTGTCGCCTATCATGGGCAGCATAAGGGGTATGACCTTATATGATAATATCTACAGACTTGAATGGCGATAGCTCTGACAGAAGAGTTTTGTTCATGACCGACTATCCTTGATGATTCACATAAGTGAGGGCACATGCTTCGAGCTGGTTATTCAACATACGGATCATTCATTCTGTCGGTATATCCATGGGGATAGTAAGTCGTGCAATGCTTTACCATGGATGCTGGAGTCAACTGTTGAATTGACCTTTGGTCAGACTTGACAGACTAAGATATCTGATACGGACAAATCTGATCATATGTTGTTGACTGAGTGGGTTGTCTGAATATGACGACCTTACCAGAATTGAGTAAACCCCTTAGGAGAATATTCCTGGTGATCGATACTGACTCAAATTGTCCGGGGTCTCTGCACCATATGGTTCATGCAACAATTTTCATACCTGCATCACCGGTCTTGCTCCTTCATTCTTGTTCTCTTTGTCTGGATTCTTTGCTGAAAGAGCTTGGTCATATTGCTTCTGCGTGTGACCATAGGTACTGTCGGGTGTGATAGTTCTGCAATCATAACCTTATCCATTTTCAGGTATCGTGTGATAGGAATTATACTAGGTTCACACGTACTTGCATGTAGGCTCTAGCTCATTTTTGCTGTAAAGCATGCCAGGTGGTGCCAAGGGTTAATGATATCACTTTGCCTGGTATGAGGAAACTGGCCTGACTGAGTACTGCCAAAACTTGTTGTCCCATGTTTTCTTTCTCCAAAACTTGTCGGTTCTTGCATCACCAACTAAGGCATATAACTGGCTTTCTTTCTCATGCATGACTCAGGAGGTTTCTAGATTCATACCTTGACTTCATCATGGTACCAGTGACTTGCAAGAACTTGGCAGCTTGCTCACAATACATATGAGAATTTAATTCCCGAGGTAGACTTGTATTCTGACTGATTCTTGCTTCTGACCCAACTGTTGCAGATCTGATTCTTGGGGTGCACTACCAAATGTTGTCAATTCACAGTGTAATATTTTGTACCAATGTCGTACTGAGGGAGATTGGATGGATTTTGTTAGAAGCCATCAAAAGTATCTTGCTGATGAAGATTGGGCATCGTGCTTCAGAAGCTTCCCCCCTTAAAGACTTGCCGGGGAAGGACTCGGTACTTTATGCCGGAAGCTTTTGCAGTTGCTTACTGAAGAAGACAGGGTACCTTGCACGGGAATGTATCCATATATCGCACTGAGGAAGATAGAGGAATCTTTCCTTGGAAGCTTCTCTGGTAGCTTGCGAGGGAAGACTGGGCTGCTTACACTAGAAGCTTCTCGTTGTGATATGCGGACCGACTACCACATATATATACCATCTTAATATTTCTGATGTTGATTACTTGTATGAAACGGGGTTTGTTGGACTATCCTCCTTTCTAAGTATTGAATATATGGCACATTCTTGCTTGCTTCTAGGTATATCATGTTTCAAAAATCATCCTCATAGAAAAATCAAACCTTGCATATGAACCATACCTTTGACTGATAATATACTATCAATCTTGCACACAGCTTATCTTCTTGATGATTTGATCATTTCTGCTATGAAGAGTGCACATTGAGGCAAACTTGATTATCTGTACTGTTGTGACGAGTGCATGCTAATGCAAACTTGATACTGACAGGCCATCCAGGATTTCTTTTGCATTCAGACGATATATTCCCAAATTCACTGCAGTCTATTGATAATTCCATTCTATTTAGCTGAGTTCCCACATATTTGTATTCCTTGCTGATTCTCCGGGTCCGATGTCAGTTGACGAGCAACTTTAATAGGGGGAAAATAGGTAACACTGAAGGCCCAAAGAAAGAAGCAAAAGAAATGACAAAAACAAAAGAACACAAAGCATACTAATAATATAAATAATATTAATATCAAGCAACAACACATACTACTGCTACTCACAACAATAATATGCACGCACACCTAAACATACAAATCTCGCGGAAACTCCGGTATTACGGTCTAATATGTTGTGGCGGTGTGCACGAAAGTGAAATCCATGTGTGGAAGGAGTTGGTGTAACCAAGGCTACACCAAGCGCTGGCTAAACACCGGTTACAACTGGAGGTATACGAAGGCAAGGACGGACTTGGTGATCATGCGGTGGAACGCGGAGGTTACAACCACATCATCATCAAGCGTACGTAAGGGAACCGCACACGTCCAAAGAATGGAATGATAGGGCAAGATATGGGAGAAAAACTAGGCTTGATGGCATTGCCCTTTTCTGATAACAAAGATCAGTAAGGGTTGCCAAAGGGACAAGATGGAAGGAATGATTCGGGATAGAAACATGGCTATCAGAGAAATAATATGGGTGGGTGGCATAAAGATATCGACACGATATCCGAGCATAACTCCTGCAAATGGTGCTTGGAATACTTGGTACCAAGGCATCACTCTGCTAGGACAGAGATGACGCTGAACACTGAAGAGCAGGCATGCTAAGAGGAAGGGTGCAGGCAGTGGGTCAAAACCGATACCACCTACACTCACAATACTAACCGTTAGTGATAAGATAATGAGCCTATATGCATGCTATGCGACAAACAAAGGCAGCAATCAAATGCAACAAACCAACCAGACCCTATACTACCGCATTCTAATGCTCGTGGGCGCTAGGGCGTCCTACAGCCAGACCTACTCTGATACCAAGTGTAAGGGCATATTTCACCCTAAGGGGTTTTAGTGATTGATGGCAATGCTTTTGCGGACTAATCGTGTGCATTGAGAATTTCAGATATCTCATGTTTTGGCGCAAGATGATTCGATGCCCCCCGGAGCCTAGTGAAGACGGTGTTTCTCTATGTTTCCTTTTGGTGGATTTGAGTCGTAGGAAAGTCGTACTATTAAGAGGGGGTCCGTCTCGGAAAGGCTAGGGTGGAATCATCACGTACACGTCTATTCCTTTGCACCACCTTTCCCTTACCTCTTTGGAGCACCGATCTGTTATCCGTGTCTTTGCAAATGAATGACTCCAAGTGGTAGTGTGCTGTGGCGTGCGGTAGTACTGATCAAGGGAGTTGTAGTACCACAGAGGCTCACGGTATTACCGTCCGAGGATGCGGTAGTACTGCACCACCTTGCAGTAGTACCGCTCCTAGGATGCGGTAGTACCGTGACTTCTGGTCCAGCACTACTACTCGCGCGGAAGTAGGGGCGGATGTAATTTTTTACATCCGCGCCCTATCGGTAGTACCGCTCCATAGATGCGGTAGTACCGCTCCCTAGATGCGGTAGTATCGTGTCGAATTTTTGCACCGATCTAAACTCAGGGAAGTAGTCATGGATGTAATTTTATTCATCCATGCCTTCCCAGCCCAGTCAAACCCTGCCTTGCGGTAGTACCGCAAGGGCGCACGGTAGTACCGCTCTGGCGGTTCTACCGCTCATAGCATCAATTCAAAAGGGCTTCTTCTGGTATCTACCGTGGGTGCGGTAGTACTGCACCTCTTAGCGGTAGTACCGCTTGTCTGGTGCAGTAGTACCGCATGTCGCGGGCTAGTTAAGTGGATAACGGTTGGATTTGTCCCTTCATTATAGAAGGGGAGTCTTCTTCTCCGAGTTGACTACCTCTTCCATCCCCAAGCTCCATTGATGCTCTATGCTCCATTTTCGCCTGATCTCTCTCCTTAGCCAATCAAACTTGTTGATTCTCTAGGGGTTGGTTGAGAAGGCCTCGATCTACACTTCCACCAAGAGAAATTTGATTCCCCCCACTAATCCCTTGCGACTCTTGTTACACTTGGGTGTTTGATCACCCTAGACAGTTGAGGTCACCACGGAGCCATACTCCATTGTGGTGAAGCTTCATGGTGTCGTTGGGAGCCTCCTATTAAGGTATGGAGATCGCCCCAACCTTGTTTGTAAAGGTTCGGTCGCCGCCTCCAAGGGCACGAATAATGGAATCACAGCATCTCGCATTGTGTGAGGGCGTGAGGAGAATACAGTGGCCCTAGTGGCTTCTTGGAGAGCATTGTGCCTCCACACCGCTCCAAGTGAGACGTACTTCCCCTCAAAGGGAAGGAACTTCGGTAACACATCCTCGTCTCCATCAGTTCCACTTTTGGTTATCTCTCACCTTTACTTGTGCAAGTTATATTGTGTTATATCCTTTTCTTGCTTGTGTGCTTGTTGTTGTTGCATCATATAGGTTGCTCACATAGTTGCATATCTAGACAACCTACTTTGATGCAAAGTTTAATTTGGTAAAGAAAAGCTAAAAATTGTTAGTTGCCTATTCACCCCCCCTCTAGTCAACTATATCGATCCTTTCAATTGGTATCAGATCCTCGTCTCTTTATTAAGGACTTTACCGTCCAAATAGTATGGTTGACACCATAGACGGTGAGGAGGAGCACCCCCGTGTGAATCTGTCTTTGTCTACGCCCGATGGGAGATCCCTGGTCTCACACGAGGAATTCAATGTGGCTTTGGACACATTGAAAACCTCCATGATGACCGAGGTCAAAGGCATGTTCAAGGAGTTTCTTGATGGTCTTAAGTTATCCACCGCACCATTGGAAGTGGTTGCTCCCACTAACAAGGTGGCGGATGCTAACTAAGATAAGGGGGAAGCTTCTTGTGATAAAGTTCCTTTATCTAGTGGTAGAAATGGTAGCGGCATCTTTGCCCATGTTAAACCTCCACCTACTTATGGAGGACCGGTTCCCTCCACTCATTTGAATCATGTTGGTCCTCCTCGTAAGATTGTGAAAAATGAGGATTTTGACTCTTGGGTCTATAGCTTTAAACATCATTTAAATCGTGTTAATACTAATCTTTGGAGAATCATTGAGCAAGGTTTTTATCCACATGACCCAAGCAACTTCACCCCTAGAGAAGCCGCAGACCATCAATTCAATGAGAATGCTCTCTTCATCATCCAAGATGAAATTCCATCCGAAGATAATGCGCATCTCCGACCATTCATCGTGGCCAACGAAGAATGGCACCATGTTGTTTCCATTTACAAGGGAAGCGCAAGCATTCGACGCTCTAACTATGAAGTGGTGCAAGATGAAGCCGATGAGTTTGCAATGAATGAAGATGAAGAACCTCGCGAGCTTTACCGGAGATTAACCACTCTCGCGGTCTCACTCCGAGATCATGGGAGCAAGGATACGGATGACAATTGGATCAAGCACAAGTTCCTTAAGGCCATGATGCCTTACCACAAGGCCATGTCCTCCGTCATCCCTCAAAGGCTGGACTTACACACCTTGACCTCGAGTGAAGTGCTGGATGAGTTTGTGGCGATGAGGATCTTGGACAAGACCGCCGACAATGTGGTGTTGCATTCTCAAAGAGCAAAGAAGCCCAACCTTTCCTTGAAGGCCAAGGCTAGTGTGGAAGAATAGGATGAAGAGGAAGATGAGGAGAGCAACACCGAAGACACAAAATATGATTATCATGAGCACATGGCTCTCGCTTCAAGGCAATTTCGGAGCAAGAAGAATTTAAGGCCCAATTTCAACAAGAACAACTCTGGTGGCATCAAGGGCAAGCAACGTGTAAGGACATGTTACAATTGTGGCAATGTGAGACACTTTGTTGCGGAGTGCCCTTACGAGAAGCGGGAAGACAATGGTGTCAAGCTCATCCGAAAAGATAAAGCCAAGTCCTTCCCCAACAGGAACAACTTCACCAAGAAGACTCTAACCAAAGGTTTGGTTTCGATGTCAAAACCGGCGGATCTTGGGTATGGGGTAGAGGGAGTCCTGGATTAAGGGGTCCTCAGACAGCCGGACTATATACATTGGCCGGACTGTTGGGCTATGAAGATACAAGATAGAAGACTTTGTCCCAAGTCCGGGTGGGACTCTCCTTTGCGTGGAAGGCAAGCTTGGCGATTCGGATATGTAGATTCCCTTATCTGTAACCGACCTGATGTAACCCTAGCCCCCTCCGGTGTCTATATAAACCGGAGTGTTTAGTCCGTAGGACAAGAACAACAATCATAATAATAGGCTAGCTTCTAGGGTTAGCCTCTATGATCTTGTGGTAGATCAACTCTTGTAATACTCATATCATCAAGATCAATCAAGCAGGAAGTAGGGTATTACCTCCATAGAGAGGGCCCGAACCTGGGTAAACATCGTGTCCCCCGCCTCATATTACCTTTAGCCTTAGACGCACAGTTCGGGACCCCCTACCCGAGATCCGCCGGTTTTGACACCGACATTGGTGCTTTCATTGAGAGTTCCATTGCGTCGTCATCATAAGGCTTGATGGCTCCTTCAATCATCTACAACAACTCGGTCCAGGGTGAGATCTTTCTCCCCGGATAGATCTTCGTATTCGGCGGCTTCGCACTGCGGGCCAACTCGCTTGGCCATCTGGAGCAGATCGACAGCTACGCCCCTGGCTACCAGGTCAGGTTTGGAAGCTTGAACTACACCACCGACATCCGTGGAGACTTGGCCTTCGACGGATTCGAACCCATGACAGCCGCACCATGTAGCCACGATGAACATGACTTAAATCTGTCATCGGACCATGCTCAGGAGACAGCGCCTGTAACAGTCCTAGCCCTAGATCCGGTGTAGATCGTGCCATCCGAGCACTGGAGGATGGACCCCGCCACGGAAGCCACAGACTCAACGGTGCTAGAGCTGAACACAGATCTGACCTCTAATGAGGCATGTGTCATAGGAACCTCAGACTCGTCTCCGGCCATAGGCTCCGAACAGCGTGTATTCGCGCCCATCGAATCTAGCTAGGCGCTGATCTTGGAGTTCAGCTCCGCGACATCTTTCAACACTCGCCCTTGGGCGATGTGTTAAACTCATTAAAATCTCTCTCCCTGTCAGGAGATTCTCGGCCGAACTATGTCCGGCTTGAGTGGGAAGCAGACGGTGAAGAAATTCGTTTCCCACCCACCACCCACTTGATAGCCACTATCGACGACTTGACCAACATGCTGGATTTCGACTCCAAAGACATCAATGGTATGGACGACGATGCAGGAGAAGAACAGGAACCACCGCCCACAGGGCGCTAGACAACCACCTCCTCATATGACATATACATGGTGGACACCACCCAAACAAAACAATGGCGAGGACAAAAAGGATCCAGTTGAGGATAAGCCTCCTGAGAAGCAGCCGAAGCACTGACGGCAGCGGCGCCGCTCCAAACCACGCCATGGTAAAAACATCAATACCGGCACAAGAGAGAATAGCACTCCGGACGATGCCGAAGACAACGACGAACCCGCCCAGCCAAGTTTCAAACAGATGAGCGGGAAGACGGGCGATCCAGCCCCGACGAATAGGCCATGAATGAAGACTCGGAGGACGATAATTACATGCCTCTCTCCGAGGATGAGGTGAGCCTCGGTGATGAAGAATTTATCGTGCCTGAGGATCCCGTTGAGCAGGAGTGCTTCAAGCGTCGGCTTATAGCCACTGCAAAGAGCCTGAAGAAGAAGCAGCAGCAGCTCCAAGCTGATCAAGATCTGCTCACTAATAGATGGACTGAGTTCCTGGCTGCCGAGGAATATGAACTCGAACACACAAACAAAAGTTACCCGAATTGCAAGTTGTTACCTCAATTCGATGACGAGGCATTGGAGCCAGCACTACCAGCTGACCGTCCGCCGCTTGGCCGAGATAAAATGGAAGCCCAGCCCGCACTACCTCGCCGAACAAATAGAAACACAACAGCTCGGGGATACACGTATGACGTGCAGTATGACTTGGAGAACAATGCAGGCCAGACCAGATCGATCTATAAATTGTGGGGGTGCGCCCCGGTACACGACGACGGCCACCACGCCGGATATAACAAGTACAAGCCTGTCCGGGGCGAATACCACAGACCATCTCCATCCGGGCTGTGTCGCGACGTAGTCCGACACAGAGACGCCGCACACCCCCTATACTTCACTGATGAAGTAATGGAACATGAATTCCCAGAAGGGTTTAAACCCGTAAACATCGAATCGTATGATGGTACAACAGATCCCGCAGTATGGATCGAAGACTTCCTTCTCCACATTCATATGGCCCGCGGTGATGATCTCCATGACACCAAATATATCCCGCTAAAACTCAAGGGACCAGCTCGGCACTGGTTGAACAGTCTTCCCGAAAACTCTATCGGCAGTTGGGAGAACCTGGAAGATGCATTCCTTGACAACTTCCAAGGCACCTATGTCCGACCTTCAGATGCCGATGACTTAAGTCATATAACCCAACAGCCTGGAGAGTCAGCCAGGAAATTCTGGACTCGGTTCTTAACTAAAAAGAGCCAGATCGTTGACTGCCCAAATGCCGAAGCCCTAGCGGCTTTTAAGAATAACATCCATGACGAATGGCTCGCCCGACACCTTGGACAAGAGGAGCCAAAGTTCCTGGCAGCCCTAACGACGCTTATGACCCGCTTTTTTGCGGGCGAGGATAGCAGGCTAGCTCGTGGTAACAGCACCCCAAGTAAACCTGGCACTTCTGAAGCCAGAGATAGCAACGGTAGGCCCCGACACAACATACACAAGCGTCGAAATAATGGCAACAATGCCGAAGACACGACGGTCAACACCGGATTCAGTGGCTCCAAGTCCAGTCAGTGAAAGAAGCCATTTAAGAGAAACAATCCGGGCCCGTCTAGCTTGGACTGCATACTCGATCGTCCATGTCAAATCCACGGCACCCCCGATAAACTAGCCAATCATACCAACAGAGAATGTTGGGTCTTTAAACAGGCCGGCAAGTTAAATGCCGAACACAAGGAAAAGGTGTCCCAAAGCAATGATGACGAGGAGCCCCGGCCGCCGAACACAGGGGGACAGAAGAAGTTTGCTTCCGAAGTCAAAACATTGAACATGATATACGCTACCCATATCCCCAGAAGGGAGCCGAAGCGCGCCCTAAGGGATGTCTACGCGATGGAGCCAATAGCCCCAAAATACAATCCAATGTCCTCTTGTTCGATCACCTTTGATCGACGGGACAACCTGACCAGTATCCATCATGGCAGTTCACCTGCACTGGTGCTCGACCCTATCATCGATGGATTCCACCTTACACGAGTCCTTATGGATGGTGGAAGCAGCCTGAACCTGCTCTATCAGGATACAGTGTGTAAAATGGGTATCAATCCCTCAAGAATCAAATCCACAAAAACCACCTTTAAAGGTGTCATACCAGGTGTGGAGGCCTGTTGCATAGGCTCAATCACACTAGAAGTGGTCTTCGGATCCCCGAATAACTTCCGAAGCAAAGAATTGATCTTCGATATCGTCCCTTTCCGTAGTGGCTATCACGCACTGCTCGAACGAACCGCATTCGCTTGATTCAGTGCGGTGCCGCATTATGCCTACCTTAAGCTCAAGATGCCTGGACCACGCGGTGTCATAACAGTCAATGGAAACACGGAACGCTCCCTCTGTACTGAAGAACACACCACGGCCCTTGCAGCAGAAGTACAGAGTAACTTTCTTAGGCAGAACCTCAATTCAGCAGTAAAGCCCCCGGACACCGTCAAGCGAGTCTGAACTACTCTGCAGCAGGACTTTCCAACTCGTCTAGAGCTCAACTAGAAATTCGGACTCCGTCCCAGCCTCAACCAAGCAACGACATTCGTGTCGCGCGTACATAATTACGCACTCAAAATACCATGGGTATAGATGGAGGCACAGCTAGACCAGGGTTCACAATGCGGCTCAACTGCCTCTGGACCCGCATAATTTCACTATTTCATTTTCTTTTCAGGTTTCTTTCTTCTGGCCTCATTTCCGGACAATCTGATCATCAGACCTATCAAGGGACGTCTGCAGCAAGAAGGCAAAAGGCTCAAGCATGTAATGGAATTTACAGGTGGTCCCTGCTAACGATCGTTATACCTATCTTAAAACCCGCACGTTGCCCACCCTTGGTCATGGCATGTTAAATAGCCTAATTGCTTATAGCACTATTTATACAAGTACACCTAGGCGTACTGATCAAATCACAATGGAAAATAATTCGTGGCTCCATATCCGCAGCATCAGCTTATTACTTAATTTTTCCTTTCCTTTGTATATATTATTATTATTTGCACCCGTACACTCTGGTACGCTTAATTCGCCAGGGGCTTCATTACACCCCATAATATGGCAAGAAAGTCCGAACACTTTTACAGTAGTTCGGCACCCTGAATTGTAGCATTATATGCATCAGCTCCTAATCATGTCTTGGGTCAATAGTTGGGTTGCCAGGCTCTTGTGCTTGCTACCCTACGTTCCGCTATATCGGCTAGGGTAGTAAAGGGAGAACTACTGTGATTGTGTCCTGGTTATCCCAAATGAGCACCTCAGTAGAGAAAGCCGAAAACTGACTGTCATGATGCGGCGAGAGCTGGTCAGCTATTCGAGAGGTTCCAAATCTTTAGCGATTCCTTCTGTGTTACACGATGAATCGGTTTTTCTTTGATTAAGCATATATAGCGCCCCAAGTTTGGTCTTGCAAACACCAGGGGCTACGCCCAAGTTTGTCTCGTCAAACTCCTATGGCTAAGTGAGAATGATAAAGCCAAATAGTTCGATTGCCTGCGCTGAACACCTCCTTAAAGGACCAATACCTTGGATAAAGAGTGTTTAGATTCAACCCGAACAACCCCGTACTACCTACGTGGGGGCAGAAGCCGACGACTGGCATTTCTCAGATTTATTAAAATGGCCGCACATGAGGTGTAGTTTCAAACAAACTTTACACTACATAACTGAACTGTTTTATATTACAGGACATGATAAAACATGAGTGTATTCATGGGAATATGATATCCTTAGCACATTGCTCCGCCACAAGACAGGACCCCTCCATAACACTATCATAATACAACTCGGGCCTGCAGTGCTCCTTGCCTTTGGGCGGTCCTTCGGTCATCAATTTAGTGGCATCCATCTTCGTGCAGTGTGTCTTCACGCGGGCGAAGGCCATTCTTGCACCTTCAATGCAGACAGATCGTTTAATGGCATCAAGTCGAGGACAGGCACTGACCAGCCACTTCACGAGTCCGAGGTAGCTGCTAGGAAAAGCTTTGGCAGGCCATAGCCAGATTATCAAATCCTTCATGGCTAGTTCGGTAGTTCTATACAACTCAACCAGTTGCTTCAGCTGGTTGCCAAAAGGCACCGGAGGTTCGGACGCAAGGTATTGTGACCAGAACAGCTTCTCCGTAGGGCTTCCCTCTTCGGCTTGATAGAATTCGGCAGCGTCTGACACGCTGCACGGCAGATCCACAAACGCCCCTGGAGAGCTCCAAATTTGGGTCAGTAAAAGGAACCTTGGGCGCCCTGGATTTCCTGGAGGGCGCCCTGGGCTTCGGCTCGGGCATTTTCTGTGCTCTGGCGAGCCTTCGCAAGTTCAGATTCTTGCTCCTTATAATCACGCTCCAAGGACTCGCATCTTTTGACTGCATCCTGAAGCTCCTGCTGGATCTCCTTGACCCGGGCCTCATGCTTTTCACATGCGGCCCGCTTCTGGGCTGCCTTGTCTTTGGCCTCAACCAGCGCCTTTTTGAGGGCCATCACTTCGGTCACGGCCCCTAATAAATATAAATGATACTTTATAGTCAGAACAAAACATTTGCGATAGCCGAATTTTGATGCAAATCATGGCATACCTTCATTTCCTTTTAGCTGCTCCTTTATGCGGTCGAGCTCTCCCTCGGTCCGCTCTAGATTCTACTTCAATCCAGAGATTTCTACAGTATGAGCGGATGCAGGTAGCAATGATGCATGTTTGTTCACAGATACATTTTAATTAGTCTCCTGCGAAATTCATTTGATCCTCTGTTCGGTTTTTCTTTCCGAACACCGGAGAGAGCATCAGGGGCTACTACCTACACTGTGACATTCCTTTTAAAATTGCGTGACTAACCTCGAAGCTTGTTAGAAGGCAAGTACACGCTTCGGTCAGTCCGCTTTCTGCGAACTGAATCCTCTCAAACGCCACACCCATGAGGGTGCGGTGTTCTTCCATGATGGAAGCGCCTCGCAGTGCTTCCAGCAAATCGGTTGTCGCCTCTGGATGGACAGAGGCCGTCGGCAGAACAGGCACTCCTCCTTCTTTCGAGGGTTGCTTGCCTGATCCTGGAGTCACATGGATCTCCGAAATAGTATTCGGCTGGGGGCCAGATTGAAAGTTGCCCCAACCGTCAGTCACTATGGGGACTTGCTCCCCCATATGTTCGGTGGGTGAGGTTCCACCCCCCGGCACCGCTGGGATGGAATCTTGAGCCTCTCCCTGGCCCAGGATCCTTCGAGACAATGCCTCAGTGTTGACCGCGACCTTGGGGGAGGAAGTCGTTGGAAGGGACCCGCTGTCCATCACCGACGGATCCAGAGATCCCTCCGAAGAGGAGGATAGCTCAACGTTGAACCGAGCCGGGCTGCAAAGTGCATAACCCAATGCGTTAAAAATAATACAATGGAAAGGCCGAATACAGTATTGTGTTCGGATACTTACGATTTAGCCAGGGTCTTGACCCTGGGTTCCCATTCCAGACAACTATCGGTAGCCGTCCCTGGGACTGTCTGAAGGAGAAGTTTTCCCCTTCTTGGATGTCCTGGCCTCCGAATGAGAGGAGGACACCCTCTTTTTTCTCCCCCCTACAGGGGGGATGAATTTCTTCTACCTCCTCCTCCTCTTCCTCATTGTCTTCGGCGATGGAGGAGCGATCCTAGGCGTCTTCGGACACCGTATCTGAAGTGCCCTTACGACGGAGACCATCTTTGGTCCCCTGGGCCCTCTTCTTGGCCTTCTTCTCCGGCACCTCGTAAGGTGCTGGAAAAAACATCTTTGTTACAAGTGGGGTTTCTGGGCCTTCGGGCAGCGGAGCCGGATAGTCAATCTACTCTGCTATCTCTATCCAGGCCTGAATAAATAAAGGGGAAAGCTTAGACTTCCACCTCAGGTATGCCTGTAAAAGGTATAACTTGACAAATATGTAAAAACTCACCGGATTAGCCTGGCATTTTGAGCTAAGCCCACGATCCTTGATCGTGGGCGGTGGTGTCTCTCCGGCATTGAAAAGCACTTTCCAGATGTCTTCGTGCGTTGTGCCGAAGAGCTCTAGCAGCGTCTGGTGCTGGGCCGGATCGAACTCCCACAAGTTGTAGGGCCGGTGTTGGCACGGAAGAATCCGGCGAATGAGTATAACTTGTACTACGTTGACAAGCTTGATTCTCTTCTTTATCATGTTCTGGATGCACGTCTGGAGCCCGGACACCTCGTCCGAAGAACCCCAGGTCAGGACCTTCTCTTGCCAGGAGGTAAACCGCGTTTGGACTCCAGATCGGAATTCGGGGGCCGCCGCCCAGTTGGCGTTGTGTGGCTTGGTGATGTAGAACCACCCCGATTGCCATCCCTTTACTGTCTCCACAAAGGAGCCTTCGGGCCAGGTAACATTGGGCATCTTGCCCACCATGGCGCCTCCGCACTCTGCTTGCTGACCGCTCACCACCTTTGGCTTCAGATTGAAAGTCTTCAGCCATAACCCAAAATGGGGTGGGATGCAGAGAAAGGCCTCACACACAATGATAAATGTTGATATGTTGAGGATGGAGTTGGGGGCCAGATCATGGAAATCCAGTCTGTAATAAAACATTAGTCCACAGACGAATGGGTGGAGGGGAAATCCCCGCGGACAAAGTGAGAAATGAACACTACCCTTTCTTGGGGTTTTGGGGTAGGGACAATTTGTCCTTGGCAAGAAGCCGATGGTTGACCTTCTTAGCTAAGTATCCGGCCTCTCGGAGCTTCTTTATGTCCTTCTCCTTGACGGAGCAGGCCATCCACTTGCGTCCTGCTCCGGATCCGGACATGATCAAAACACTTTTTTGGGCAGAGAAGGCAAAAGCTTGGGCGCTACAGATCGAGAATGAATGAGCAAAGGAAGGAGAAGGCGTGGGTGAAAGGGGGGAATCCTTATCCCTTTATAAAGGCAGCAGAAATCCTGTGCCTCCCCACTCGCCCTAAAACTCGCTTATTTCCCAAGTGCCATGCTTATGGCATGGTTGGGTTACCCACGCCCGTATTGATGAGAATCCCATGATAAGGGGACACGATTCTGCTTCGACAAGATGTGCCAATAAAACCGCCTCGTGAACTGTGTAGTGGCAGGTTGGGAAAACGGTTCAAATAATGACGGGTCCATGGCGTGATGTCGCGCTATGGAAAAGTTGTCAGCAGATTAGACTCGTGAAATATTGTGCTCTCTACGGTGGTATGTGGAATTTGTTTTGCAGAGCCAGACACGATTCTTGTGTTCGAGATCTACTTTGGAGTATTTGGAGAAGGAACCCACGTTGAAATGCCGAAGACAATCTGCGCGCCGGACTCATCATCATTGAAGCCTGGTTCAGGGGCTACTCAGGGAGTCCTGGATTAAGGGGTCCTCGGATAGCTGGACTATATACATTGGCCGGACTGTTGGGCTATGAAGATACAAGATAGAAGACTTCGTCCCGTGTCCGGGTGGGACTCTCCTTTGCGTGGAAGGCAAGCTTGGCGATTCAAATATGTAGATTCCCTTCTCTGTAACCGACCTGATGTAACCCTAGCCCCCTCCGTTGTCTATATAAACTGGAGGGTTTAGTCCGTAGGACAAGAACAATAATCATAATAATAGGCTAGCTTCTAGGGTTAGCCTCTAATATCTCGTGGTAGATCAACTCTTGTAATACTCATATCATCAAGATCAATCAAGCAAGAAGTAGGGTATTACCTCCATAGAGAGGGCCCGAACCTGGGTAAACATCGTGTTCCCCGCCTCCTGTTACCATTAGCCTTAGACGCACAGTTCGGGACCCCCTACCCGAGATCCGCCGGTTTTGACATCGATAGGGGTCCCGAGCTGTGTGTCTAAGGATGATGGTAACAGGAGGCGGGGGACACGAAGTTTACCCAGGTTTGGGCCCTCTCTATCGAGGTAATACCCTACTTCCTCCTATATTGATCATGATGATATGAGTATTACAAGAGTTGATCTACCACGAGATCGTAATGGCTAACGCCTAGAAGTCTAGCCTATGGGGATTATTGTCGGCGTTCTGGGAACGGGGGTTCCCAGACTTGCCTGCCTGCAGCCTGTGGTGTGGCTCAAGCGGTGGCCCAATGCGGCCCACCTTCATCAGCTCAAGCTCAAGACCCTCGCAAGGGGCCAAGCCTCGCGAGGCGGACGACAGGAAGCTTCCTCAGGAGCAGCCTCATCAAGCAGGCTCGCGAGGAGGCGGAGAGACCAAGGCAGGGGTACCTCGCGAGGTGCCCGTGATGCAAGCCATGACGATCGAGGCCAGGTGGGCACCAGGTGGGCGCCGGCCTGCGCAGTGTCCTTGTTTCCCCTTTGGTGCAAAGGGAGCAAGCACAGGCCAAGGCATCAGGAAAAGGTTACCGTTTCGGTGCAACAAGACCAAGACCAGCAGAACGGCAGGATGGAGGTCACTGTGGAGCCCGAGACGGTGTCACCGTCAGAGTCTTTGGCAGTCGAAAACCAACTTTATTCAGGATAAGTGTACTGGATGTTCCCCTTCAACCTTCTCGCTCAATATTTGGGAGGAGGACCAGGGCCTCTCTATAAATAGGGCTATCCACCACAGTAGGAAGGGATCCGGATCCCGCGGAAAACCAACCCTTCCAAAGGGGCAACACCACCGCAAGAACATCCCTCACGAGGTTGTTCTTCCTTTGTATTGTTCATCATCAACCCTTGAGGCAATCCACCACACCACACACTGGAGTAGGGTATTACACCACAATGGTGGCCTGAACCAGTATAAACCTCGTGTTCCCTGTGTGTTCATCTTTCTAGCCTAGATTCCTTGCGAGGCTTCGAGACGTGAGTTGGTAGGGGAGAGATCTTCGCGCGCACCCCAGAGTTTGAACCTCAAGGGTCTGCCGGAACCCGAAATCTGACATTTGGCGCGCCAGGTAGGGGTGCGCCGGAATCGTGTCTTCCGCAGTCTTGCGTTTCGTCGTTCGTCGCGCCCATGTCTGACGCTCGCCGAGCCCACGCGAGCGCCGGGCTGCTCTCGCGGCCCATGTCGCCCAGACGGCCCCCGTCGGCGGGCCTCCCCATCGTTCCTCGTCGCCTGCCGCCCACGCCGCTACCGGCCTAGCGGGGAACGAGCAGTAGGCATCGTTGCTACATCCCTCGGTGCGGCGGGAAGGCCGCACCGCCACCCCGTCGCTGACTCCAGCAGGCTCGTCGTCGCACGCTCGTCGCGCTCCCGCGGACACGCACACCGCGTTGCTCCTGGCACGTGAGCTCCTGCACTACCGCCCTGTCAACGACCTGTACAACGAGTGGCTCGCTCGCATCACCGAGCTCGTCAGCGCCGCAGGGGCTCCCTTGCGCTGTCCCTCTCGCTGCATCGCCCTCCGTCCTACACGGGCAACGCAGCTCGGGAGGCGCCTCGGTGCCCTGGCCCCAATGCGTGCGGCCCCTGGACGAGACCCGCCGCGTCCAACACCTGCGCAGCAAGAAAAGAGCTGCCAAGAGGTCCCTCTCCCTCAAGAAGGTGCTCGCGTGCTCCCTGTGCTGGCACGCCATGAACGCGCTCCTGCTCCAGCGCACCAAGACCCCGTGTTGCTCCTGGCGGCAGCGCGCGAAGACCTCTAAGATCAAGCCCTTTGTCACCCAAGGCCCCCAGTGGTCACCGCAGGCTGCCGCGCCTTCACCGCCGAGCTGCGCAGCATGGCCTGGCCGGGCAAGTTCAAGCCAGACCTGCCTCCTCGCTACGACAGCACTGTCGACCCCGCGGAGTTCCTCCAGCTCTACGAGCTGGGCATCGAGGCGGCCAACAGGGACGAAAAGGTCATGGTGAACTGGTTTCCCATGGCGCTCAAGGATGGCACCCGCACCTGGCTCTTAAACCTGCCTCCCAGCACGATCTCCTCTTGGGATGAGATGCGCGCTCGCTTCATCGCCAACTTCCAAGGCACTCGCGACCGGCCCCCGTCCATGAGTGACTTGCGCCGCGTCAAGCAGCAGCCAGGAGAGACCCTGCAAAAGTACATCCAGCGCTTCAACAACGCCCGCCTCAAGATCCCCAAGGTGACCGAGGAAGCCATCATCTCAGCCTTCTCCGATGGCGTGCGTGACATCAAGATGAAAGAGGAGCTAGCAATCCATGAAGACCTGTGCACATCCCTGGAGCTGTTCAACTTGGCGACCAAGTGCGCCAGGGCTGAGGAAGGGCGCCTCTCCCTCCTCAAGCTTCCAGTTGCTGATCCAAAAGAGAAGAAGCCCAAGGTCAAGGACGTGAAGCGCAAAGGAGTGGCTGTGCTCGCAGCTGAGCCAGACACCAAGCGAGGCAGGGATCAGCCGGAGTCATCCAAGGGCAGCCGGTACTGCGTGTACCATGACCTCCACACCCACAACACCAACGAATGCTAAGAGCTCAGAGCTGTGCGAGATGGACGTATCGGCCGACGCCCCGAGCGCAACGATCAGGGCTATGGCCGAGGAGGAGGAAGAGGTGGAGGACGATGGGAAGATCGTGGCCCTCGCCAAGGGTGGCGTGACCGACCTCGCGAGGACCGCTGGCAGGACCAGCCTCGCGGGGGAGGTTGGAGGGATCAGCCTCGTGAGGATGGCTCGCAAGGCAATGCCGGCCTCCCTCCTCTGCCACCACCGCCAAGGAGGAATGAAGACCAGCATCAGGACGAGGGGGCTGGGGGCTTCCAGGAGTCGCGCGCAATCACTTGCATCCTGGGTAGAGCTCGAGCCTCGGCCTCTCAGCGCATCTTCAAACGGTTTGCTTGCAAGGTGAATGCAATCCTCCCAAAGCTCAAGGCCTCGCGCCCTCTCAGGTGGTCCACATGTGCCATCACATTCATCTTAGCGGATCAACTCAAGTGCGCAGCAACGGCTGGAGTTCTCCCAATGCTCTGTTCCCTAGTCATCAGCAACATGCAGGTCACCAGGACCCTCATCGATGGTGGAGCAGGACTCAACGTTTTGTCTGTCGAGACGTTCAACAATCTCCAAGTGTCGTATGATCAGCTTCAGCCGACCAAGCCTTTCTCGGGAGTCACTGATGGTTCTACCACCCCGATAGGGCAGCTCCGCCTCCCTCTCACCTTCGGACAGCGCAAGAACTACCGCACAGAGCTCATTGACTTCGACGTTGCCCACATTTGCCTGCCGTACAACACCATCCTCGGGTATCCGTCCCTGGCCAAGTTCATGGCAGTGACTCACCATGGCTACAATGTCCTCAAGATGCCAGGAAGCGGTGTAGTCATCACAATCCCCTGTGAGGAGAAGGATGCAGTGTGTTCTCTCGAGCGTGCCTTCCAGGCTGCGTCAATCGAAGACCCAGATCACAGGAGCGGGAACGCCCCCGAGGTAGTCCCTAAGAAGAAGAAGACATCACCTGGCCCGAACCATCAGGAGGCAGGCACCTCCAGAGGCGTTGCGTCAGGATCCGCGCCTGTTCAAAGGGCGCCACCCTCTATCGCATAGGGAGGCGCGCCCGGCACCCTCCTCGGGCAAGGCTCGGGGGCTCTCTCCTGGAGGGCCACCGACTTTGCCAAGGTCACGAGGGAGGCGCTCGAGCACCACTTGGAGGCGTGCTTCAAAGCCCGTTTCCCCCAGGAAGGTATGAGTCAAGGAGGGCCAAACCCTCAGGAGTTCATCGCAAGAAACACTCAGGAGTTGTAGGAGTCAAGAGTCATGTGCGGCAGCCACCGCTTACCCACCGTAGCCCCCCATCCAGGCGAGGATGGTGGGCTGCGCGTCTGCATCGACGTGCCAGGGCTCAACCGAGCCGTGTCTCAGGAGCGCCTCTGGCCCTCGCGCGTGGGACATTGCGAGGGTCCACCTCACAACTATGTTCGCATGCCTCTCGGCCTGCCGAACGCGGCCGCTGCTCATTAGTGCCTGCTGAGGAGCATTCTGGAGGCTCAAGAGGTCAGGCATTGCGCGGTCCTGGCAGAGATGGAGATGGTCCTCGAGGAGCCGCCTGCGCCCCCGGAGCCTCCCGAGGCTCCTGGTCCCGGGATCTCGTGAGGATCGGCTTCCTCACTGTGCGTTGTCTGCTACTTCAGCATTCCTTCATCTCCAACGGTATCAGGTGACATCTTTCAAAGTTCCATTTTCAGCTGGGAGCGCCCCCAGGGATGCATCATTCCCATGCCACGTGGGTCCATCCCTGTGGCATGTATCTCTTTTATTCATGTCTTTAGGTTACCTTGTTGGGGGCGCCCCTCAGGCTGCATTATCCCCAAGCCGCTCGGGCCTGACCCAGTGGCAAGTATCCCTCTCACATTCGTCTAAGCTAATTTACTATTTCATGCTTAACCTGCTTGACTTAATCGCCCTCTCGATTGACACCAACCTTTGGAGTTGCTCTCCCTGGCATGACGCTTGTGCATGGGTCCGTCCCTGCAACATCGACAAACCTAAGCGGCCGAGCTCTGGCGGCGGCAGCCCTGCAAGGCACCACCTCACCAGGCCCTTAGTGCCCCCATCTCCCCCTTAGAGCAATCGGTGGCTGGCTGACAATTGTAATGGCAACTCTCATTTTCCTTGCGGTGAGTTTACAGGGTCTCTCTAAGGGATAGCATTGGGCGAGGCCTTGACGGTCTTTCTTCCTCTCTTGCCCGCATGAGCCGCTCGCGTGTTAAAGGGGGCCACCTGAGCATCGCGACTCACGGGCTCTTACTGGCTCTCCAGCCCTCACCTCCTGGCCTTGTCCACGCCATCGCGACCTGGCATACCAGCGATGGTTGAGCTCGCTCAAGGGCCGAGACCCGAGGACGTAGAGCAGGAAGGGGTATGCGGGGGAGAAGGAGGAAGCTCGCGAGGACCTCACCGGGCAACTCCCCAGCTACAGACGCGCGGATTTGGCGCCGCGCCGAGAAATGGTCCCAAACTCCTGAGATAAGTCGCCCTCTACGGATCTGCTAGCTAACGCAACACCGACTATGCACCTAATGCGGCCCTGTAATGGCGACGTTGCGCTCCTTTCTCACCGAGCGACGGCTGCTTGAGCGCCAAGGGGGACCTCCTGAGCATCGCGCGTCGGGGGCTCTTACTGGACCTCGGGCCGCTCACCTCCTGGCCTTGACCACGTCATCGCGACCTGGCATACCAGCAACGGCTGAAGCCTGCCTGGGGACCGGGACCTGTCGGCGCAGAGCACCAGGCCCTCGTGAGGTTAGAAAGGAGGAACCAAGCTGGGACAGGAAAAGCATCTCACACTGCATCAACATAAGGATCATATTAACAAAAGGGATTACAGACGCTTTACATACCCCCACGGGGTACTTCCTTGATTCCCCGCAGGAAACAAAAGACGCGAATCCTAAAGAGCCCTAACTACAGGAGCCGCAGCAGCAGACACCATCATCAACAGTGGGCCACGTGGGGCCGACGCCAACCCCATTCAGATCAACCGTGCCGACCACCGGGCATGCCGGCTCCGCTCCGGGTGTGACGTGAGCTCAGGGGCTCATAGCTGTCGTCGCTCGTCTCCAGAGTCAGGAGAAGTTCGGGGGAGTCGCTGGACCTTCCGGCACGGCCTCTGGTACCAGAGGAGCTGCTGGAAAAGCAGGCGGCAGGCCTGGCCCTCGCCACTCCAGAGCTCAGACCGCTGTCTCTGGGGCAGCACTCCAGCCGGCGTCCTTCTGCATCGAAGACCTTGAAGGGCATCAGGGAGGCGCCGCCGTATTCCAGATGAATCACGAGGGCGCCCCCCGTTCGGCAGACCCTGGCGATCTCGCCCTAGCCTTGGGTCATGAAGACCTTGCCAGGGGCAACAACCTCGACCTCCACTTCAGTCGCGAGGGTGCGGTAGTCGGCGTGTTGTAGCCAAAGCTCCCGAGGCCCCCTCGGCGGTATCTCGAAGACAAAGGAGGTAGGAAGGCGGGTCCAAGAGCTCGGAGGCATGGTGTCGTGAAGCACGAGCTCGCGGGAAGAGTTCACATCATGGACTCCAGGGGGGACGACGCAAGTCACCGTGATCCGTCGGCAACACCACCGACGCGGGTGGCACCGCTCGGCGCCCTCTTCACCAGGGCCCTTGGCCTGGGCGTGCAAGGGTAATGGATATCCAGAAGGAGGCCGCTCGTACCAAGGTCTCAACGCCTCCTGCCGGGCACCCTCATCTCGGCGGCAGGGGACTGGCCGCTTCTTCTGCGGGAGTGGGACGGGCCCCTCTCGGGGGGGCTTCGCTTTCTCTTCGGCCGAGAACCGGCGGATCGGCACCATTGTCGTCGACTTGGAGGAGGAGCGAAGAAGAAGGGGCGGAGCAAGGAAAGATGGACTAGAAGGGCTCGCGCCGTTCCGTACTTATAGCCGGAGGAGGCCAACCGTCGGTCTCCACGATCACAGGTAATCATGACCCGTTTTGCATGCAGGGACTAGTCATGTCGGGACGGTTGCCGAGGCGTCGTGGGGAAGCGGAGACACCCACGTCCAATCAACCGCCACGCGGCGCCCAAGGGCGCAGGATGTTGGGACCTGCGGCGCTTCGCACTTGCCCCTTTGCTTCTCTGCTAAGCCAAGTCCGGGCGCGCCATGGGCCCGGGGGCTACTGTTGGTGTTTTGGGAATGGGGGTCCCCAGACTTGCCTGCCTGCGACCTGTGGCGTGGCTCAAGCAGTGGCCCAGTGCGGCCCACCTTCATCAGCTCAAGCTCAACACCCTTGCGAGGGGCCAAGCCTCGCGGGGCGGACGACAGGAAGCTTCCTCAGGAGCAGCCTCATCAAGCAGGCTCGCGAGGAGTCGGAGAGATCAAGGCAGGGGTACCCCGCGAGGTGCCCGTGATGCAAGCCATGACGATCGAGGCCAGGCGGGCGCCGGCCTGCGCAGTGTCCTTGTTTCCCCTTTGGTGCAAAGGGAGCAAGCACAGGCCAAGGCATCAGGCAAAGGTTACCGTTTCGGTGCAACAAGACCAAGACCAGCAGAACGACAAGATGGAGGTCACTGTGGAGCCCAAGACGGCATCACCGTCAGAGCCTTTGGCAATCGAAGACCAACTTTAGTCAGGATAAGTGTACTATATGTTCCCCTTCAAAGTGGCCAATTGTTGGCGCCCTTCCCGCTCAATATTTGGGAGGAGGACAAGGGCCTCTATATAAATAGGGCTAGCCACCACAATAGGAAGGGATCCGGATCCCGCGGAAAACCAACCCTTCCAAAGGGGCAACACCACCGCAAGAACATCCCTCGCGAGGCTATTCTTCCTTTGTATTGTTCATCATCAGCCCCTGAGGTAATCCACCACACCACACACTGGAGTAGGGTATTACACCACAATGGTAGCCTGAACCAGTATAAACCTCGTGTTCCCTCTGTGTTCATATTTCTAGCCTAGATTCCTTGCGAGGCTTCGAGACGTGAGTTGGTAGGGGAGAGATCTTCGCGCGCACCCCAGAGTTCGAACCTCAAGGTTCTGCCGGAACCCGAAATCCACAATTATGATGGAGTATGTCTATGCCTCTACGGACTAAGCCCTCTGGTTTATATAGGCACCGGAGGGGACTAGGGTTGTACAAAGTCAGTTACAGAGAAAGGAATCTACATATTCGGTCGCCAAGCTGGCCTTCCACGACAAGGAGAGTCCCATCCGGACACGGGAGATAATCTTCAGTCTTGTATCTTCATATCCCAACAGTCCGGCCCACATCAATAGTCTGGCTCTCCAAGGACTCCTTAATCCGGGACTCCCTCAGTAGCCCCCGAACCAGGCTTCAATGACGAGGTGTCCGGCGTGCAAATTGTCTTCGGCATTGCAAGGCGGGTTACTCCTCTAATTTCTTCAAAGTACCTGTTTAAAAGAGCAGTATTCGGCTTTCCATTTAACGCTGCACTCGTCGGCTTCCATGCTATCATATCTTCAGCTTCCACGCGTCAAGCAAATATGAGAGGTCGGGACACTTTTGCACATACCACCCTGTCCATGTAAGAAAGGCGTCTATAAAAGAGATTGGGATTTCCAGATCCATTCCACACCAAGCGAAAGATCCTCGGAGCTCACTGGGAGAAACCATTCCACCATGGCTAGTGTTCCCAGTTCTTCCTCTCGTCCCCAAGGCCCCGAAAAAGGCAATTGGGAGAGGTGCTCCATATCATATAGTCAGCTAGAGAAGCTGC